>NW_026622763.1:69351575-69670464 GCF_023065955.2 Ursus arctos
CCCCTTTTTGTCATTTCAGTTATACCCTGGTGTTTAGTACAATTGTACACAAAATGTGCTCAGTAACTTTTTAACCATCTGTTTTGTTTCTTTTTTTTTTTTTTTTGAAATTATAACTGTCATGAATTCTGAAATGGAGTATTTTTCTGGCCTTCTGGTTAAGATCATTCATACATCTGCTCCCAGGAAAATTGAAGTGAATGTGGCATAGAATGAGCTCTGTGATCTACTGCGGCTCATTTATTTCTAACTGTTCTGACTAACGTGTATCTGAAATCTTGGTGACATAAAAGTGCTCTAAAGATAGTCCTTGATTTGAGTGTATAATATGAATGACATTCCTCTCCACATGTGACTGACCAGGAAGAATTGATTCTCCTTTTCACAATCTTAAATCACTGATACTTGTGGCATTTTGCCTCCTCCCACATCCTTCATCGGTTAGAAATACTAGCAAAAATCACCCTTTACTCTTTAAAGACTAGGTACTTTCTTTGAAATAAGTTACTTCTTTAGGGAACTTGTAAAAGCTCCCTGGTATTTCCCTTTTTCTCTTAGCAAAAAGACAATGGGCTTTAAAGGTCAAGGATTTGGGTATGGATATTGCATTGTCACTAAGAATCTTGCTTACTAAGGGCATGAATAAATTAACAAAATTATGATGATTCTGATAATTATATCCCATCAGTTTTTAATGATTAAGGTACATGTTTTTTGGAAGCAGCTTCATCTGATATAGTGCTAAGTTTCTGGATTTGGAAGTGAGTAAGGTGTGACAAAATCATTTGCCTTTGTCAAGGTTCCAAACCACTATGACAAAGAACAATTGCCATACACCAGAAATAAATTGTAGTTGAATGGTGGCGATGTGGGCTAGAACCCGAGTGCACAGAACATTGACTTTCCTCAATTCTTTAATGTTCACCTGTGAACATGTTCTGTGATCTGGAAAATTGGGGTTTGATGATGATCGTTGACTAAACAGGATGTCAATATACATTTGCATTGTTTATCATTGTTTCTTCACTCCACAAAGTTCTCTTGTGCCTCTTTGCAGTCAACATTTTCTTTGTCCCTCTATAGGAAAGCATTGATCTGATTTCCATCAGTACACATTAATTTTGTTGCTTCTAGAATTTTGTATACATGGTGTCATACACTATGTGCACTTTGTTTCCAGCATAGGAGCTTCTATTGCTCAGTATAAACTTTGAGAATCTTCTGTGTTGTCTATATCAATAGTTTATTGGGTTTAATTGCTAAATAATATTCTGTTTTATTTTGCATTTCTTTCATGAATAATGTTAATGTTTTATATGTATTTTGGTCATTTCTACATATATTTTGTGAGATACCTGTTATAGGGTTGATCATTTTTATTGGAATGTTTGTCTTTTTATTGAGTTGGAAGAATTGTTTATATATTCTGGATACAAGTTTTTTGACAGATGTTTTTACTACAAACACCTTTCCCTTACTCCTTTTAATTTTCTTCAAGTTGTATTTTGAAGAGAAAAATTCTTAATATTCATGAAGTCCAATTTTACCACATATTCTACAACATAACCTTTTAAAGATGAATGGGTTTCTGTGTGTGTGTGTGTGTGTGTGTGTGTGTGTGTATTGTATGAGAAATAATTGCTTTCTTATGAAAATATCCTATGGTTTTTTTAAAGAAATTTTAAGACTTTAGATTTAGCATTTATATTTATGAATATGTTGGTATATGCTGTGTGAGGTAGGGATGTATTATCTTATAGATCTTTTAAATGGTTTATGGAAGAAAAAATAATATCTCCAGTGAATTATCTTTGTAGAAAATTAAATGGCATATGTGTGTATGTTGTATTTTCTACTGCTCTAATAACTATTTCACTAAATCGTATGCCATTACTTAAACCAATACCACACTTTCTTCATTAACAGTAGTTTTGAAGTCAAGTAGTTTATTCTTCAAATGTACTCTCTCTCTCTCTCTCTCAGTTTCACTCTCTGTGTCTTTTTTTCTCTCTCTCAATCAATCTCTCTCTGTCTTCCTCTGGCTGTTCTAGATTCTTTACATTGTAGTATAAATTTTAGAAACATCTGATTACTTGGGATTTTAGAAATGGATTCTGGTGACTCTACAGATGAATTTGAGGGACATCTTTTAATATACATCTCTTCTAATCTGTTAACATGGCATAGGTCCACATTTATTTATCTTCCTCATTTTTTTCCTTGGTTTATTTTGTATTTTTCTCTGTAGGTGTCTTACAGATTATTACATGTAATTTCTTATATTTCATAATTTTAATTCTATACTAAATGGTATTTTAAAGTATTTTCCAAATTTTGTCTATTAATTGATGTTATAAAGTCTTGCTGGAGGGGTGGGGGCGGCGGGATGTGGTAACTTGGTGATGGACATTAGAGAAGGCATGTGATATAATGAGCACTGGATGTTATATAAGACTGATGAATCACAGACCTGTACCTCTGAAACCAGTAATACATTATACGTTACTTAAAAAAAAATAAAATGAATGAATTTTTTAAAAAAGGCATAAATTAAAATTTTGTTATATTTACTCATCTAATTCTTGGGGTAAGTTCTTTATGATTTTTTAGGCAAAAATATTTTCTTCAAATATGAACATTCTTTTCATTGCCATTTTTATGACTCTTGTTTTTATTAGTATATTATTGGCTAGGAATTTAGTACAATATTGAGCAAAAATAATGAGATCAACCATCCTTGAATTGTTGCTATTTTTAGAAAGAAAGCAATTAGTCTTTGGTCATTAACTCTGATGTTAGCTGTAGGGGTTCAGTAGATGTTCTTTATATGGTTGAGGAAAGTTAACTTTACTCCAAGTTTGTTGAAGGTGTTTATTGTGAAAACGGCGTTATTTTTACTCTTTCTATTGAGACAATTGTGAGTTTTTCCTCTTTTTTTTCTTCTGGTTAATATGGTAAATTGTGTTGGTTGATTTTTGGTTGTTGAATGAACATTTCATTCCTGGGGTAAATCTAACAGATAATGATAGACTATCCTTTTAATATACTGCTGGCTTCAACTTACTAATATTTTAAAAATATATTTGTATATATACTTCAGTAAGATAAATATACCTTAAACATCTTTGTCAGGATATTTTAACAGAGATACACTGGCCTTACAAGTAAATTGGGAAAAAGTTCCCTTTACTGAAAGAATATCTAAAAATTATTGTAATTACTTCCTTAGAATTTGTATAGAATTCATTTTTTAAACATCTGGGCCTGATATTTGTCAGATGTATTTTGATTATGAATTCAAATAATAATTTACTATTAATTGAATAGTAAATAGGTCTTCAGATTTCTGTGATCCTATATGAGAAGTTATGACAAGTTATTTCAAACTACCATCTATATTGTAAATTTTATTGGCATGAAGTTGTTCTTAATATTCTGTATATGTATAATATTGTTATATATTTTTATATATAAAATAGATATTTAATATTTTTATCTTAATTCCAGTATAGTTAACATACAGTGTTAGATTATATTCAGGGGTACAATATAGTGAATCAACAATTCTATACATTACTCAGTGCTCATCACAATAAGTTTACTCTTCTTAAACCCCTTCCACTTATTTCACCCCTCTTTCTTCTACACACCTTGCCTGTGGTAACTATCAGTTTGTTCTCTGTAGTTGAGTCTTTTTTATTTGTCTCTTTTTTTCTTTGTTCACTTGTTTTGTTTCTTGAATTACACATAGGAGTGAAATAACATGGTGCATGTCTTTCTCTCATTGACTTATTTCACTTAGCATTATACACTCTAAATCCATCCATGTTGTTGCAAATGACAAGATTTCATTCTTTTTATGTCTGAGTAATATTCCATCATATACATATAACCCATCTTCTTTATTCATCTATTGGCGGACATTTGGGCTGCTTCCATACTTTTAGTTAAGTATGCTGCAATAAACATAGGGGTCCATATATCTTTTTAATTAGTATTTTCCTATTCTTTGGTTAAATTCCCAGTAGTGGAATTACTAGGTCATATGGTATTTCCATTTTTCATTTTTTGAGCAACTTCCATATTGTTTTCCACAATGGCCGCACCAATTTGCCTTCCCACCATCATGCACAAGGGTTCCTTTTTCTCCACACCCTTGCTAACACTTGTTTCTTTCTTGTCTGTGATTTTAGCCATTCTGACAGGTATGAGATGATATCTCATTGTGGTTTTGATTTGCATTTCCCTGATGATGAGTGATGTTGATCATTCCTTTATTAGATATGACATTTGCAAATATCTCCTCCTATTCCATAGGTTGTCTTTCAGCCTTGTTCAGTTTCCTTTGCAAGGCAGAAACATTTTATTTTGATGTAGTCCCAATAATTTGTTTTTGCTTCTGTTTCCCTTTCCTCAGGAAACATATCTAGAAGGAAGTTACTGTGGTCAGTATTAGAGAAATTACTACCTGTGCTCTCTTCTAGGGTTTTTATGGTTTCAGATCTCACATTTAGGCCTTTAATCCATTTTGAGTTTATTTTTGTGTATAGTGTAGGGAAGTGGTCCAGTTTCATTCTTTTGCATATAGCTGTCCAGTTTTCCCAACACCATTTGTTGAAGAGACTGTCTTTTTCCCATTGCATATTCTTGTCTCCTTTGTTGAAGATTAGTTAACCATATAATTGTGGGTTTCTTTCTTGGCTCTCTCTTCTGTTCTGTTGATCTATTTGTCCATTTTTGTGCCAACTGTTTTGATTACCAAAGCTTTGTAGTATTCTTGATATCTGGGGTTATGATACATCCAGTTTTGTTCTTTTTCAGGATTTCTATGGCTATTGGGGGTCTTTTGTGGTTCCATATATATTTCAAGATTATTTTTTCTAATTCTGTGAAAAATTATGTTGATATTTTGATAGGGATGGAAAAAGTCTGTAGATTGCTTTAGGTAGTATGGGCATTTTAACAATATTCGTCCAACCCATGAGCATGGAATATGTTTCCATTTGTTTGTGTCATTTTCAATTTCTTTCACCAGTATTTTATAGTTATCAGAATGCAGGTTTTTCATCTTCTTATTAAATTTATTCCTGGGTTTTTTATTCTTATTGGTGCAATTTAAAGAGGATTGTTTTCTTAATTTATCTTTCTGCTGATTCATTATTAGTACATATAAATGCAACAGATTTCTGTACATAGATTTTGTATCCTGTAATCTTACTGTACTTATTAGACCTATCTCTCAGGTTTTCTATACACAGTATTATGTCATTTGCCTACAGTGAAATTTTTACTTCTTCCTTACCAATTTGGATACCTGTTTTGTCTTTTCTTCTCTGATCACTACAGAGAAGACTTTGACTGCTGTGTTGAATAGGAATGGTGAGAGGGGACATTTTTGTCTTGTTCCTGATCTTGGGGAAAAAAGCTCTGTTTTTCACCATTGAAGATGATGTTAGCTGCAGGTTTTTCCAGATACAACCTTTATTATGTTAAGGTATATTCCCTCTGAACCTACTTTGTTGAGGGTTTTTATCATTAATGGGTGTTGTACTTTTTCAAATGCTTTTTCTTCATCTAAGTGCTCTTTTCTGCATTGAAATGCTCATATGGTTTTTATCCTTTCTCTTGTTAATGTGATTTATCATGTTGATTGATTTGTGAATATTAAACAATGCTTGTATCCCAGAAATAAATCCCTCTTAATCCTAGTGAATAATTTTTTTAATGTACCTATGGATTCAGTTTGCTAATATTTTGTTGGGTATTTTTGCATGGATGTTCATAAGGCCTATATTTCTTCTTTTTGTGGTGTCTTTATCTGGTTTTGTATCAGGGCAATGCTGGCCTCATAGAATAAATTTGGAAACTTCTCTTCCTTTTCTATTTTTTGGAATAGTTTGTGAAGAATAGGTTTTAACTCTGTTTTAAATGTTTGGCAGAATTCACCTCTGTTGACGTCTGGTCCTGGACTTTTGTTTATTGTAAGTTTTGTGATTACTAATTCAATTTCATTGCTGGTAATTGTGTTCAAATTTTCTGTTTCTTCCTGGTTCAGTTTTGAGAGGCTATATGTTTCTAGGAATTTATCCATTTCTTCTAGGTTGTCCAATTTGTTGGCAAATATTTTTTCATAATATTCTCTTTTAATCCTTTGCATTTCTATGGTGTCAGTTGTTATTTTTCCTCTTTCATTTCTGATTTTGAGGGTTTTTTTAATGACTCTGGCTAAAGGTCCATCAATTTTGTTGAACTTTTTAAAGAACCAGCCCATGGTTTTATTAATCTATTTCTTTAATTTCTCTTTGTGCATTTCTGCTCTAATCTTTATTACCTCCTTCCTTCTGCTGGTTTTGTATTTTGTTGGTTCTCTTTCTGTCTCCTTCAGGCGTAAGTTAGGTTGTTTATTTAAGAGTGTTTTCTTGTTTGTTTGTCTGTGTTTTGTTTTGTTTTTCCTCTTAGGGTAGGCCAGTATCGCTATAAACTTTTCCTTCAAATAGATTTTGCTTCACCTAAAAATTTCGGACCATTGTATTTTCATTTTCATTTGTCTCCGTGCATTTTTTAATTTTTTCTTTGAATTCTTGGTTGACCCATTCATTGTTTAGTAGCATGCTATTTAACTTCCATGTATTTGTACTCTTTACTATTTTTTTTCTTGTGGTTGATTTATAGTTTCATGGCATTGTGGTTAGAAAAGATACATGGTACAACTTTTGTTTTCTTTTGTTGAGATTTGTTTCATGGCCTAACATGTGATCTATTCTGGAGAATGTTCCATGTGCACTTGAAAAGAATATGTATTCTGTTTAGGATGGAATGTTCTGAATTTATCAGTTAGATCCTTCTGATACAGTGTCTCATTCCAAGCCACTGTTTCCTTGCTTATTTTCTGTAAAATGATCTCTCCATTGATGTAAGTGGGGTGTTAAATTCCCCTACTATTATTGTATTACTATCACTTACTTATTCTATGTTTGTCATTGGCTGCTTTATGGGTGCTCCCAGGTTGGGTGCATAAATATTTACAATTATTATATCTTCTTGTTAGATTGTTCCCTTTATTATTATATAGTGTCTTTCTTTGTCTCTCATTACAGTCTTTGTTTTAAAGTCCATTTTATCTAAGTATTGCTACCCCAGCTTTCTTTTATCTTCCATGTGCATGATAAATGCTTTTCTATCCCTTCAGTTTCCTTTCTTGTGCTGGTTTTGTATTTTGTTTGCTCTCTTTCTAGTTCCTTCAGGTGTAGGTTAGGTTTTTTGCTTGAAGTTTGTTGTTGTTTTGTTTTTTTAAATTTATCTCTTGAGGTAGACCTGTATTGCTATAAACTTAGTACTTACTGAAGTGTGGCCCTTGATTGTAATATGAAACATTTCTCATATCTCAGCTGGATTCTCAAGATGTTAATGACTTGTTAACTTTGTGTCTGCCCTATGTATGGGTTGTGGGGCGACTGGGATTCTACTCTTTCCCACACTGCTTGATTTTCATTCCTTCTAATCTGCTTTAACTTCTGCAGTAACCACTCTTTGGTAAACCATTTGTATGCCACTCTACATATTCATGGTCCAGTCCTCAAGAGCTAATGGCCATCTTCTGCACAAAACCATGTGAATCCTGTCTGTACAGCTCCTTTTTCAGAGCTGCATTCCACAAATTCCAACAGATTCAGGGGCTCTGTACTCAGATCTCTATTACCTCAAACCTAATGTAGTTCCATACTCTGGTCTCTGGCCACTGTGCCATAAACAGGAAATTGTACACAGACCTACAGCCAAGACCATTTGAAGCTCCCTTACCAAGTTTCTATTCTCTCAATGCTGCAGTATTTATTTGTTTATTTTATTATACTTGAAAACATTGCTTTATGTTTTGGTCCATTTTTTTTTTTTTAAGGCAGGAGGATTGTCTTGGTGCTAGCTACTCTATCATAACTGGAAGCAGAAGTCTTAAATAATTTTAACTCTCTGTGACTACAATCACATCTCATCTTCAGTTTCCTATAATAATATCTCAAAAGATAAAAGATCTTAAAATCCAAAATTTTTTACTGAACTTCTGTGAATAGGTCAGTAAAAGAAAAGTTGTCATTTTTCTCTTTGATATATTCCCTATGACCATGTGGAAAACAGATGGGAAGCAGCTGAACCCTTCTGAGATTATTACTTTTTTTAATCTGTAGAATCGGTCTCAAAATTCTAATATTACAGTTTCATTCTTTTACACACATGAACACATACACATACATCGAAAGTAGTAAAGTCTTGACGTATATTAGACATTCAATAAAAGGAATCTCTTCTTTAGAAGCAGAATGCTAGGTCAGGGGATCCCTTGAAATTTGTAACATTCCCTAAAATAATGATTCTTAAATCATTATTTTATAAGATTTGATGTTTTCCAAGTGTTATAAGTATTGCCACATAATTTTTATGCAGTTCTATAATGTAAATATTGTTTTACCCACTACAAAACTGATGAAATAGATACTCAGAATTTAAGAAATTTGTCCAAAATTTAACAGCAAAAAAGTAACTGCATATTACCAAAGTCAAGTTGCTTAGATTACTAATGTCTTTCTACCACTTCTTCCAGATATAAAATTCCAGTATCGAGGGAGTAGAATCACTGAACATTTCCTAAAACAAAATACATGGTTTACTATCAGATGGAATAATAAACATAAATGTTTTCCTGGTTGTAATGTGGACTTTCTCCTTAATTCAGAGAGTAGTACAAATGTAACCTCCTCTACCTAGAATGGAGGACATTAAAAGCATCTCAAACTATCCTTTTGAAGCTAAAAAATCAGCCAGTTGCTCTCTTAAATAGTCAAAAATGATCTTTTGAAGAAAAATATAAATCAAAGACCTGCTAGTCAATGACGCAAGTTTCCCTGAATGCAATTTCTAAAGATTTCTATGAACATGATATTTGTTTCTTCTTCTATAGTATCATTAACTGTGATTGATTCAGCAACGCTGGAGCCTAGGAAAGCATTGCCATTTTCATATATATCTCTGAAGAGAATTTCTTCCTCAAGCACGTAATTCCATATAACAATAAACTGAGGAAATATGATTTTGATTTTAAAAACCACCCTGTTTATCCAAGCATGAAGTAACTTTCTTGGAATAAGAGTGTTCAATGCTAACCTCCTAAAATATTTATTTTTATTTTTTATTTTTATTCTAATTCTGTCTAAAGTTGGATACCAAATGGACTATAAATTTGTTAAATTTCATAACATGTAAAACCAACAGGAGACCTACCAATTACTTGGAAATTATTAGAATACCTATTAAAATGTACACTCTTTAAAAATTTATAAGATAAATAAATTTGAATACTGATTGGACATAAGTTGGGTTGAGAATTTACTTCAATAAAATCATTAAGATAAGTAGTGAGTGGAGGTAAAGATGAAACATGAGTTGATCATTGTTGAATCTGGGTTATAGATCCATTGTTGTTTATTGCAGTATTCTTTTCATATGTCTGTTACTTTTAATAGCAAATTTCAGCATAAAAGACTAATCCCTCTCTATAGCTACTTATGCTAAAACTCAGGAGATAAAGTCTTATTAGGGAATGGATATAGAATTCTAAGTAAAATATAGCTAAGGATGGATAGGATAAGTAGTAACATGAGACCAATCAAAGCTAAGCACAGATACATAAAAAATATCCATGTAAGTAAGACCAAAGGGAAGAAAATAGAACAAAGAAAAACAGCAATTTAAAGGAGTTGAAAGGAGAAAATAAAATTCAAATAGGTATAAGCAAGCGTGCTAATGGTTTAGGGTAGAACACAGAGTATTAGTCTAAACTCTTGCTGAGACCATTTGGTTGAAACTCAAAATCATGAAATCCAGACTGATGGGATCATTTCCTCATTGAGGCAGGTTGCAGGTGGCGGGCCAGACAGACTTAGTCTGCCTGTGATAGGCTCATATTTGGACAGGGTAGGGGGTAAAAATAAAGCCTCCTGTTGGAGTTGGTATTAATCCATTTTATGACAGTCTCTATTACAGTGCATCTCCTTCTCTCATTTAATCTCCTGTGTACCATCATTCCATGTATCCTTGGCATTCATGCCCTCCAAATATTTTCTCCCCATTGAATATTGTATTTTGATTATTTCTTGTTTCTGTACATTTTATCAAACATTGTCTTTGCTAAATCACATTTTCTTTAAAAAGCTTATTTTTAACCACATGGGATGGCTGGATATTATTTATTTGTCCTTGCTAATTTCTCCTTCTCATTTTCTATATTTATATTATATAACTTTGTCCTTCAGAAAGTCAATGTACTTGGTAATGCTTTTCTTTTCGTGAATCACTGCCAAGTCCCATGGGTTTGAGTTTGACTTGTTTAAGGGACTAAATAATAATGTAGAGAATGATTCCTCATTGTGCCAGACAAATAGTGTTTTATCAATCAGTTCTATAAAACATGATTAGAATTAAACAAAATATGGCATTCATAGTTTTCTAATTAATTTTCCTAATTGAATTAGACAATGTAAACATTTGCTGATACTGCTGACTGTACTTTTTTTCTGTGGGCTTTATGGGAAAAAAACACAAAATACTTTTTTTTTTAAAAGACTGGGGTTTCAGACATTTTTATTTTAATATATTCTTATATATAGTTTTAGCATGTACTTTCAAGCTCTAAGAATTTTTAAACTATCTATATTCAATGTATCAAAGTATCAGGTTTATTTCAGACCACTCATATTCTCTTACTTTTTTGTAGCTGAGTATGGTAAATTTCAGTCTCCCTGAAAAACTGGGTCAGAGAAAATAAACATGCCTCAACAACTAAGCAGAACCATATTAAAGTTAATATTGAACTAATTTACAGGCCGTATTTCCATAAGCTACCACTAAAATTATTTTGTAGCACCTTGTAAAAATATTCACACACACACACACACACACACACACACCATGGCAATTCTATGAGCAAAATTTTTAAATTATATAATGTTTTAAAAGCTATTCAACTCTATATTGGTATTCTCACTTGTGAAGGTCTTCTCTGCTTCCCAGACTGGAAAACTCTTGGAGAGGTGACAACACAGGAAAATTTATACTTTCCATTGCACTTAAAATATAATTCTCTGAAAGGTGTAAAAACATTAAAAAAAAACTTAGAAGAATTTGGAAGTTTTTGATACCTTATGTGGTAAAAATAATACTTTTGTATTAATCAACAGGAGAAATATACATTGACTTTGAGGCTGGTATACTCACAATATATCTTGCTTCAAATTCTGAGAATAATTTCCCATAAGAATTTTAAGGCAAAAAAAGCCTCAAAAACACTCTGATATTATTAAAAATGCAACATTAAATGGGAAGATAACCACATTATTTTTATTACTTCTGTTCCAATCTTTATCATTCTTATGTAAATATGGATTATTTCTCTGGCTCATTGGGTATTATCATTTGCCATTCGTAGGAGTAGAATAGAGCAAATAGTCTTTTATTTTTGCCAAAGAACAAACAGAAAAAATAAAAGTAGAGAAATATTGTTTGGGATGAGTCTAAGACTAGGGAACTGACTTGTAGGTAGACAATAACTGTTTTTCTTAAAACAAATAATAAAATAAAACTGTTGGTAAAGCAACACAGCTGGATATCCTATGTTTTGTGTAGTTGTCCCTTGTTAGATGAAGCCAAAGGATTCAAGTTATAAGGTGAAAAAAACTTGAAAATTTCAAGCATTTATTATAATTTATTTCTCAGTCTTCTGTTTGGAGGTTGTACTACTGTGAATAAGAGGTAAATATGAATAGGTAGCCAAACGGCAATTACTTATGATTTGGGGTTATTATTTGATGTGAAAATTTTTATTATGAAAATTAATGAGAGCAAAAAACTCCTGACAATGTTTCTCAAGATGTAATGGGCAAAGGGACTGCATGTAAGACAGTCAAATATGACTATGTATCTATTTTTTGGTGAGTGAGGAAGGAGAGATAAAGACAGAGAACATCCACTAAGGAAGAAGTTGCTATGTGTCTGCATGATAGGACAGTCTAACAGAGTATTGATAATGGTCAATGCTATACATATGCATTTGTGAGATTTACGCATATAGTTTATGGTCACATGTTCTCTTTGTACAGCATGAGATAAAGAGCATCTTAAGATTACTCCTTCAACAGATGAAAAGTACACAAACATCCCCTGAGGAAGTTCTCATAGAGACAGAAGTGCAGTATCTTCGGTTTACCTACTTCAATTATTTCACAAGCACATGGGGCCACACTAGAATTTTATGGAAAAATTAATTTCCCTTTGAAATGGAAACTTGTCATTGTATGGTAATCCTATTTAATTGAACTTTAATATTTTTCTTACACTTCAAAACTTTATTAAAACATGCAAAAAGGAAACAAGCAATTAAGATAGAATCATCTTGCTTTTTTCAGTATCCTGTTGAGAACCATATGATAAATCATCATCTATAGTCATTTCTCTATCAGGACAAAATATCTATTGTGAACATTAACAATTCATTCATTAGTCATAACAGCAGTGTTCTCATTTGAAGTGATCAATTACTAATGATTTCAAAATTCAGAAACTCTGGGTTTCCTCTAAATATTAAGAGAATGATTGCATTCTGATGAAATCCCATGCACAAGTATAAACTTGGCATATTATCCTAAAGGAATAATGTTTCTAAAGTAACTTGCTGTTTATATACTTAACACAATAACAGGAAAGATTTAAATATTATCATACAGGTATTCCTACGTATTTTTGCATAAACATTTACTGACATAGGCCTGAAATAAGATTTAACTTAAAAAATCTGTATCACAAACATCAATATTTCAGGGACACCTGGATGGCTCAGTTGATTAAGCATCAGACTCTTGGTTTTGCTCAGGTCATGATCTCAGGGCAGTGAGATTGAGCCCCACAGGGGATCTGTGCTCAGTGGGGAGTCTGCTTGAGATTTCCTCTCTCACCTCTCCCTTTCCCATCCACATGCTCTCTCTTTCTCTCTCCAAATTAAATAAATAAAATCTTTTTAAAAAATCAGCATTTCAAAACAAAACACAAATTTCGTTAAGATAGGCATTTTAATTACCTTAATAATAAAGTAGAATTTGTACATTTTTATTTCACCTTTGGGAGTTTATTTTACAAAAGCAAATTACATCTGGAAAATTTTTCTTTTTTATTATCATCTTATATCAAACATCTGGAAAGTAGCATTGTAAGATTATTTAGAACATACTATACTTTTTTCCTCTTTGTCACTAGCAAAGTATCAAAGAAATGCTTAGGTGATTCCTGTATAATTGAACACATTTTCATTTTGTTAGTGGCAGTATACAGAGGCACTGAAAAAATAGAGATGAAAGTCTAATCTATCTAGAGCTGCCAGATAATCAGTGTTTGGAAGTTCAGATATTTATTTTGATGTCATATAATTTTAAGCCATGACTTTTGAGATAATTCCATTTATCAGGCCATGGTTAGCTTTTTAATATTCCCTTTTAACTGTCTTTTTTTTTCTCATTCTAAATTCTTAGCCAATTTATTTGAAATCTTGATTTCAGCTACCATGCATTTTAAGGTGACTCTCCACTCTTACAATTTCACTTTCTCTAAAATTAGATAATAAACATGATGAAATAAGCACAGTGCCTGAGACACAGTTTCCTCTTCATATTCCCTCCACCAAAGGTGTTCTAACTCTGAAGCTTCAGCTTTGACTAATTCTTCAACACTAAATATTTTCTATTTTACCACTTAAGATAGTTCTACATTTCAACACCATACCCAATAATTAAAACACCCATAGCCACATCTTCTCCCCAGAGGAGGATCTACGTAAACTTCTGTAAACTTGAACTTTTATATATGTGTGTACTAACCAGGGGTGACACAAAACTTTCCCAATGTCTCTGAGGATTATTCTCTAATAATATGATTGTTGAACTCCAAGGAGAAGGAAATTCTACAACAGAGGGATTAATGCATCCCTCAGAAGCACTCATTAGTTACCAGGTATTTGGTGCTGCTTCCAATGCCATATTTATGAACTTCTGGACACATCTTAATGTACCATTATCAAGTGTCAAACTAGGGATTAATGTTAACAAATGGTTGTTAAACTTGTGTTGAACATTTTTAGTTCATGTGGCATGATAACGTTTTGGGGTGCAGAAACTAATTTTGCTTTAAAGTCATATGAAGATTTACAACTTAAACTTGAAGCATAAATAACGATGTGTCAGGTATAGAAAGTGGACATTAGAAAATTATATTGATTTGTTCTTTACAGATGTTATATTAATGCATTCTCACAAGAATTTTATGGGTGAAATATCATCAAGGCTTCACAGATGAAAAAAGAAAACGAGTATTGTAAAAAGTAAATTCTTCAAGATAACACAGCTAGTAAAGATCATAGTTTGAGTGGAAGCCAAGGTCTTTCTGACTCTCCTTAAGAAACCAGTGCTACAAAAGCAGAGATGAAGGTCTAAACATTCTGTTTTCTTATGTTATTTAGAAGGTCTTATTATGGGTAAATCTTTCACCACAATAAGCCCCAGAGTGTCATGACATTTATTCATGGGGATGACATAAGGAAAAGGTAGAGAAATCAAGTAAGTAGATATGCTGTTAGGATAAAAACTTCCCCCTTTTCCAAAGATGTAATTAATGTGTTCACCTTACCAAAACGAATGAAACAACTAATGAGACTTTTCATGGAGGCTTTCTTTTTCCACCTGATCAACTAGTTGTAGAATTTACCTTTGTTCTCACGTTTTATCTGAGGAAATTAATCAGGATAGTGTTTACACTGGGTGAGGAGGCTGCTTTCCTTTTAGAATTAGGGAGACTGTCAATTGTAAATGCATTCTAGGCTTATAAAGATCAAATGGAACGTTTTCCATTTGCATTTTTAAGTTAGGAAAATGTTTCAGGGTATTTCAACATTCTTATTGTAAGAGGTTGTTTTTACATGTTTCTGAATTTTTTAATGAAGCTTATGTTACAAATTTTTCTCCATCGAAATTCCTGAAACTGTAATTTTCTGTTCTATGTATGAGGGCCACAGTTTCTTGGTACATGATCTCACTGAAGGTAAGACTGAACATCTGATCCCCACATGAGCCAGTTGACACTACAGAGCTTATTCTTGGACAGACATAGCACTTTTAAATCTGCTTACTGGTTAGCCTCAAGGAAAACTAGATTAAAACAGTAGTTAATGGAGTTCCATTTACTATGGAAAAGACAACTCAAAACAAAAGTTATATTGGTAGTGAAGGAGTAGCCATCTATTCACAAAGAGATATTTATTTTAATGTTACACAAAATGGGATTTTCAATAATGGTTGTAATGAAATACATTTGACTCTCTCACAATGATTGCACAGTAAGAGTGAAAAGAATGTTTAAGGCTGTTCAATGAATTAGGTATATAATTCTATAAATCCAGAAGAGTAAGACATAATCTTGTTTTTCACCTGTCAGTTTGAATATAGGAGGAGGCTTCAACCGGGCCACTCTTTCCTTCTAAAGTTACAAAATACTTTTAAGAGAAAGCTTTTATGATAATCACTGTAAGAGATAGTCTTTTTCACATAAATTAGATTTCCAGTGCAACATATTTTCCTAATCAAATGGGCACTATTCCAAATGCATCAGTAAGTTATTACAATCCTGCACTTTTAAATCAGATGTCCTTTTGGCTCCAATTTTCTCTTGTATATTCAAGTAGTTTCAGTAAGAAGTATTATTTCCACAGTTGCACTTCCATAATATAATATCGCTTGCTGAAATGTATATGGAAAAACTACTAGCCTTACTTTTACCCTTGGTTGGTGATTAATAATTCCTACTACAATGTAGGTGATAAAATATGTGAAATAATCTAAGCCAATGCTTGGAAAGTGGTGGACACATAATAGATATTCTCTGCTTATTTATACATAATACTTAACCCTTAAAATATTATATAAATAGAAAAATACCATTTTATATTTAATATCAGAATATTGATGATTATGAGACAAAAGACCATTAAGGAAATTATGTTGAATTATATTTTTATCACATAATATTTTTTTATTTAATAGTAAACTATATGAATTAATATGTCCGTATTAGTTCATCTATATTTCACTATTTTACCAAGTTGAATAATCTACTTTTAACTGATCTATTTTGTATCTAAAAAGTTGCCTGACATATTAAACAGCTATTCTTCAGCTTATTTATTGGGAAATCTTATAATCTTATTTTCTGTTTCACATACATGTTTCATTCAAATTTAGCAAAGTTTTGATTTAGTTATCATTTTTTGATTAAATGAAAAAGTTATAATTCTATTTCCTAACTCTAAAGGGGAAAAGACTAGAACCTGAGAAATTAAAGTGTAGAAACAGTAACTATTGAAAACTTCTAAAAATCAATGAAGGTGTCATTATGTTTTCCAAGGTATGTAAAATATTTAATAGAAAAAATACTTGATGAAAATGCTTACATGGAAAGCTTGAGAAATGAGGCACTACTTCTACAAAGGTCACTAGGTAGCTGTTTATAAATGCCAGTTATCTGTCGTGTCTCCTTTTATCCTTGGGCTAACTAATTTGGGAATATCTGATAAATCATAATGTATTATTTACTACTGTATGTATATATTACATTTTAATATGGCATAAATTATTATTTATTTATAGGAATGCTTAATACACCTTTTGTAAGAATCCAAAGGCACCTTAATTTCTTTTTAAATAATTAAACTGAACAAATGGGTATAAGAATGGGTGTAACATATGTAAGTATCCAAGCAATAGACCCAGATTATGAGTATTTTTGTTAATAATCTGTCAGTTGTAATTATATCTCCTCAAAACCTTTCCAATGTCATAGTACTTCAAACATTTAAAGTTATCAGTGCAAATTTTCTGAATTCCATTCTAAATGGTAAGTTTCTTGAAGACAGACATTTATTTCTACTTTATATTCTCTGTACCTGGTTAATATCCTACACTTAATAAATGTTGAATGAATGAGCAGATTGAATGAATAAATTAGAACTTGCTTATGGTGTTATATATTAATATTTTAGAATGCCATAACAATTGTTTTTTAAAAGAAAAAAAAAATGAAACTGCCAGAAAAATTTTGCAATTTCTACTGACTTAGCATGAAGTTTTCAGTGTTGCAGTTTTGATGCCCTGATTACAGATAACTAGTCTGTGAACTTTCTGTGAATTCACTTTTTTTGTTTTATTATCAGTTTAAAAACATTTCATATGTGCATTTCTATGTATGCTTGCAACCTCAATAACTCAATATCATTTTATTGCTTAGATCAACAGATATCAAATATTTAGCGTAGAGTAAGCATTCGATCCCCTAAAGATGACAAGTAGGGTAGGTCATCTGTGTAATGGGAACCCATATAGGTTAGAAGAGCAGAAACCTGTCTCCATGGAATAATTTTAGCACATAAATGTCTCAGTCACATTAACTAAAATAGAAAGTGGATGAAATTAAAAGAGTTGACATTTCACAGAAAGATTGCAAAATCATATGTGTAACTCCAAAAACTAGCTGCAAAATTACTTGATAAGGGAAAAAATAAAAAGAATCCCATGTGAGTGAAAGACCTGAGAATTTTAGTAAGCCCAATAAAAATAAATAAAAGAAGAATAAATAAAATTTAAAAAAGCAGTAGCAGTGGCTATCCCAAAAACATAATTATAGAAAGCATCAATGTAAACATGAAATACAAGGATAATATATGTTTTATTGTATATACAATATATTAGTTTTTGAAACTGAAAACAATAATTGAAAATAACTAAACAATATAATTTGATATTCTAATATATTTTATTCTCTTTTCAGTAAAATGATCTGTTGGCTATATTGATGTTGCTTTTTTCCCCTCATTTTGCAGAAACAAACTTCTTTATGTTCATCAGCAACAAACTCCTTTCTAGCTATTAAAATCGTTCTGTATATATAGTAGGCTTACAAATACGAGTTTGCATTTATTTCAAGAGTACATGTTTTACCTTGGCCAACATTACTCTTCTTTCAATATTCCATTTACTTTTTAAAACATAAATTATATTTCACTTAGCTTTTAGCTTTCAAATATTATTTGAAAAACTAGATAAACTCCCCGAGAATGATCATAGATTTGGAAACTATGGATAGACACTTTCAAAGCTTTTGAAATTATTACTTTGTATATTTGAAAAATTATAATCAGTAGAAGAAATTTTTGATGCTATGTTATTTTGAACAGTTACAAACTGTTATGAATGGCCTACATTAAAAAATTAACATGAATTTTGCATTCCTTTGAGTGCAAATAAGTTGGGTTTTTTTTTTTTCAGGACCATTTTTAAATCTTGCTTAGTTTTCTATACTTTGCAAAGTGCATATATTGTCTGTCTTAGTCCATTCAGGCTGCTACAGTAAAATACCATAAACTGGGTGGTATACCAAAAACAGAAATTTATTTTTCACAGTCTGGAGGGTAGTTGTGCAAGATCAGAGTAACAGCATGGTCAGGTTCTGGTGAGAGCCCCTTTTTTGGCTGCAGACTTACCATTTATCTTTGTAACCTCACATGGTGGTAAGAAAGTGAACTGGCTCTCTTCCTTCTTCTTATATGGGCACTAATATCATTTATAAGGGCTCTACCCTCATGACCTAATTACCTCCCAAAGGCCCCACCTTCAACTGCCATCACATATGAATTTGAGGGGCGGAGAGAGGGGATACAAACATTTGGTCCATAACGTTGTCCTTAGTACTAATCATAAGTGAAGTTTCACATACAAAATGTTAATATTCAACCATTTTAAATCATACAATGACAAAAACAGACATACCACATATATGTAAAATATGTATAATATGATACCATTATATATAAAACATAAACCATGTATAAAGTATAAATATAATTTATAAATTATCACAAATAATTTAAATATATAATTATAATTTGTAATGGCAAAAACACAACTGTATAAATATATAAGTTGATTTCCACTATGTTTATAACTCTGACAAAACAATTTCAATATTAACATTTGCTTGAAATGTCATAAATAGGGTAATTACTTAAAAAATTTCTAAAGAACTTCCTCTCCTAAACTCTCTGCATTAGAAAGCACTTTAACAAAATTATTTTCTAAGTATGAAGAAGTTCTCTCCTAAGTATTCCCTGTGATCCTGTCTAAGCCACATAGCTGGATCATTCCCAGACCAGTTGGAAGCAATGGCAGCCTTGGCAACGTTGTGACTATTGGCACAATGCAGGTACCTGCTTCTGAAGAGTGCTCCCACTGCTCCAGTCACAGTGTGTGGAAGTCTGCCAGAAACACTAGATGATTTGGAGGAGGGGGCTGACTAAAGGGAGAAAAAAAAAAAAAAACAGTAACAAAAACCACTACCACGATCATTTGGTTCAATGTCTTATTTCTATTGAGACTTCTTTGACCCATGGATTATTTAGAAGCGTGCTCTTTAGTTTGCAAATATCTGGAATTTTTTTCTTTCAAAATTTATTACATTGATTTCTAGTTGGATTTCATTGTGGCCAGAGAACACACTGTATAATTTCAATTCTTTTATATCTTTCAACATTTATTTTGGCCCAGGATCTGGTGTATCTTGTTATATGTCTGTGAGCTCTTGAAAATCACATACTTTCTGTTGTTTCTTTGTGGAGTGTTCTATAAATGTCAATTAGAACCTGTTGATAGATGGTGTTGTGCAGTTCTGTATCTTTGAATCTGTGGGTTACTGCCTTTTGCCAACTTGGGGATATATTTAGCCATTACTTCTTCAAATACTTTTTTTCAGCCCTGCCCAATTTCTCTTCTCCTCCTGGGATGCAGATGACATGAACATCACATCTTTTTAAAAATATCCCAGATCCCTGAGTCTCTGTTAATTTTTATTTTTTTCAGGCTATTTTTAGAATGAGTAATTTCTATTGTTCCATCTCCAAAGTTAATTGATTCTTCTGTCTCTTCCATTTTAAAGTGGTGAAAAAGTGGCCATTCATTCTTTTCTTGATGTATATTTAAATGGCAAATATTCCAATTCTAAAGTGCAGGAGATGAAACCTGGAGCACGTCATGTTAGTGGTATCTTCCCTGGAATAATTGAAAAATTCTGGGAAGGAAGATGATCTGTCTCATAAAATATCCTTTTATGTTATTTTCTGGCCTTTTCAGCCCCACTGACCTATCATATGAAATAACCTCATTCTTTTAATTATAACAGAAAAATTATATTATTGGGCTACAATGAAAATTTAATATTTCCAATATTTAATATTTAATTAATTCACTAAGAATATAATGGCACTGAAATTGGACTTCACTTGGCATATGTTAATTAAGAAAAATAGGTACATAAAGATGTCACTAATAATATATACCATATAAATGTGGGAATCCAGAATAAGTAAATAGAAATACAAACATGCACACACACATATACAAACACACAAACTGCAAAGATCATTAAAAATAAATTCCTCCATGTAATAATTTTGTTCTACAATTAAAAGATTAAATGCTACCCTTATATTTGGTGATCACCTTCTGTTAACTACAGTAAATTTATAAATCAATATAATTTATTAGCAGATAAAACAAAAAATCAAATACAGAAAATATACATTTAATCACCAGGGTAATTTTTCTTAATTTATTATAGTCCTATATAATCTAACATAGTTAATGCATCTTCCAAAGAAGTCAAGTGACATGAACATTTGGGGACATAGTCTTCATGAATTTATCTTTGATTTGTCTGGAATATATGATCAAAAGTACCTCAAACTTTCCAAACATCTAAATTCAATTCAATTTGTACTATTTTTAAAACCTGAAATTTATAAAGGTTGCAATGATTAGATCTGTTCAATTTGTATGTTTAAGCCCTTGTCATAGAACTGCATATTTAAAAACAAATCTTATGAAAGAGCAAGAAGACAACAGGTAGAAAGCAGGTTTTGAAATTTAACATATTGAAGTTTTTACTGTTGAGCCACCTGTAAATAGCAGAGTTGTTTCTCTTGTATTTGCATATCAATTTACCATTAATAGCTTGTGATGCTTTGCATTTCATAAAAATTCTCTGCAAGATGTTTTTAATTAGAGGTTGGATTTCAGAAATTAAAAATATTATTTCAAGTTGATCATTTTAAAATATGTTCTATTAATCGTACTCAGATGCCAATGAATACTTTTTTGGAGGGGAGAGATACTTTCATTCTATTACACACAATAACCAAAAAGAGTTCTCTTAAGCTTTATGGTCAGTTCCCTTCAATCATCAGATTATGCCATTGCTGAGTTGTATTAAATTGCCAGTCTGCAAATATATTGACCTTAGCAACATGAGTCTGAATAACTCTAAAAGGCAAACTCCTTGATTTCTTTATACCACCACTTCTCACTGCACTGCAAACTAACATCAGCCTTATAGAAATGACTGAGTTTTGTGTCCTTTCTCTCTCTTTTCAAAATCAACTTTCTGAAAAGCGAGCAATTCTGAAAAACATAGAGAAGAAAGTAAATCATCAGCCAAAATCATTGCATCAGAAATATCCCTCAGTGTTTTTAATAGTCCAGAAATCTCCCAAGAGAGATATATAAAGTATAAAGCTATAAGTAGAATAAACTGAAAGATATGATTTTTCACATATGGATGATACCATAGATGTTACTTTAAAACTAAATTGTTTAATTTTATTAAATTAAAATTTAATTATATATTGAAGTATAATTAAAATACAATGTTATGAGTTTCAAGTATATAATAATTCATCGATTCTATGCATAGTTCTCTTCACAGTGATATACTCTTAATCCCCTTCATCTATTTCTCCCATCCTCTCACCCTCCACCCCTCTAGCAACCACTAGTTTGTTTTCTGCATTTAAGAGATTGGGGCTTTTATTTGTTTCTCTGTTTTTCCCTTGTTCATTTGTTTTTTTAAACTCCACATATGAATAAAATCATATGTTGTCTTTCTCTGACTTATCACACTTAATATTATGACCTCTAAGTCCATCCATGTGTTGCAAATAGCAAGATATCATTATTTTATATGGCTAATATTCCATTATATATATTTCATTTTATATATATATATATATACACACACACACACACACATACATACACACGTGCACACGTATTTATATTTATATGTATATTTATATACTTATACCACAACTTCTTTATCCATTCATCTATTGATGCACACTTGGGTTGCTTCCATAATTTGGCTATTGTAAATAATGCTGCAATAAACATAGGGGTGTATATATCTTTTCACATTACTGTTTCTGTTTTCTTTGTATAAATACCCAATGGTGGAATTACTAGATCATATAGTAGTTCTATTTTTCATTTTTGGAGGGGTCTCCTACTGTTTTCCACAGTTTGCATTCCCACCACAGTGCACAAGAATTCCTTTTTCTCCAGCGCTTTGTTATTTTTTGTCTTTTTGATTCTGTCATTCTTACAGGTGTATGGGGATACCACATTATGGGTTTTATTTGTGCTTTCCTGATGATTAGTGAGTGATACTGAACATCTTTTCATGTATCTGGAGAAATGTCTATTCAGGTCCTCTGACCATTTTCTAATTGGATTATTTGGGGTTATTTGGGTGCTGAATTGTATAAGTTCTTTATATATTTTGGATATTAACCCCTTACTCTATATAGCATTTGCAAGTATCTTTTCCCATTCAGTAGATTACCTTGTCATTTTGTTGATGCTTTCCTTTTCTATGCAAAAGCTCTTTACTTTGGTGTAATCCCAATAGTTTATTTTTGCTTTTGTTTCCCTTGCCTGAGAAACAGATCTAGTAAATGTTTTTATGGCCTACGTCAAAGAAATCACTGCCTGTGTTCTCTTCTAGGAGTTTTATGGTTCCAGGTCTCATTTTTAGGCCTTTAATCCATTTTGAGTTTATTTGGGTGTATGGTCTAAGAAAGTGGTCTAGTTTCATTCTTTTGCCTGTAGCTGTCCAGTTTTCCCAACACCATTTGTTGAAGAGACTGTCTTTTTCTCATTGTATGTTCTTGCCTCCTTTGTCAAAGACTAATTGACGATGTAATTGTAGCTTTATTTCTGGGATTTCTATTCTGTTCCATTCATCTGTGTGTCTGTTTTGGTGCCAGTACCATACTGTTTTGATATCTACAGCTTCATAGCAGATCTGAAAATCTGAGATTGTGATATCTTCAGCTTTCCAAAGATTGTTTTGGTGATGCAGGGTCTTTTGTGGTTCCATATAAATCTTAGGATTATTTGTTCTAGTTCTGTGAAAAATGTTGATATTCTGGTAGGAATTGTATTAAATCTGTACATTGTTTTAGGTAGTTTGGACATTTTTAACAATATTGGTTCTTCCAATCCAAGAGCATGAGATATATTTTCATTAGTTTATTTCATTTTAATTTCTTGTATCAGTATTTTATCAATTTTAGAGTACAGGTCTTTTACCTCCTTGGTTAAGTTTATTCCTAGGTATTTTATTCTTTTTGATGCACCTGTAAATGGAATTGTTTTATTAATTTCTCTTTCTGCTACTTCATTATTAGTGTATAGAAATGTAACAGATTTCTGTATATTAATTTGGTATCCTTTGACTTTACTGAATTCATTTATCAATTCCAGTAGTTTTTGTGTATGTGTGTGTTTTTGTTGGTTGGGTGGTTGGTTGGTGGAGTCTTTAGGGTTTTCTAAATATAATATCATGCCATCTGCAAACAGTGACAGTTTCACTTCTTCCTTACCAATTTGGAAATCTTTTACTTTTTTTTTTCTTGTCTGATTGTTGCAGCTAGAACTTCTAGTATTCTGAGTAAAAGTGACAAGAGTCAACATCTTTATCTTATTCCTGATCTTAAAGTTTCCCCCCCCCTTTTTTTTTAACCATTGAGTATAAGGTTAGCTGTGGGATTTTCATAAAGTTTATTATGTTCACGTATGTTCCCTCTAAACCTACTTTGTTGAAATTTTTATAATAAATAGATGTTGCATTTTGTCATTTTTTTCTTGTATCTATTGAGATAATCACATGGTTTTGATCCTTCTTGTTAATGTGATATTACATTGATTGATTTGTAAAGACTGATCATCCTTGTTTCCCTGCTAAATCTGCCTTCATTGTGGTGAATGATTTTTTAATGTATTATAAGCTTTGGTTTGCTAATATTTTGTTGAGAATTTTTGCATCTGTGTTCATCAAAGATAGTGATCTGCATTTTTCTTTTTCTTTTCTATTATAAAATTCCTCCCTCCCTCCCTTCCTTTTTCCCTTCCTCCCTTCCTCCCTTCCTCCCTTAATCCCTTCCTCCCTTCCTTCCTCCTTTCCTTCCTTTCTCCTTTCCTTCCTTCCTTCCTTCTTTCCTTCTTTCCTTCCTTCCTTCCTTCCTTCCTTCCTTCCTTCCTTCCTTCCTTCCGGAGTATCTTTGTCTGATTTTGGTATCAGGGTCATACTGGCCTTATAGAATGAACTTGGAAATTTTCTTCTATTTTGGAATAGTTTGAGAAGAATAGGTATTAACTTTGATGAGGACCAGGTGTTGTATGGAATTGTTGAATCACTATGTTGCACACCTGAAACTAATATTGCAGTTTATGTTATCTAACTGGAATTTAAATATAAACTTTTTTTTAAAAGATTATTTATTTATTTATTTGAGGAAGAGAGAGACAACACAAGGGGGGGTGAGGGGCAGAGGGAGAAACAGACTCCCTGCTAAGAAGGGAGCCCAGCATGGGGCTTGATCCTGGGACTCCAGGATCATGACCTGAGCCTAAGGCAGATGCTGAGCCACCAGGCGCCCCTAAATAAAAACTTAATAAAATAATTTGCCCTATTGAATTTTATTGGCACACTTGTTAAAATTCAATTGACCATAAATGTATTTTTTTCTGGATTTTCAATCCTATTCCATTGATCTATATGTTTATCCTCATACTAGCACCACACTGTTTGGATTGCCATTGCTTTGTGTTAACTTTTAAAATCAGTTGTGTACCATACAACTTTGTTCTTCAAAATTGTTGTCCCTTTCTGGGTGCCTTGATTAATTCTACATCATTTTTAGGATCAGCCTGTCGATTTCTACAAGAAACCAGTTGGGAAAATGACAGATTACATTGAATTTATAGATATTTGGAGGATCGTTGTCATTTAAAATTTTCAATATAATGTCTTCAAATTCATAAAATTTACCAGTTTCCTTTAATTTCAGTTTTTAATTTACTTCAATGATGTTTTATAATTTTCAAAGTATAAATTTTATACTTCTTTCATTAGGAATTTACTTCTAAGTATTTTATCCTTTTTGATATTATTTTAATTGGAATTACTTTCTTATTTTCATTTTTGTATGGATCACTGAAAGTGATTGATTTTTGTGTATTGACTTTGAATGTGCACAATATGTACTTAAGGTGCCCTATATTTCTTTAAGACCCTTTTTCCCCCTCTGTTCTTCAGATTGCATAATCTCAATTGATCTTTCTTGATGTTTTCATGTTTGCTAATTCTTTCTTCTATTGAGCTTCTCTGATAAACTTTTTATTTCAATTATTGTAACTTTAACTGCAAATTTTCCATTTGGCTTTTAAAAAATATAGTTTCCATATCTTTATTTATATTTTCTATTGGATGAAATGGTGTCTTCCTAGCTTCATTCATTTCTTTTACCATGATTTCCTTTATTCTTTGAACATACTTATAATGCTACTTAGTATGACATAGTCTTTTGTGTTAAATTTGGTATCTGATTGATTTCCCAGCCTCTTTCCATTGCCTGATTTCCCCCCTCTACAGGTCATATTTTCCTGATTCTTAACATAATATTTTGTTGAAAACTGGACATTTTAGCTAATATATTGTAAAAATTTAGGATACTGCCCTTTCTTCTCTATTTTTTTTAAATTTGTTTAGTGACTGGCTGGATTATTTTTAAAGTCTTCTTTCCCTGCAATGCAAAGTCCCTGATTTTGTTCCTCAGGGTGCAGCCTTGGGCATGTGTAATCAGGCAATATGGCAGTGGCTTTAGTAGTGCTCCCTTTGACTGTCTCTTTCCCTGACCACATACAGCTTTCTTGTAAAGTTCTACTAATTTTTCACTTATCGCTATACTGTTTTCAACAATGCCCTGGAGCATGAATTTTCCCACAGACTGATTCAATTAAATTTGAGCTTTGCAGGGATAGTTCAGGAATTCAGTTTTTGAGGTTTGTTCTTCCCCTAGGAAATCTCTTCTTGGTTGTCTTTCCCAGTTCTTTCTGGTAAACTTATTGGCCTATTGTTTAGCTGATGTCTTTGATGAAGCTGCAAGTCTTCTCTTAATCACTTTCTCCAAAAAGCCTTCATTTTATGAGAGCACCCTTAGGCATGAACTTCGTTACACTGTTTCAAAGAAATTGAGTTGCTTCAGGAGAGCTTTCGATCTTTGTGCTGTATAGCCTGTCTGTACCCCGAGGAAATCTGTGAGCTATGGCTCTAGAGGTAGGGTAGAAGAGTGGGGACAGGGGTACATTTCTCACTGAGTGATATTCCTTTTTTAGAAGCTGAGCACTAGGTTGGTGGTGGTAGTCTCTGGTCTTCTTGGCCTGTGTCCTTTAATGCGGAAACTTTACCCTATAAATAGACAAGGGAGAAAATGATCAGGACCCCAGCATTTTCAGTAGGCCATGATGGAAGTAGAGCCACTGCATCCTCAATTTCTCAGCTGTATTCCAGGACCTAGCCCCTGAAAAAAAGTAATGGGACAGGGAGTGTGAAATGAGAGGATGAGAATACCCAGCCCCTCCCAGGAATATACTGTATGCCATGTTTGGGGATGAGAAGCCCTGTATTATTGGCTACACCAACTTGCAGTGGAGTTTCTGTTACAACGGCTGGGGGAGGGGGGGCAAAGGGATCACAATTTAAATGCCTCAGACTATCACTTTTCGTACCAAGTTTTAGCAGATTATCCTGAATAAGTGTTTCTTCACTTTCTATATGTCCTTGGAACCATTTCTGGATACTTTAGTGGTTAATTTTTTGTTGTTCCCTTTTCACCAGCTTCTGTGGAGATTTGGCTCCACAGAGTTCCCCACATTGTCATTTGACTCAGGGAACTCACATGAACCAACTTTTACTTCAGTAATGATGATGATGGTAATAATAATAAATATAACAACAATGATTATAATAATTATATAATTATAATGTAACAATTATAATATATAAATATAATTATTATTATACAGAATGATCATCACAACAGATTTTTAAAACATATGTATTTTCCCCAGATAATTAAATATCTGATAAAACATATTTAATTGTGGTTCCTCTATGGCTGAGAGTAACCAATGTGTTTCATAAACTGGAAGTATCTATGACACCACATTATCCCACCTTCTATACATATGTGTGAATGTGTGTGTTTGGGTTTCTCTTCCCCACAAATTTAGACTTTCTTGAGGAATGATAGTGCTTATTCATCTGTGTTGTCTTACACATATCACATTGCCCACACGGTTTGTTTTGAATATGCTAGTTAGTTGATTATTTGGTAGATAACAACTGCCTTGCTAGATATTAGGAAATATAACTAGATTTTGGTTTTGTGTAAACAAAGACTATTGCATTTTACCATAGTGTAAAATGATGTGGGTGGGAAGTCAAGAGTCTTCTTTTGGTTCATTGTGAGTTGGAAGTACACAAAACCTATTACATACTTTCACATCTCTTCATCTACTTTTTTTTTTTACTCAAAGTCTATATAACTATCCTGGTGGTTGAATTATAAATGGAGCTGAACCGAAACACCAAAAATTTTTAAGTCTTTCTACAAGTTCCAGAGGAACACAGAATTCCATGGACATCTTTGCATGGGAAAGTGTTCCTTAGTAAAGAATTAGGTGGCTGAAGAAATAGGTTGCTCAATTATCAAAATCTTAGTAAGCTGACCTGATTTCTGGAAATTACCTATTGTGGACTAACACATTTCAGTATACTAGCCTAGCTTTCATATAGGTGTTCCTCAATTGACAGCTAGTCTCTTGGAATCATCATTTAATAAAACAAATAAAATAACAATAAGGTGACTGGAAAAAACAACTGTAATCTAGTGGATCAAATGAAAAACTGTTCCAGACTATAAAGATAAATTTATCCCAGGGAGAATCTTAGAACACAGGAATTCCTAACGTAATGCTGAGCATAGCAGTAGTTTAACAAATAGTTATTTGAATGAATATACTTGATCTAGGTTACAAATGTTTTAAGAAAGTCTCATTCTCCCTTTTTGTGTATATCTGGGAATATTTAGTAGTTTGATGTTTTCAAAATATGTTAATTGTCCTAGGAAATATATAAGCTAGTCAAGGGTTAGTAAAGAGACAATCTTTAGTAAAGAGACAGCTTTTAGTATAAAATGGGGGCAAGTCCCAGGTGGAAGATTTGAATTAAAATCTTCTACCACATAATTAATAGTCATATATATATATATATATATATATATATATATATATATATATATACAAGTCTAAATATTTAAGTGTACTATTCGAATTATTGTACAGAACTTTAATACTTGAGGTTATTTATTGAATAACATTTTACTAAGTTTTTAATTTTCTAGTAAATACACAGTTATATTAGTTTCAGATGTATATTATAATGATTCAACAATTCTATCATTATTCATCATGATAAGTGTACTCTTTAATCCCCATTGCCTATTTCATCCATCCCTCCACCTATTCAGTAATTTTTATAATCATTTAGAACTCTCTCTTGCATTTAATCACATCCAAATACCATAAGTAAAAAACAAACAAAAAAAACCCTTTCTAACTCTTCCAGACATAAACTATATACTAAAGTACTCTCATATTAAAATCACAGATAAAATATAAAAACCACAGATAAGATATAAAAACTTAATTTAAAATTATATTTAATTTACACTTCCATATAAAAACAAATATTTCTTTTGCTCTGCGTGTGTGTGTGTGTGTATATATATTCAAATAAGCCCCTTAAAAAAAAAACTATTGTAAAGAAAAAGATTAAAGTGCATACACACCTAAAGTCAACTATAAAACATACACTTACAAAGTCATACATTAATTTTCCAACTTACTGAACAATCATCTTTTCCTCTAAATTATTACAGAATTAAGTATACCTATATTAAAATACTTTTTCTACTTCAAATCCTGAATATCAGAGCAATATGTGAGTATCTAGGGCACACAGGCAAGCTTAGTGTTGTGCTTATTAGAGAACATCACTTAAATAACTTAGGGATCATGTACTTAAAAAAAATCTAATATTTTTAACAGTGGAATCATACCTGTACTTACTGTGTTTGAGTGAAAAGATATGCATTAAATGATGCCATATTCTTTGGATGTTTCCTTTTAATGAAAATAAACAAAAAATGACATTTTGATGTAGGCCACAGACAAGCAAATAAGAACAGTCTGCTTCTAGAGAAAAACTTCATACCCAAATTATGAAAATACACTGTTTTCTTCCCTGAATAAACTGAACATACACATTCCAGTACCCAATGCAATATCAATTTACATTTATTGTCCCAATATAATTATTTAATTTGTCCCTTGTTATTATTAAAGATGTTATGATTTGGACTACAAATTTATATAGTTACCTAACTATAGATTTCTTAGAAATCATGACATTCTCCTATTCATGTATTCTTCCAGCTAAATATTAAAAAAGTCTTCAAAATCTTCCCCTGGGAGAATGAAAATATTAATCTACTGTATTAACTAATACCAATTACTATTCATTGTTTTCTATTATTTTTAGCAGATTAAAACACACACACACACACTGATATTCTTGCTTAAAACTGTATATTTTTGCCAACATTTTTAAATAGCCTTAGTAAGGCATAATTAAAATAAAATTAATTCTTTTCTTTGGGAGAACAATTTGATGATTATTGGTAATCACAGACAGTGACATCACCACCAAGGAATAACAGTTTCATCTACAACAGTGCCCATGTGCTGCTTCATAGTCAGGCCAGCCTGATTTCCAGCCCCGGGCAGATTCTGGTTTGTTTCCCAGAACTATAGTTCTGCCTTTCTAGCATTTCATGTGGATACTTGATTTCTGTCCTTTAGAATGCTTTTGAGACTCATCCATGTGGTTGTGTGCATGACCACTGGGTTCATTTTTATTGTTGAATAATATTTTGTAGTTTGTTTCACTTTTCAATGGTTGATGGAATTTGAGTCACTTCCTATTTTTGACTAAGTAAAGTTGTTTTGGAATATTCAGGTGTAAATCTTTGCAAAAACATGTTTTCATTCATTTAGAGTCAATACATAGTATGAGATTGCCAGGTCATATGGTAAATGCATATTACCTATTGAGATACTGATACATTCTTTACAAAGTGATTGGACTACTATTCCTACAGTGGTCAGGAGATGTGTTTGTTTCATAACCTCAGCAGCACTTGGTATTTCCAGGCATTTTAACTTTAGTCATATTTGTGGGCATGTGTGTTGGTGTTAACTTGCACTTCACTGATGACAAGAACTGTCGAGACTCTTTTCACCTGCCTAATTATGATTATTTTCATTGCTATATTTGTGTTCAAGGATGCTATCATTTTTTATTGAATTTTCTGCCATCTTTTTAATGAATTGTAAGAGTTCTTTATATTCATAGTGTAGCATTTTGATGTTTTTTATGTTTTGCAAATAACTTTTACTAGTATTAAGTGTGCTTTTTCATTTTCTTAGATTTGTCTTTTGAGAAAAAAACATTTATACCTTTTATAAAATTACTTTTATAGATAATTTTATAGATCATTGCATTTATGTCCCATATAATAAAACTTTGCCTACCTCAGTGTCACTAAGATTTTAGCCTGTCATCTTCTTAAAAATTAGCAAATTTAGCTTTTTTTGGTCTATGTATATAATTCATTTGAAGTTAATTTTTACATATAATATGGAAAAACTGAGGTGCTTTTATTTCCATACAAATGCCTAGTTTATATAGCACAATTTTTTTATTCTATCTTGTCCCCCATTCAATTACTATGGAACTTCTGTTGAAACATAATTGTTAATAAGAATATGGGACTATTTATGAACTCTCTATTCTGCTCCAGTGACTCATATGTCTATATTTACATCATAGCACAATCTTTTAAATTATAGCCAAAACTTGGTAGCAGAAGTCCTCTAGATTTGCAGTTTTTCAACTTTTATTTTTCTGCCTATAAAGTGTCCTTTGTTTTCTCATATAAATTTTAAAATCAGTTTTCCAAATTCATTACAAAATTTTTTAGTATTGTGATTAAAATTGCAAACGTTTAGAAATTAATTTGTGAAATATTTGTAATCTTAAAAAATAATTGAGTCTTAAACATAGAGTATCTCTACCTTTAGTTAGATCTTACTTAATTTCTATATGCAATATTTGTGTTTTTTATAGAGAGTCATTCCATGTCTCTTTTAAAATTTATTCCTCAGTACGTTATTTATGTAATTTAAAAATTTTTATTGAAGTATAATTAACATACTATGAAATTTTTCCTTATAAGTATACAATTCAATGTTGTTAGTACATTTGCAGAGTTGTGCACCTGCCATCACACTCTAATGCAGAGTATTTTTATCACCCAACCACTTCTTTTGTGTGTATTTGCAATTATTTCCTATTGTCACCTTCCATTTCTAGGCAACCTATGATCTGCTTCCTGTCTCTCTAACTTTGCATTTCTAAACATTTTATATAAAAGAAATAATACAATGTCTGTTCTTTATGTCTGACTTCCTTTATCCTGACTTAGCATAATGTTTTTGAGATTCATCCATGTTATAGCATACGTCAATATTTTATTGCTTTTAACTCCTAAATAGTATTCCCTATTACGCCACCCTTTTGTCTATCCTTTTGCCAGTGGGGAGATATTTGAATTGTTTTCAGTTTAGGGCTATTGTGGATAATGCTGCTATGCACATTCACAAACATACATTTTTTTTCATTTATTTTGGATAGTTTCCTAAGAGTGCAAATGATGAACTGTATGATGTTTATGTTTAACTAAAAAAAAAAAAAAAATACAAACTCCTTCCAAATTGGCTGTATCATTTACATTCCCAGTAGCAATATATGATTCCAATTTCTCCACTTCATTGCCAATGCCCCATATTGTATTTTGTCTGTATTAAACATCTGTTCTAGTATATGCATAGTAGTACCTTATTGTGACTATAATTTGTGTTTCTCTAATGTCTAATTAAATTTAACATCTTTTCATGTATATATCTTATTTGGTGAAATGTCTATTAAAATTTTTTATCATTACACATTTGGGATATTAAGTTGTAAGCATTGTAAACTCAGGATAAAAGTCCTTTATAAAATATTATTTTCAAGTATTTTCTCCCTATCTGTAATTTTTTTTCTTTTTATTAAAGGCATCATTTAAAGCCCAATATTTTTTAATTTTAATATAATCCTAATTATATGATTTTTCTTTCTATGCAGTTTACTTTTAATGTTGTTTCTAAAAACTTGTTGCCCAAGTCAAGAGCCTGACAATTATTTTTTATGCTTTCTCCTAGAAATTGTATAATTTTAGCTTTTACAGTTATTTATATAATCCACTTGAGCTAAATTTTTTGTATAGATTGAGGAAAGTGTCTAAGTTAAATACTTTTATGTGAATAGCCAGTCTTTTCAGAATTGTTGAAAAAACTATTCTTTCCGCATTTTGTCTTGGCAACTTTATAAAAAATCTTTATTTGAAGACTCTTAATTTTCTTTAATTAAAATATGCTCCTGTCTTGATTACTATAACTTTATAGTTTGTTTTGATTTGGGGTAGTATAAGTCCTTTACTCTGTACTGTTGTTTTTTTTTTCAAAACTATTTTACTATTTTTGATCTTTTGCATTTCCATATAATTTTAGCATAATGTTTTCAGTTTCAACAACAGCAACAACAACAAAGCCTTTGGGATTTTGTTTGAAATTTTGACTCGGTTTTGGGACAATTACTAGCTCAATAATATTGAGTCTTTCAACCCATGAATATGAAATATCTCTATTTTTTTAGATCTTCTTTAATCTCCTTTAGCAAAATTTTCTAATTTTCATTATACATGAATTGCATTTCTGTGAAATTTATCTTTGAGAATTATATATTTTTGATATTACAAATTAAATTGCTTTATAATTTCATTTTCAGAATATTGTGAGTATATTGAAATAGAACTGATTTTTATATATTCAGTTAACATTCTGAAAGCTTGTTATATTCAGTTATTAGTTCCATCAATTGTAGTTTTCTCTGGGTTTTCTACATATACAATAATATCATCTGAAAATAAAGAAATATTTAATTATTCTTATCTGATATGGATACAGGTGCTTTCCATTACTATATCAAATATGTGGGCATATAGTTGCTCATTTTTATCCTTTATTATCCTTTTAACTTCCATTAGGTCTATAGTGGATGTTCCCTCTTTCATTTCTGATATTATTAATCTGAGTCATTTCTTATATCCCCTGATTAGCCTGGCTACTGAGTTTTATCAGTTTTATTAACCTTTTCAAAGAATCAGATTGTGGTTTCATTCATTATCTCTATTGATTTTTTTTTTTCAGTTTCATTGATTTCTGCATTAATTCTTATTTTTTCTTCTGCTTACTTTGGAATAAATTTGCACTTTTTTCCCCCTAGTTTCCAAGGTTAGAAATCTAAATTAATCATGTTTGATCTTTCTTCTTTTCTAATATATGAGTTCTTTACTATAAATTTCCCTCAAGTACTACTTTTACTGCATCCCACAAATTTTGATAAGTTGTAATTACATTGTTATTTAAAAAAAAATCTCTTTCTCTTGAGATTTTTCTTCTATTAATCCACTGTTGTCTGAAAGGGGACATTGTATGATTTCTATGCTTTTGAATTCATTATGTGTTTTATGGCCCAGAGTGTGGTCTATCTTAGTGAATTTTCCATGTGAATTTGAGAAGAATGTGAATTCTGTTGTTGGATGAAGTACATTAGAGATGGCAGTTGCATCTGGTTGATTGATAGTATTTTTGAGTTTAACTTTATCCATATTTTCTGGCTGCTAGATCTGCCCATTTCTGATAGAAGATTGCTATAATTTCCAACAATGATAGTGGATTCATCTATTTCATTTTGCAGTTCTTTTAGCTTTTCCTTTGTATAGTTTGAAACTCAATTGCTAGACACATACAACTTAAGGATTATTTTGTTTCAGACAAGACTGGAAAATAATTGAGTTAAAATAATTTAAAATCTAATATTTACCTTTTGGTGGTATCAATGATAGTAACTGAAATTTCACCTCGAGGAGAATAACTTGGTCAACACTGTAAAGTAAGTAAGGTAATTCCTAAATTGTATTCTTCAGAAGATAAGATTGTGGAGATATTAATAAGTACTCTATGGGAAAAATGTTTTTGCAGGCAACTATGTTCAGGAAGCAGCAATATTCAATCCTTGTCGCTCAGTGCATTCTTTCTTAAATCATACTGCATGCTAATATGCTAAAAGTTCTAAGAGGTCCTGCAGTAATAAAGAATATATAACTATCAATTATATCTTAATACAGGAAGAAAAAAAGCAATATAAAACTCTATTCAATAGTTTCCCAAATTAGAATATGCTTATAGGTACTTAATTAGGAGCATTCTTACATCTCATAAAACTTAGGTATATGACTCAATATATTAATATGCTAACGAATAAAATATTTTAATTAGCTAATCTACATATGGATTACTATTCAAATTAACCTGTGAAATTTTTTAAAACTATATTATTAATGTTATCCTGAATATTTACATAAGTTGCTAGAGCAAAATAGATTATTATTTTTTATTTACAGCAAACAATAACTATTGATTTTCTGTTCCATAATTCTTATGCATGAGTGATGTAATAGGACACAAATGTCATGCAACTCTTGTGCAATCTATAATGCTGGTAAGGAAGCCCAAGCAAAATGAATCCAGTCATTTATTTGCATGACATATTACTCCCATCCAGAGTCTCCTTGGAAATATAATGGGGAAGATCCTGGCATCTTACTTTAATTCCATGGAATATAAATAAATCTCTCCAGGGGAAAGATAAATAAGTCCATTGTCACCAGATTTACAACCCAGAATGTCTTCAAGGTCCCAGGTTTCAGCCTACCTTGAAATGTAAATAGACACCTCAGGAAGTAAATCTCTCTGGGGCTCTCTCTGTCTAATTAGTCATAAATTACCTTTCAAAACATGTTTTTTGCCCAGACTTCAAGTTTCAGTAAAATTCATTTAGAATGTCTTAACTGTGAGGAAACTATCTTCCCTACAGTGTTACACCGGCACTGTAGTAATTAAAGCAAATGCAATTAAAATAAAATAATGTTTTGTTTCAATATATGCAACAAACAAACAGTAATTTAGTCAAGGTTGGTAACTCATTATAACTTACAGATATTTTCTTAGTCTTTATAAGAGAGTATCATACTAACAACGATTATGTATACCTAATATCAAAATATGTTGAGCAAAATATTTGAAATATTGACTGACCCTCCATGTTAAAAATATCTTGTGGCCAATTCTGAACTTTATCAAATGTATGGAACCATTTGAAACCTACTTTAAGACATGAGAGGAAAGCACTCCTTAAACTTAAAAGTAGACAAAAGGATCTTTATAAAAATTAGTTAAACCTTAGGGATGCCTGGTTGTCTCAGTCAGTTAAGCATCTGCCTTTGGCTCAGGCCATGATATTAGGGTCCTGTGATCAAGTCCCTTGTCAGGCTCCCTGCTCAGTGAGGAGCCTACTTCTCCCTCTGCCTATTGCTCCCCCTGCTTGTTTCTTTCTCTCTCCTTCCCCCAACAAATAAATAAAATCTTTAAAAAGAAATTAAACTTTATAAAAAACATTAAAAAACAGTATTTCTCCCCTCTTGTAACATTACACGGAATAATTTTAGATGATGAAAAAAAAACCAGTCAAATCACACCTAATTATTTAAACAAGGTGTGTGTGTGTGTGTGTGTGTGTGTGTGTGTGTGTGTGTAGTGGTAGGTGAATATATGAGATATGTGAACCTTGAGGTTACTTTCTATGTATGAGACTGTACATTAAACAGATATCAGAAATTGATGTCAAGTTTAAATGCATCATTGATTCCCGTCTTGCTATAACAATAAAGTCTGTGTTCATATGCTAACTGCTAGATCAGACATCATTTCACTTTTCATATAGTATATGAATACGTCTTGAAAATAACTAATATGCATCCCTCAAAAATTTTAATAAGTTTCACTATCTCAGAACTATAAGATTTTTATTTGAAAATGAGAGTCAAAGTTTATTCTTCTTAAATAATATGGTCATTAAATAGTTTCAACTTTTATTCTGTGGTTATTGCAATTGATATTTCAAAAAAACTGAAGACACTTTTTAGGTGAATTTGCTTCTGTTATTCATTTATTGGTGGTTTTCTTTTTATGTGTACTAGTAAATAGTTAATAGAAGCATAATGGTACAATGACTAATGCAATACGAATACAAATATTCACCTATCAGCAAGCGCCATGAGTGTGTCTCCCTGATTCCATCCCCAGAGGTATCCTTTGAATCTAAATATTATCCTTATTTTATATTTTATTTTATTATTTTATTTTATATTATTTTTAATTATATTATTTTATTTTATTATTTATTTTATTTTTAGTTAATCTCTACACCCAACATGGGGTTTGAACTCACAACCCTTAAATTTTATCCTTTATTATTTGATCACTTCTTTTTTCATTTTTTAAAGATTTTTTTTAAAGTTTTCTTCTAACTTTCTAGCAATCTGACATTATCAAATTACCTAGAATAGTAGGGTACATCTAATATCATCATTCTAAATATGAAGGTGGTCATTTTGCATTAACTTAAAACATTTTCACATATCTACTGTACACTATATTAAGCCTACGGTTGTGATACATACTTGTTTCCAAACTTCTTGGTAGCTTCTTGTTATTTAATTATTTTAATAAAAATTATTTCTTATTATCCTCTCATAATCTATGTTAATTTATGTGTATTACAATTACTAATATATATTTCATTTTTATTTATTTTACTTTTACTTACTCCACTCTTTATTACCTTTAAAATTTAAAAATATCTGATGTAAGTCAGTATATTTACCTTCTTCCAGAATATTATAGCCTTAGAATACACTAAGTCCGGTCACTTCCTTCCAATTCACATCTTTGTGTAACAGTCTATGTTTGTAATCTTTCAAATTAGATACAATTGTTTTACACAGTAAATGTTTATTTAAATTTAAACAAGTACTTCTCATTTACCCTGCTCATCATTCCCTCTTGCATCTCAAATTTTCATTTTGGATGAATTGTGTCTCTCCCTTTTATTTTCCCAAAACTTTTTATTTAAATTCAGTTAATTGACATATAATGTATTATTAATTTCAGAGGTAGAGGTCAGTGATTCATCAGTGTTACATAATACCCAATGCTCATTACATCATGTGCCCTCACTAATCTACATCACCCAGTTACCTCTCCCTCCATGTCCCTACATGCCAACAACACTCGGTTTGTTTCCTAGGCTTAGGAGTCTCTTCTGGCATGCCTCCCTCTCTGATTTCATCTTGTTTTATTTTTTTCCTCTCTTCTCCTTGGATCCTCTGTTTTGTCTGTTAAATCCCATATATCAGTGAGATCATATGATAGTTGTCTTTCTCTGATTGACTTATTTCCCTTAGCAAAACACCCTCTGGTTCCATCCATGTCATTGAAAATGGCAAAATTTCAATTTTTGGTGGCTGCATTATATTCCATTGTATACATATAACACATCCACTTGGTCCATTCATCTGTAGATCGACATCTGGGGTCTTTCCATGGTTGGCTATTGTAGAAATTGCTGCTATAAACATCCAAAGGTTGCCCTTTGGATCACCACATTTAGAACTTTGTGGTAGATACTTAGAACTGCAATTGCTGGGTTGTACAGTTAGCTCTATTTTCAACTTTTTGAGGAACCTGCATACTTCTTTCCTGAGTGGCTGCACCAGCTTGCATTCACACCAACTGTATAAGAGGGTTCCCTTTCTCCACATCCTTGTCAACATCTGTCATTTCCTGACTTGTTAATTTTAGCCCTTCTGCCTGGTATGAGGTAGTATCTTATTGTCATTTTGATTTGTATTTCCCTGATGCCAAGTGATGTTGAGCATTTTTTCATGTGTCAGCCATTTGAATGTCTTCTATGCAGAAATGTCTATTCATGTCTTCTGCCCATTTCTTGATTGGATTAGTTGTTCGTTGGGTGTTGAGTTTAATAAGTTCTTTATAGATTTTGGATACTAGCCCTTTACCTGATATGTCATTTACAAATATCTTCTCCCATTCTGTCAGTTGTCTTTTGACTTTGTCAACTGTTTCTTTTGCTGTGCAAAACGTTTTTATCTTGATGAAGTCCCAATAGTTCGTTTTTGCTTTGTTTCCCTTGCCTTTGGAGACATGTCTGGCAGGAAGTTGTGGTGGCCGAGGTCGAAGAAGTTGGTGCCTGTGTTCTCCTCTAGGATTTTGATGGATTCTGGTCTCACATTTAGGTCTTTCATCTATTGACTCTATTTTTAGGTATGGTGTAAGGAAGCGGTCCAGTTTCATCCTTTTGCATGTGGTTGTCCAATTTTCCCAACAGCAGTTGTGGAAGAGACTTTTTTCCCATTGGATATTGTTTCCTGCTTTGTCAAAGATTAGTTGACCATAGAGTTGAGGGTCCATTTCTGGGTTCTCTGTTCTGTTCCATTGATCTATATGTCTGTTTTTGTGCCAGTACCATACTGTCTTGATGATTACAGCTTTGTTACAGTGCTTGAGGTCCAGAACTGTGATGCTGCCAGCTTTGGTTTTCTTGTTCAACATTCCTTTGGCTATTCAGGGTCTTTTCTGATTCCATACACATTTTTGGATTATTTGTTCCAGCTCTGTGAAAAAAGTGGATGGTATTTTGATAGGGATTGCATTGAATGTATAGATTGCTCTAGGTAGCATAGACATTTTAAGAATATTTGTCCTTTCAACCCATGAGCATGGAATGTTTTTCCATTTCTTTGGTCTTCCTCAATTTCTTTCATGAGGGTTCTGTAGTTCTCTGAATACAGATCCTTTGCCTCTTTGGTTAGGTTTATTCCTAGGCATATTGTGGTTTTAGGTATAATTGTAAATGGGATCAACTCCTTAATTTCTCTTTCTTCTGTCTCATTGTTAGGGTATAGAAATGCAACTGATTTCTGCATATGGATTTTATATCCTGCCACTTTGCTGAATTTCTGTATGAGTTCTAGCAATTTTGGGGTGGAGTCTTTTGGGTTTTCTGCATAGAGTATCATGTCATCTGCAAAGAGTGAGAGTTTGACTTCTTCTTTGCCAATTCGGATGCCTTTGATTTCTTTTTGTTGTCTGATTGCTGAAGCTAGGACTTCTTGTACTATGTTGAACCACAGTGGTGATAGTGGATATCCCTGCCATGGTCCTCCTTAGGGGAAAAGCTCTCAGTTTTTCCCTACTGAGAATGATATTTGCTGTGGGCTTTTTGTATATGGCTTTTATGATATTGAGGCATGTTCCCCTTATCCCTACACTGTGAAGAGTTTTATTCAAGAAAGGATGCTGTACTTTGTCAAATCTTTTTTTCTGCATCTATTGAGAGGATCATATGGTTCTTTTCTTTTATTTATGTAGTTTATCACATTGATTGATTTGCTGCAGATGTTGAACCATTCTTGCAGCCTCGGAATAAATCTCACTTGGTCGTGGTGACTAATCCTTTTAATGTACTATTAGATCCTATTGGCTAGTATTTTGGTGAGAATTTTTGCATCCATGTTCATCAGGGATGAACAGGGATGTCTATAATTCTCCATTTTGGTGGGGTCTTTGTCTGGTTTTGGGATCAAGAGTTTGCTGGCCTCATAGAAAGAGTTTGGAAGATTTCCTTCCATTTCTATTTTTTGAAATAGCTTCAGAAGAATAGGTATTAATTCTTCTTTAAATGTTTGGTAGAATTCCCCTGGGATGCCATCGGGCCCTGGATTCTTGTTTGGTGGGAGATTTTTGATTACTGCCTCAATTTCCTTGCTAGTTATGGGTCTGTTCTGGTTTTCTATTTTTTCCAGTTTCAATCTTGGTAGCTCACACGTGTCTCTAGGAATACATCCATTTCTTCCAGATTGTCTAATTTGTTGGCATATAGTTGCTCATAATATGTTCTTATAATTGTGTGTATTTCTTCCATGTTCGTTGTGATCTCTCCTCTTTCATTAATGATTTTACTTATTTGGGTCCTTTTTCTTTTCTTTTTGATAAGCCTGGCCAGGGGTTTATCGATTTTATTAATTCTTTCAAAAAAGCAGCTCCTAGGTTTGTTGATCCGTTGCATTGTTTTTTTGGTTTCTATTTCATTGATTTCTGCTCTAATCTTTATTATCTCTCTTCTCCTGCTGGGTTTAGGGTTTACTTATTCTTTCTCAAGCTCCTTCATGTGTAAGGTTAGGTTGAGTATTGGGACCTTTCTTGTTTCTTGAGAAAGGCTTGTAGTGCTATGTACTTTCCTCTTAGGACCAACTTTGCTGCATCCCAAAGATGAACAGTTGTGTTTTCATTTTCATTTGTTTCCATGATTTTTTAAAATTCTTCTTTAATTTCCTGGTTGATCCATTCATTCTTTAGTGGGATGCTCTTTAGCCTCCATGTATTTGAGTTCTTTCCAAATGTCCTCTTGTGATTGAATTCAAGTTTCAAAGCACTATAGTCTGAAAATATGCAGGGAGTGATCCTAATTGTTTGGTACCAGTTGAGACCTGATTGTGACCAAGTATGTGATCTATTCTGGACAATGTTCTATGTTCACTTGAGAAGAATGCATATTCTATTTTTTATGGTGGAATTCTCTGTGTATATCTGTGAAGTCCATCTCATCCAGTGTGTCATTCAAAGCCCTTATTTCCTTGTTGATCTTCTGCTTAGATGATCTGTCCGTTGTTGTGAGGGGTTGTTAAAGTCCTCTACTATTAATGTATTATTATTAATGTGTTTCTTTAATTTTGTGATCAATTGCTTTTATAATTGGCTTCTCCCATGTTAGGGTCATAAATACTTACAATTGTTAGAACTTCTTGTTGGATAGACCCTTTAATGATGATACAGTGTCCTTACGCATCTCTTACTACAGTCTTTGGTTTAAAATCTAATTTGTCTGATATAAGGATTGCTACGCCAGCTTTCTATTGATGTCCATTAGCATGATAAATGTTCCACCCCCTCTCTTTCAGTCTGGAAGTGTCTTTGGGTCTAAAATGAGTCTCTTGCAGATGGCTTATCAATGGGTCTTGCCTTTTTATCCAATCTGATAACCTGTGTCTTTTGATTGGGGCATTTAGCCCAATTACATTTAGAGTAACCATTGAAAGATATGAATTTAGTGCCATTGTATTACCTGTAAAGTCACTGTTTCTGTATATTGTCTCTGTTCCTTTTTGGTCTATGTTCTTGTGGGCTCTCTCTTCACTTAAAGGATCCCCTTTAATATTTCTTGCAGGGCTCGTTTAGTGATCATAGATTCTTTTAGTTTCTGTTTATCCTGGTAGCTTTTTTCCCCCCTCTCCTTCTATTTTGAGGGACATCCTTGCTGGATAAAGTAGTCTTGGCTACATATTTCTCTCATTTAGCACCTTGAATATATCATGCCAGTGCTTTCTGGCCTGCCAGATCTCTGTGGATAGGTCTGCTGCCAGTCTAATATTTCTACCCTTGCAGTTTACAGACCTCTTGTCTTGAGCTGCTTTCAGCGCTTTTCTCTTTGTTTCTGAGATCTGCAAGTTTCACTGTTATATTTGGAGGTATTGACCTATCTTTATTGATTTTGAGGGGAGTTCTCTGTGCCTCCTGGATTTTGATGCCTGTTTCCTTCCTCAGATTAGGGAAGTTCTCCATTATAATGTGCTCCACTATACCTTCCTCCCCTCTCTCCTTTCCTCTTCTTCTGGGATCCCAGTTACTCTAATACTGTTTTGCTTTATGATTATCACTCAAATTCTCCCCTCATGATCCAGTAATTGTTTATCTTTTCCTCAGCTTCTTTATTCTGTATCATTTGGTCTTCTATATCACCAAATTTCTTCTGCCTCATTTATCCTAGCATTTAGAGCCTCCATTTTTTATTGTATCTCAATAATAGCCTTTTTATACTTAGTTGGTTAGATTGTAGTTCTTTTATTTCTTCAGAAAGGGATTCTCTAGTGTCATCTATGCTGTTTTCAAGCCCAGGTATATCTTTATAATCGTTATTCTGAATTCTAGTTTTGACATCTTACTTATGTCCATAGTGATTAAGTCCCTGCAGTCAGAACTGCTTCTTGTTATCTTTTTTGAGGTGAATTTTTTTGTCTTGTCATTCTTGCAGAAAATGTTGCTTTTCTATTTGTAGAGTTGCAGCTATTCTTTTCTTAGATCCGTTTTAGTTCGCAGGTGTTCAGAATGATTCAATAGCTATGTAGCTGAATTCCTGAGACCAGTCAAAACTATGGTCTCCTACTCCTCTACCATCTCGGACTATCTCCCTTTGTCTCTCTTCCTGAAGTACACTGTTTAGTGTTTCCTTTGCAAAGGATAAATATGTGCCAAAATTTTCCCACCTTTGTTTATTGGAAAAACTTGATTTTATTCCATTTACAAAAGATTGTTTAATTACAGATAAAGTATTTGCCACAATTTAAATCTCAAAACAATTCTAAGATATTAATCTATTGTCTTTTGACATCCAGGGTTGACACTAAGAATCAATGGCTGGTTGAACTGTAATTTGGTATATGTAAGCTTACTTTATTTCAGCCTGGTCTTTGTGGTTTCTCTCTTTTAATATAATATGCCTAAGTGTGGAATTCTGTAATATTCACCTTGAAATTTGTTGTGATTTCTATGCCTATGTCTGACTCATAATTTCTTTGCAGAGACACTAAATACCTATGGTTTGGCTCTTACTTCTGTGCTGTAAATTAATCAAATCTACAGTAAATATTCCTTAGAAAAGTTCCCTATACCTTTTTCAAATCTGAAATATTCTCAGTATTTACCTCTTATAAATTGTCTTCTATTTTCCTGTCATTTCTTCTTAATAATTGATTAGAAATATACTCTCCTTTTTCTTTCTCCCTTCTATTTATCCTCTATTATTATAATTATTTATCTGTCCTTGTCAACCAAAGACATTCCACTTGAAGTTGGAGGGTATAGATGTTTATTTTTATATCTCCAAGTACCTTTTATTAGAATCCAAGCATTTTAATCTGACCTTTTAAAATGTGCATAATATATCCATAAATGTACAGGCTAAGTAGACACGGGTTCTGGAAATCCCTTGGAAGTAGTATAGATTATCCTTCACATCTTCACTATTTGTTCATTTCTATACCATTTTATTTGGTTTATACTGGCATCTGTTCAAAAAAAAATTCTTAGCATCAATTTCTTGATGAATAGGTATGAGTTTCTTCCCTACCTTAGTATCAGAATCACTGAAAAATAAACATATTTGCCATTTATCACAATGTCACATTCACCAGTAGGGCACATCTCACTTCTTAAGCCCTCTCCCTGTTCTTTACACAGAAATGGGAAATTAGAAAACCTGGCACAAGTATTAAAAACATCTTTATTAAATGAATGGATAAATAACTGGATATATTGAACCAAATATGTAAAGAACAAAAGTTGTAATAAGTTGCAGAAGAGAGCACAATCCAAATTTCAAGTATGTCTCTTGACCCTTCCACTAGAAGTAGACCTAAGTCCATTCTTGTATATGTACTCATACATACTCATCTGCATGAAAAAACATATACAAACATACACACATATATACACAGAAGGATCCCATCTACAATGTCATCTTTGTTTACTACAGTTTTAATGCCCAATAAATTTAAGCATAAATAGATTCAGTGCTCTAGCATGTGTAATAATTTTTGTACTATAGCTTTGAAGGATAAGTCATGTACAAAGGATGGAGGATAAAACATTTCTAAATGTTGTTGTCTCTGACTTGGAAGAGATTAAAGTAAACTAGTAAGAGCTAAAATGAATTTTTTTAAAAATATTGGCATAATATTACACTGCTGATTTCTCTTGAGGTGCAAGTAGAGTTCTTCCATGGAATATTTACTGTAGGTTTCATTAATTTATTGGGCAGAATTTAGAGCTGAACCATGGGTAATAATTGACTCTGCAAAGAAATTATGAGTCAGTATTAGGCAAAAGGCACAGTCCATGTATATTCATTTAAAATCTACAGAGTTATTATTTCCAAACTGCTAAAATCCAAATTATTGCCACTTTTGTACATCAAAGTTCCAAAAATATTTTTGGTGGAAATATTGTGCAATGTGAGAATCTTGATGTTTGTACCATAGACTAGTGTAATCTAAGCATTAGGTTAGTAAACATCAGGTTGTTTTCTTTGCCAATGTCTGTTTAGTTCTTTACAAATAACTTTTAGATAACTCCTATCTGATTTTGTAGAGGTTAGTAAATTTGGGAATCTTTCATTTATTCTAACTGCCTTTATGAGGTAAGATAAATGTCTATGTACTTTATATGTAGTAAGAGAGAGCATAACTCCTTTTCTGGAACAATGAATGACAGCCTAATACATATTGAAATAAAATTATAATTTTTCTTGAAGTACTTTTATGAACTTCTCAGAAGGTATTTAAATAGTCAAGGAAAGTTATATATATTTCCTGGATGAAAAATATTGTGACATTATGCATAAAAATGATTGCCCGTTTAAAAACCCATAACATAGATGAATGTCTTTAAAACGTAAAATGAGAATATGCACTAAGACTCTTATGTTTTTTATTACTCTGCTACTAGAGCACTAAAATCTGTTACTTTCTAACATTTGCATTTTATTAACTATGAAGACTATACTGAACATCTAAGTCATATTATTTTAAAAGAACTACAAAAGAGATATTGAGTATGTATTTAAAGTTAAAAAATAATATACAGAATATTACTTGTTCAAAATTATGCACTATAGGCTAAATAAAACAAATTCATATAACCGAAAGTAACCACAATATTTTACCACTTTTAAAAATTCTATCTGTACCATATCAAACACATTCCTACCATTTCACCTTATGTTTTCACTCCTACAGGGACTAAAATCTCTAAATTATTACTATTTGCTAATACCTCATATTCTTATACTGTCATCCCTGAGAAGAAAAGCACCATTCTTTTTATTAGGAGATCCCTTTGTGTTTTTATTACAATGGCAAAATCTAAATTCCTTTTATCTGATAAAAGGTGACTAGCAAGGTATTTTCTAATGTTCCTAAATTTTGGATAAGTCACAATGATTTGGCTCATGGACCACATGAGCTAACTCAGATTCTGAGCTACGATCTGAGGTATAATAAATTGTAAGATAACCTCTCTGATCTTCAATTTACTCATTTTTCTAAGTGCATTTCTCAGTAGGTTATATAATCTTCTGTGGAAACAAACCCCATATTCTTTATTCATCTATCAGTGGATATTAAAGTTGCTTCCATATCTTGGCTGTTATAAATAATGCTTCATTAAACCTAGTGGTGCATATATCTCTCTGAATTAGTGTTTTAATTTCCTTTGGATAAATACCCAGAATTATGGGATTGTATATTTCTATTTTGGGGGGGATGGGGATCCTCCATACAATTTTCCACAGGTATTGCACCAATTTTCATTCCCACTAGCATTACATGAGGGCGGAGTCGTCTACCTCTTCACTGATACTTGGTATTTCTTGTCTTTTTGATACTAGCTATTCTGATAGGTGTGAGGTGCTATCTTATTGGCGGTTTGATTTACATTTTCCTGATGATTAGTGATGTTCAGCATCTTTCCATGTGCCATCGGCCATCTATATGTCTTCTTTGGAAAAATATCTATGCAGGTCCTCTGCCTATTTTTTAATCAAATTGTGGTTTTGGTGTTGAGTTGCATATGTTATTTATACATATTGGATATTAATCCCTTATCAATGTAACATTTGTAAATATCTTCTCCCATTTAGTAGATTGCCCTTTCATCCCATTGATGGCTTTCTTTGCTATGCAAAATTTTTTATTTTGTTTTATTATTTTTTAGGTTTTTATTTAAATTCCAGTTAGTTAATATACAGTGTAAGATTAGTTTCGGATATCCAATATAGTGATTCAACCCTTCCATAAAAACCCAGTGTTCATCACAACAAGCGCACTCCCTAATCCCAATCGCCTATTTAACCCATCACCCCACTCACATGCCTTCTGGTAACCATCACTTTGTTCTTTATAGTTAAGAGTCTGATTCTCTGTTTGCCCCCCTCTTTTTTCCCCATTGCTCATTTGTTTGGTTTCTTAAATTCCATATATATATAATTATATCCATATACATATAATTATATAATTAAATATATATATAATATATAATTATATATATTATAAATATAATTTTATTTAATATTCCATATTCCACATTATATAATAAAAATACATATATATGCATAATAAATATACACCACATCTTCTTTATCCATACATTGGTTGATAGACACTTGGGCTATTTCCATAATTTGGCTATTGTAGATGATGCAGGTATAAACACCAGGGTGCATGTGTAACTTTGAATTAGTATTTTTGTATTCTTTGGATAAATACCTAATACTGTGATTGCTGGATCATAGGATAGCTCTATTTCTAACTTTCTGAGGAATCTGCATTCTATTTTCCAGAGTGGCTATACTAGTTTGTATTCCCAACATTGGTTCCTTTTTCTCTACATTCTCACCAACACCTGTTGTTTCTTGTGTTGTTGATTTTAGCCATTCTGACAGATGTGAGGTGATATCTCATTGTAGTTTTGATTTTTATTTTCCTGCTGATGAGTCATGTTGGGCAACTTTTCATGCCTGTTGGCCATCTGCATGTCTTCTTTGGAGAAATGTCTACTCATGTCTTTTGCCCATTTTTTAATTGGATTATTCATTTTGAAGTGTTGAGTTTTATAATTTCTTTATAGATATTGGATACTAATACTTTATCAGATATGTTATTTGCAAATATCTTCTTCTATTCTGTAGGTTGCCTTTTAGGTTTGTTGATTTCCTTTGCTGTGCAGATTTTTATTTTGATGAAGTATAAATAGTTTATTTTTCTTTTGTTTCTCTAGCCTCAGGAGACATATCTAGAAGGAAGTTGCTATAGCCAATGTCAAAGAGGTTACTGCCTGTGTTCTCTTCTAGGATTTGTATGGTTCCAGGTCTCACATTTAGGTCTTTCATCCATTTTGAATTTACATTTGTGTTTGGTGTAGGAAAATGGTCCAGTTTCATTCTTCTGCATGTTGCTGTCCGGTTTTCCCAAAACTCTTTGTTGAAAGATTTTTCCTATTGGATATTCTCACCTCCTTGGTTGAAGAATAGTTGACCATATAGTTGTGGGTTCATTTCTGGGTTTTCTATTCTGGTTCATTGATCTGTGTGTCTATTTTTGATCAGTACCACACTATTTTGATCACTAGAGCTTTGTAATAGAGTTTGAAGTCTCAGATTGTGATGCCTCCAGCTTTGCTTTTCTTTTTCAATGTTGCTTTGGCTGTTTGGGGTCTTTTGTGGTTCCATACAAATTTTAGGATTGTTTGTTCTAGCTCTGTGAAAAATACTGTTGGTATTTTGATAGGGATTGAATTAAATGTGAGATTTCTTTGAGTGGTATAGGCATTTTAACAATATTTTTTCTTCTAATTCATGAGCATGGAGTGTTTTTCCATTTCTTTGTGTCATCTTCAATTTCTTTCTTCAGCATTTTATGGTTTTCAGAGTACAGGTGTTTTCCTTCCTTGGTTAGGTTTATTCCTGGGCATCTTATGTTTTTTTTGTTCAATTGTAGATGGGATTTATTCCTTAATTTCTCTTTCTGCTGCTTCATTATTGTTATATAAAAATTAAACAGATTTCTGTACATTGTGTATCCTGCAAATTTACTGAATTCATTTATCAGCTCTAGCATATTTTTGGTGGAGTCTTTTGAGTTTTCTATATATAGCATCATGTCATCTACAAATAGTGAAAGTTTTTCTTCTCTCTTTTTGATTTGGATGCCTTTTATAACTTTTTGTTGTTTCTGTTGCTGTGGCTAGGACTTCCAGCATTATATAAAATAACAGTGGTGAGAGAGGACAGCCCTATCTTGTTTTGACCACAAAGGAAACTCTCTCAATTTTTCCCCATTGAGGCTGATTATTAGCTGTGGGGTTTTCCTATTTGGCCTTTATTATGTTGAAGTATGTTCCCTATAAAGCTACCTTCTTGAAGGTTTTTATCATAAATCAATGTACTTTGTCAAATGCTTTTTTTGTAATCTGTTGAAATGATCATATGATTCTTATTCTTTATTTTATTAATGTGGTGTATCACGTTGATGGATTTGCAAGTATTGACCCACACTTGCAACCCAGGAATAAATTCCACTTGATGAGCTGGCTGGTGCCATTTCTTTCCCTGCCCCTCAGCATAAACACAGAGCCACTTGAGGGAACAGCTCAGTGTGGACACTGGCTGCCTAACTTACTTACACCAAACTTCACCCCCCACTGCTCTGGTGGGACTGCCCTGCTCAATCAAGTTTGCCTTCATCCCATTTTGGCCAGCCTTTCCCCAGAAAACCAGCACAAATTCCTGCCCATCCATGCCTCCCAACCAGAGAGTTCTGCAGGTCCTTAGTTCTGTTGGAGTTGGTGTCAGGTCTCATTTCACAAGCAGACCAGAGCACACCTAGTTAAAACTCACCACATTCAGGCCAGCGACCAAACACTGTCCACAGAAGGCAAGAAAAGCCTCTGCAGATGACTGGCCTTAAGGATGGAGCAACCAAAACACAACAACAAAGCACACTCAGCACACACCAGAGATTCTCCTGCAAAGAGCAGGCCTTAGGCATTACCTGAACTCTTTTCCATGACATCATTATTTTCAAAAGGAAGAGACACAACTGGCTTTTCTAATACAGCAAAGAAGGCAGAAACTTAGAAAAAATGCCAAAATGAAGGAATTTATCCCAAATGGAAGAACAAGATAAGGCCACAGCCAGAGATCTAAGTGAAACAGATTTAAGTAACATGTCTGATGGCAAATTTAAAGCAACAATCATAAGGATACTCACTGGGCTTAAGAAAAGAATAGAAGACATCAGTGAGAACTTTACCAAAGAGATAAAAGAGTAAAAAAAAATTCAGAGATGAAAAATGCAATAAATAAATTTGGAAATAACCTTGATGCAATGAACAGTAAGTCAGAAGAAACAGGAGAATGAATTAGTGACCTAAAAGACAAGAGAATGGAAATCAATGAAGCTGAACAAAAGAGAAAAAGAAGAATTATGCAACATGAGAATAGATGTAGGGAACTCAGTGATTCCATCAAATGTAATAACATTTGTATTATAGGAGTCACAGAAAAAAGAAGAGAAAGAAAAGGGGGCAGAAAACTTATTTCAAGAAATAATAGCAGAAAACTTCCCTTATCTGGGGAAGGGAACAGACATCCAGATCCAGGAGGTAGTGAGAACTCCCATCAAAATCAACACAAGCAGCCAAGCACCAAGACATATTGTAATTAAATTTGTAAATTATAGTGATAAAGAAAAAATCCAAAAAGCAGCAAGGCAAAAGAAGTCCTTAAGTTATAAGGGAAGACTCATAAGGCTAGCTGGAGATTTCTGAACAGAAACTTGGCAAGCCAGAAGAGAGTGGCATGATGTATTCAACATGCTGATTGAGAAAAATCTGCAACCAAGAGTACTCAATCCTGTAAGGCTATCATTTCCCAGACAAAAACTAAGGAGTTCATGACCACTAAACCAGATGTGCAAGAAATATTAAAGGGGACACTTTGAGTGCAAAGGAGAGACCAAAAGTAACAAAGAATCAGAAAGTTTCCAGAAACAAGAACAGAACGAGTAATAAAATGGCAATAAATACATATCAATAATTACTTTGAATGTAAATAGTCCTATCAAAAGACATAGGTGTCAAGATGGTTAAAAACAAAACAAAAACAAGACCTATCTACCTGATGCTTACAAGAGACTAATTTTAGACCTAAAGAAACTTGCAGATTAAAAGTGAGGCCATAGAGAAACATCACACAAATGGATGTCAAAATAAAGCCAGAGTAGCAATACTTATATTGGACAAACCAGACTTTAAAACAGAGACTGTAAAAAGAGACAAGGTCATTGTATAATCATAAAGGGGACAATCCAACAATATGTAACAATTGTAAATATTTATGCACCCAACATGGGAGCACCCAAATATATAAAACGATAACATAAATAAAGGGGGAGGTTTTTATTGTGGTATAGTTTCAATAGTTTTTTTTTTTCCTTTTCTTCCTGAAGAGACATACCCATAAATATGTTGCTAAGCCAATGCCCATGATAATTACTGCCTATATTTTCTTTTATGAATTTTATTGTTTCAGGTCTCACATTTAGGTCTTTAATCCATTTTGAGGGTTTTTCTCGTGTGTGTATGGTATAAGAAGGTAGGCCCCTTTTTTCTTTTCTTCTTTTTTTTTTTTCCACATGTAAATATCCATTTTTCTCAAAACCATTTATTAAAGAGATTGTCTTTTCCCCACTGTCTATTCTCTCCTTTGTTGTTGATTAATTGACCATATAAGCATAGGTTTGTTTCTGGACTCTCTATCCTGTTTCATGAATCTATGTGTCTATTTTGTGGCAAGATCATACTCTCTTGATTATGAGAGATTTGTGCTGTATCTTGAAATCTGGGATTCTGATACCTCCAGCTTTGTTCTTTTTTTTCAAGGTTTCTTTGGTTATTTGGGGTCTTTCTGGTTCCATATGAATGTTAAGATCATTTCTTCTAGCTCTGTGAAAAATTGTACTTTTTTTTTAAAGATTTATTTATTTGTGGGGCGCCTGGGTGGCACAGCAGTTAAGCGCCTGCCTTCGGCTCAGGGCGTGATCCCGGCGTTATGGGATCGAGCCCCACATCAGGCTCCTCCACTATGAGCCTGCTTCTTCCTCTCCCACTCCCCCTGCTTGTGTTCCCTCTCTCTCTGGCTATCTCTGTTAAATAAATAAATAAAATCTTAAAAAAAAAAAGATTTATTTATTTGTTTGAGAGAGAGAGCAAGTGGTAAAGGGGGTGTTGCAAAAGAAGAGGGAGAATCCTGAAGCAGACTCCCTGCTGAGCTCAGAGCCTGATGTGGGGCTCAATCCTAGGATGCAGAGATCAGGACCTGAGTCGAAATCAAAAGCTGGCCACTCAACCGACTGAGCCACCCAGGTGCCCCAGTACTACTGGTATTTTGATAAGGATCACGTTGAATCTCTAGATTGCTTTGGGTAATATGAATATCTTAACATTCTTCCAATTCATCAACATGGTATCTCTTTCCATCTGTGTTGTCTTCATTTTCTTTCAGCAATACCTTATAGTTTTCAGATTATAGGCCTTTCACCTCCTTGGTTAAATTTATTCCTAGGTTATTTATTCTTTTTGGTGCAATTGTGAGATTGTTTGATTTCTCTTTGAAATATTTCATGATTACTGTATAGAAATGTAATAGATTTCTGTACATTAATTTTGTAGCCTACAACTTCATTGAATTCACTTACTAGTTATAATCTTGGTAGAATCTTTAGGGTTTTCTAGATATAGTATTATGTCATTTGCAAATAGTGACAGTTTTATTTCTTCCTTATCAATTTGGATGACTTTTATTTCTTTTTCCTGTCAGGTTGCTAGGTCTAGAACTTTGATTATAATTTTTTTAAAAGATTTTATTTATTTGACAGAGACACAGCAAGAGAGGGAACACAATCAGGGGAAGTAGGAGAGGGAGAAGCAGGCTTCCTGCTGAGCAGGGAGCCCGACATGGGGCTCGATCCCAGGACCCTGGGATCATGATCTGAGCCAAAGGCAGACGCTTAACAACTGAGCCACCCAGGCACCCCAAAAACTTTGATTATAATGTTAATGAAAAGTGGCAAGAGTAGACATCCCTGTCTTTTCCTGATGTTAGAGAAAAAAACCTTTCAGCTTACCTCCATTGAGTATGTTAGCTGTGTGTGTGTGTGTGTGTGTGTGTGTGTGTGTGTGTGTGTGTGTAGCCTTTATTATGTGAGGTATATTTCCTCTAAATCTATTCTGTTAGTTTTTATCATGAACAGAGATTGAATTTTATCAAATACATTTTTGCATGTTTTGAGATGATCCTTTGGTTTTATTCTTTGTTAATGTTATTTATCACATGGATTGATTTGTAGTTATTGAATCATTCTTGCATCCCTAGAATAAATCCCACTTAATCACGGTGAATGACCCTTCTAATGTATTGTTTAATTCTGTCTGCAAATATTTTCTTGAGGATTTTTGCATCTATGTTAATAGGGATATTGGCCCATAGTTTTGTTTTCTTTATTTTTTAAGATTGATTGATTGATTGATTGAATAGAGAGGGAGAATAGGGGGAAGACCAGAGGGAGAAAGACAAGCAGACTCTTAGGCTTGATCCCACAACCCTGAGATCATAACCTGAGCTGAAATCAAGGGTTGGATACTTAACTGACTGGCCACCCAGGTGCCCTTATAGTTTTATTTTTTCAAGTGTCTTCTTTACTTCTATTTTTTGGAACAGTTTGAGAAAAAGTGTTTTTAACTCTTCTTTAAATGAATGGTGGAAATCACCTATGGAGCCATCTGGTCTTGAACTTTGTTTGTTGGGAGTTTTTTGACTACCCACTTAATTTTGTTGCTAGTAATCTCTCTCTTCAGATTTTCTGTTTCTTCCTGATTAGGTTTGGAAGACTGTAGGTTACTAGAAATTTATCCATTTCTTCAAGTATTCCAAGTTTTTGAAATGTGATCTTTGGTAGCAGTCTTTTAGAAAATCTTTTGTATTTTTGTTGTATAGATTGTTAATTCTCTTTAATTTCTGATTTTGAGTCTTTTTTTTTTTTCCCTTGATAAATCTGGTTAAAGGTTCATCAATTTTGTTTATATCTTTAAAGAAATAGCTCTTGGTTTTATTGATCATCTCTTAATTTTTTAGTCTTTATTTCATTTTTTTACACTTCATCTTTGTTTTTCCCTTCATTCTACTAACTTTGGAATTTGTTTTTGTTTTTGTTTTCTCTTTCCTTTAGGTGTAAGGTTAGATTGTTTGAAATTTTTCTTGTTTCTTAGGGTAGGCCTGTATTACTATAAATTTCCTCTTAAATCAGCTTTTGCTGCATTCCAAAGTTTTGGACTATTGTGTTTCCATTTCCATTTGTCTCTGTGTATTTTTTTTTAATTTCCTCTTTGATTTCTTCATTGACCCACTGGTTGTTGTAGCATGTCGTTTAGCCTTCACATGCTTGTGTTTTTTCTACATTTATTTATTTATTTATTTATTGCTTTCCTAAAGATCAATTAAAAGAAAAAAAATACCATTGTGTTTGGAAAAGATTATTAATATGATTTCAATCTTCTTAAGTTTGTTGTGACTGGTTTTGTGTTCTAATGTGATATACCTTAGAGAAATTTCCACATGCACTTGAAAATAATGTGCATTTGCTGTTTTTAGATAGAATATTCTGTATCTAGATAGAATATCTGTGCAGTCCATCTGGTCTAGTGCGTCATTCAAAGCCACTGTTTCCTTATGATCTAATGTCTGGATGATCTATTAATCTAAATGAATGTTAAAGTCCCATAGTATTATTGCTTTACTGTCAATATCTCCTTTTATGTCTATTAATATTTGTTTTATATGTTTAGATATTTACATGTATGTGTAGATTGTTACAATTATTATATTCTCTGTTTAAATTAATTTTATCATTAAGTGCCTTTGTTTGACTTACAGTCTTTGTTATAGTTTTTGTTTTAAGGTCTGTTTTGTCTGGTATAGCTATTGCTACCCTTGCTTTTTAAAATTTTTATTTTACTTCCATTTGAATGAAATACATTTATCCCCTCACTTCCAGTCTGTATGTGTCTTGAGGTCTGAAGTGAGTTTCTAGTAGGCATCATAGAAATAAATCTTGTTGTTTTAATCCATTCAGTCACCTTATGTCATTTGATTGGAGCATGTAATTCATTTCTATAAAAAGTAGTTATTGATAAGTTTGTACACTTTGACATTTTGTTCATTGTTTTCTGCTTGTTTTTGTAGTTCTCTGTTGCTTCTCTTGCTCTCTTCCCTTGTGGTTTGATGATTTTATTTAGTGTTATTCTTGGATTCTTTTCTTTTTATTTATTGTGTATCTAGTATAGGATTTTGGTTTTGCTTACATGAGCTTCCTATGTAACATCCTAAGTATATAACAATATATATTAAGTTGATGGTCATTTAAATTCAAACACAATCTGAGAGAACTACATTTTACTCCCTATTTCAATGTTTTATGTATATGATGTCATATCTCACAGTTTTTGAAATTTTTTGTTTCTTAACTAATTTTTAGATATAACTGATTTTACTACTCTTGTCTTTTATCCTTCATACTAGCTTCGTAAGTGATTCCTTTGATCTTTACTGTATGTTTGCTTTTACTCCATTTTTTTTTTTTACTTTCATAATTTTATAGTTATTGCCTTTTCTTTACAACTTAAAGAAGCCCTTTTAGCATTTCTTGTAGGGCTGTTATTTTGGTAATCAACTCCCTTAACATTTGTTTGTCTCGGAAATTATTCATATCTTTTTCAATTCTGAATGATAAACTTTCCAGGTAGATTATTCTTGGTTGTAGGTTTTATCCTTTCAACACGTTGAATATATTATGCTGTTCTCTCTGGCCTGCAAATTTTGGGCTGAAAATCAGCTAAAAGCCTTGTGTTGTTTCTCTTGTACATACTAGTTCTTTTTCTCTCTTGCTGCTTTTAAGATTCTTGTTTTATCTTTAATAGTTGACATTTACATATTATGTGTCCTGGTATGAACCTTAAATTCATCTTGTTTTGGGCTTTCTGTGCTTATTGGATCTGGATATCAATTACCTTGCACATGTTAGGGAAGAGTCTATCTATTTTTTCTTTTAATAAGTTTTCTGCCCCTTTCTCTTTCTTTTCTCCTTGTGGGACCTCTATAATGTGAATGTAAGTACACTTGATATTGTTCTAGAGATCCCTTAAACAATCCTCATTTCTAAAAATTCTACCCACACTACCTGCCCCTTTCTTTTTCTTTTTCTTTTCCTTTTCCTTTTTTTTTTTTTCCCCCTCTTCAGCTTTGTTACTTTCAGTTATCCTGTCTTCCAGATCACTGATCCACTCTTCTGGTCACTCTAATATGCTGCTGATTCTCTCTAGTACATTTTTCATTTCAGTTATTATATTCTTCAACTTTGATTGATTCATTCTTGTCTCTTTTTTGAAGTTCTCACTGAATTCATTCACTCCTCTCTGAAGTTTGGTAAGCATCTTTATGGCCATTTCTTTGAACTCTTTATCAGGTAGGTTGCTTATCTCCATTTCATACAGGTATTTTTCTGTTTTGTCTTATTGTTTCACTTGGAGCATATTTCTCTTCTCATTTTGTCTTACTCTCTGTGTTTGTTTCTATGTACATGTGGGACAGCTACTTCTCCTAGACTTGAAGGGATGGTCTTGTGTAGGAACATCTCCTGTGCAGACCTGGCAGCTTGCCTGGCTGGCAGGAGCTATAGTGGACACAATTAGGGTCTCAGGGCACTAATGCTGAGCCACTGTGGTTGGATACTAGAGCTGAAGTGTGAACAGGCTAGGGAGTCCCAGGACATCCTACAGAGGGAGCACCTGGCTGATGGGCCGGAGTCAAAGTGAAAACATTCAGATAAGAGGGCACATTTTAAAATCGACTTTTAAAAAAAAATACATTTTTATTTTTAGTACGTTCATTGTATATGCCATATAATTACTAGAAAATATATAATCTGCTATGAAAGATGAAGCACTCTACCTCCACTCACAGTAAGAAACATTGCTACCATTGAACAGATTAAGACAATCTGCAGTTCTAGGATGGTGGTCTAGGAGTATACCAAATTTGTCTTTATATTAGAATTAGACTGGTTCAGTTACTATAAGTTAGTATTGCCTTGGGATCTTAAAATTAATGCCCTCCCTTCATACAAAGGACACTCAAAATCATTAGCTGGTGTAACCAACTATTAAGTTTCTCAGAAGCGACCATGTAAAGTGTTACCAATGTCCTCAAAATGGTTGGCAAATAGTATCGTTCTTAACCTCCAAAAAAAAAAAAAAAAAAGCAGCTATCTTTCATCTTTATTTCCTAAAATAAGGGCTTTTTTTTTTTTAACCAATTCTAGAGATTCTCACTGGATTCATTCCAAAATAATGATATATTTCCTGATTCTTTCATTGCTAATTCCCTCTCTAAATAGAAGCCACCAACATTCTACAAACATATTAGATAGAATGCTGTTGATCTGAAAAACCATCCTTGATAATTTCACCCTTTATATTTTTATTTCTGATAGTTTATAAAATTATTTTAAAATTTGTATTTCATATATAATAATGGCAACATATTGACATTATGGTTTATAATGAATAATTTTCATGTCATGTATAATAATTTACTAATTGTTCTTTACAATGAAGACCTTGAATTCTATGTAATATATTATTTCTGTTTCCTTTCTGTTTCCCATTTCTTTCTCAGTCTGCATCATAAACTATTGTAACAGGACATTATGCTTTTCTTACATTTCCAAAATAGTCTACACAGTGATAAACAGAGTGAGGACACAAAATAGATTCGTCATAGCATTACAAATAAAGATTTTCACAATATATAGCAAAAGTTAAATACAATCCTGGGGAAAAACAACTTATTAAGGAAAGTTTCAATAAATTGGAAAATGAAAACAAGCAATAAGATTTTGGTGGGGGGGAAGGGATATGGGATTAGAAAGGACTGAGAAGGCAGCCTGGGGTAAACTTCCATGCCCTGAACTCCTGCTTAGTTAAAAAAAGGGGGGGGGATTAAAAATGAAAGAGAATGGGGCAATTGGGTGGCACAGTTGGTTAATTGACTGACTCTTGATTTCAGCTCAGGTCATCATCTCAGGGCTGTGAGACTGGGCCCTGCTGTTGGGCTCTGTGCTGGGCATGGAGCCTGCTTAAGATTCTCTCTCTCCCTCTGCAACCCCCCCCCCCACACACACACATGCTCTCTCTCAAAAATAAATAGAGAGTGAGAAAAAAGAAGAAGAGAGAAGAGGAAAGGAGGGAGGATGGCTGGATGGACAGATGATTGGAAGGAAGGAAGCGAAGGGAAGGAAAGGGAAGGAAGGGAAGTGAAGGGAGGAGGGAAGGAGGGAAGGAGGGAAAAAGAGAGAGAAAGAAAGAAAAGAGAAAGAGAAAAGAAAAGAAAGAAAAAAAAGAAAAGAATAAAAGGGCAAGTGAGAAAGAGGAGAGGGAGAAAGAAAGGGCAGGAGGAAAATGGGATAAGGAGAGAGGTAGGGAGTGCAAGAACATACTGCTCTCATTTAAAGTCTCTTTGTAGTATTGGGACAGTAAGTCTACTCTTTGGGTTCTGCTTTGAAAATGCCAAACACAAGGGGCTGGGGGAAAAGGGAGTCATTCTACATACTTATGAGTGAAACTCAAGGCAAACCCAGTACCTTAAGAATCCCACACAAATCAGGACCACTTTGGAACTTTGGTGGCTGAATCATTATGAAGAATATCACATCAAAAATTAAATGAAGAAAAGGATGTAGAATAGAATGGAAAGGAAAAGTATATGGCATATATTACTTGGCTAAATATAGTTCTAAAGTCTCATGATATACTGTGCAGTATAGATGCTATTGATACTGAAGGTAGAATCAGTTGGATGAAAGTCATGCAATACAAGGTAAGGTCTAGAAGAGAGAAATAATAGTGTTTGTTTCTCTTTCTTGATTTTAAATTCTAAGCTTTCATAGCTTTGAGACTCATGCACAATCAACAATACATTTTCAACAATATTTTCTTCAAATCAGAAAAAAAAAACCTTTTAGATTATATCAGTATTTTCCAACTCCTTGAATTATTTTTTTAAAATCATTTTCATTACAACAATACTAGTATATGGGTATTATCATCTTTCCTCTTATGTAGTATCTACCTTCCATGTTAATGGAATTGCTATTAAATTTATTTGAAAGAAAACATTTAGAGAAGGTTGACTTAAGTTTGAAATTCTCTACCCTTCCTCAAAGCACTTTATGCCCTTTGCCTCAGTGCACTGAAAATCTTATTTTCAGATATGTGGCTATGGCATGAGTATCATTCAGTGCATAGGCTAGAGATATTGTTTCCAAGCATGCATTATATGTGTCTTTCTATGACTTTTGTTTCCAATTAATTGTGTAAACAATGAGGAAATTATCTTTTCCAAATACCATAGATATTCTTATTGAAAGTAGAAGGACAAAAAGATTTAATTCAGTAATATGTGGATACTGTGCAACAATATAAAAATTGCCATAAAGCATTGGTATTGAAATGTTAGAAATGAGAAAAATAGGGGCACCTGGGTGGCACAGTCTTCTTGAGCATCTGACTCTTATTTTTGTCTCAGGTCATGATCTCAGGTTTGTGAGATCAAGCCCAGCATCAGGCTCCATGCTCAGCATGGAATCTGCTTGAGACTCTCTCTCCCTCTCCTTCTGCCCCTCCCACTCGTGCGCTCACGCTCTCTCTCTCTCAAATAAATAATTTAAAAAATATAAATGAGAAAAATAAGCATAGATTTTTAAAGGTATAAACTTCAGGAATTTGCCTGCAATATTATACAATGAAACTCTTATACAAAAAGTGATCCTTTTCTATCTAAGTTAAAGGTTTAAGCTGCAGTGCAACACCTGCAAGGAAATCATAGAAATTGCCAAATGTTGTCAGGCATGCTGAAAACTCAACCACTCCAGAATATGAGAGAATACCCTATGCTTAGAGGTAACACATTTGAATTTATGAAATTACCTGTCCAGTGTGAAATAATAGTCTCTAATCTATTGAAGTATACTTTACAAGATTTTATTTTTATTTTCCTAGTGTGCAAGTTATTACAATTATTAGTTGTTGCCTCAATATACAGAAATGAAGGAAGCATATTTTAGTTTAAAACATAATCAAGCTTCAAATCACCTTTTTTTATTTAAAGATAACATTTTTCACCAATTCAGAAACTAAATGTAGTTCAAATAAAGGAATAGCTGGCACTGATGTCAAAGAATTCTGTGCTCCCTGCTAGTCATATCTGAAGTTTATGTCTAGTTTCCTTGGAGCCTTGGATGCCATAATGAGTGGTCACCTTGAAAGAAAGATGACAAATTTTGCATTTTTATTTTTTACTAGTTAATTTATGAGAATATACTCCTCCAATACAGCAATGACTATCTTAAATAGACAAAAATGCTGAGCCACATCTGTTGTAACCTATCAGTACCCCTGGGATGTGATATCATAACCCTGCCTGTGATATCACTATAAAAAGAGAATAGATGGAGAGAGTACTTAGATTCTTGTGTCACCATGAAATGTTAAAATATGCAGAAAAATAATGGACTTTAACGGGTTTCAAAACTCTGCCAGCAAATTCCTTTTTCATTACACCAAAGTATTTGCCAACTGTCCACAGGATGAGTCTTGGCTAGAAAACCTAAGGAATGTTTTCATTCTTTCATAGCAGTAGAGACTTCACAAATGTTATGCATTCTTTAAAAAAAAATTCTGATAGATCTTCGTGGATAGCTAGTGATGGAATTCTAGAAAAACGGGTGAGATTTAAGAGATTTCTGTGGGAGTCTCAAGTTTCTGCCCATTTTGCAAGTAGAGCACTGACTGCCTTTATTCTGGATGACTTTTTTTTTTTTTAATTTGTTTTAGCAAAATACCTTGGAAGATGTAAATAATGTCTGCCTCTAGTCCTGGATTTTTGTTTTTTGGCTGTTTTTAAATTATCTATTTAATTTGGTTCCTAGTAATCTCTCTTTTCAGATTTTATATTTTTTCCTGATTCAATTTGGGAAGGCTATATGCTTCTAGGAAGTTATTTTCTTTTTTTCTATGTTGTCCAATGTTGGCATATCATATTTGGTAGTAGTCCTTTCTAATCCTTTGTATTCTGTTGTGTAGATAGTGAATTCTCTTTCATTTCTGATTTTGAATTCTCTTTTTCTCTTGACGAATCTCGCTAAAAGTTCATTAAGTCCATTTATTTTACCTTATTTTTTTTATAGAACCAGCTTTCAGTTGCATTTATCTTCTTTCTTTTCTTTCCTTTTCTTTCCGTTTCTTTTCTTTTCTTTTTTTTCTTTTCTTTTCCTTTCTTTCTCTCTTCCTCTCTTTCTTCCTTTTATTCTTCCTTTCCTTTCCTTTCCTTTCCTTTCCTTTCCTTTCCTTTCCTTTCCTTTCTCTAATCCATTTAATTTTTACTCTGATTTTTTTTCCTTCTGCTAATTTGGGGTTTTGTTCTTTTTTCTTTTTCTAGTCTCTTTAAGTGTAAGGTTATTTATTTGAGATTTTGTTTTGTTTCTTGATTTGGGCATGTATGGCTATCAACTTCCCTCTTAGAACTGCTTTTCTGTGCCCCCAAATTTTGGACCATTGTGTTTTTGCATTTATTTGCACATATTTTGTTTCCTTTTTGATTTATTCATTGAACCGTTGGTTCTTTGGTAGTGTGTTGTTCAGCCTCCATGTGTCTGTGTTTTCAACTTTTTTCCTTGCAATTAATTTCTAGTTACATACCGTTGTGTTGGGGAAAGATGCTTGACATGGTTCAAATCATCTTAAATTTATTGAAATTTGTTTTGTATTATAACATGTGATCTGTACTGGAGAAAGCTTCATGTGTACTTGAAAAGAATGTACATTCTGGTTTGGGATAGATTATTCTGTATATGTTTAAGTCCATCTGATCTATTGTATTGCATTACCAGTTGCCTTATCATTTTCTGTCTGGATGATTTATCCATTGATGTAAGTGTGGTCACAATATCTTCTAGTATTGCATCATTTTCAATTTCTTTACGACTGTTTTGCTTGCTTTATATATTTAAATGCTTCTTTGTTGGGTGTATAGATATTTACAATTGCTATATCCTCTTTTTGTTTTTTGTTTTATTTTGTTTTTAAAGATTTTATTTATTTATTTGACAGAGAGAGACACAGCCAGCGAGAGAGGGGACACAAGCAGGGGGAGTGGGAGAGGAAGAAGCAGGATCCCAGCAGAGCAGGGAACCTGATAGGGGGCTCGATTGCACACGCCCTGGGCTGAAGGCAGATGCTTAAGGACGGAGCCACCCAGGTGCCCCAACTCTTTTTGCATTGATCACTTTATCATTTGTAATGTCCTTGTTTCTTGTTACATTCATCATTTTAAAGTGCATTTTTCCTGATGTAAGTATTGCTACCTAGGCTTTTAGGGTTTTTTTCTTTTTTCCACTTTCATTTGCTTGGAATATTTTTCTATGCCTTAACTTTCTGTATGTGTCTTTAGGTTTCAAGTGAGTTTCTCTTAGGGAAAATATGGATGGGCCTTTTTTTTAAATCCATTTGGTCCCCATATATCTTTTTATTGGAAAATTTAATCTATTCACATTTAAAGTAATTATTAACATACTTATTGTCATTTTGTTCATTGTTTTCTGGTTGTTATTACAGTCCTCCTCCTCATTTCTTCTCCTGTTTGTGTGTGTTGTGTGTGTGTGTGTGTGTGTGTGATAATTTTGCTTAGTGTTAAGTTTGAATTCATTTTTCCTAATTTTTTGTGTATCTGTTATAGGTTTTTTGTTCATGGTTACCATGAGGTTTATATATAATATTCTAAGTATATAGCAGTATCTATTAGGTTGATGTCACTTAAGTTTGGACACATTGGAAAAATACTACATTTTATTGCCCCCTCTGAGTTTTATGTATATGGTATCATATTTTACATCTTTTTATTTTGTGATATCCTATTTTTTGATATAATTGATTTTACTGCTTTTGTCTTTTAACATTCATATTAGCTTTGTAAGTAATTGGTCAACTACTTTCACTATATGCCTTCTTTCACTTATGAAATAGTTTTCTTCTAATTGTGGCCTTCTCTTTTCCACTAAAGAAGTTCCTTTAACAGTTCTTGATGGTCTATATTAGGGGTGATGAAAACCTTTACTTTTCCTTTTCTGGGAAACAATTTCTGTCTCTTTCAATTCTGAATGATAACTTTGCTGGGTAGAGTATTCTTGGCTATAGTTTTTGTTTTTGTTTTCTTCTTTTCAGCACTTTGAATATATCATGTTACTCCCTCTGGCTTGCAAAGATTCTGCTGAAAATTAGCTGATAGGGTTATGTTATTTTCCCTGTATATAATTAGTTGCTTTCTCCTTGCTTTTAAGATTCTCTATCGTTACTTTTTGCAATTTTAATTATTATGTGTCTTATTATGGACCTCCTTGCTTTCATCCTTTTGGGGACCCTCTGTGGTTCCTGGAACTAGATGTTTGTTTCCTTCCCCAGGTGGAGGTATGCAGCTATTTATGCAAATGTTCTCTACCCCCTTTCTTTCTGTTCTCCTTCTGGTATCCCTATAACACAAATGTTAGTACATTTGATTTTGTCCCAGAGATCCTTTAACCTACACTTATTTTTTTTTAATATTTGCAATTTATCACTACCCTCATTTTTTTCTTTTTTCCCTTTTTGCTATTCAGCTTGGGTGCTTCCATTATTCTGTCTTTTCAGGTTCATTCTTCTGCATCCTCTAATCTGCTATGTTCATTTCAGTTATTGCATTCTTTGTGTGATTCTTTAGAATATATTTTCTCACTCTTTGTTAAGTTCTCAATGAGTTTATCCATTCCTCTCAAGTCCTTTTAAGCATATTTATGACCATTACTTTGAGCTCTTTATCAAATATATTGATTATCTCTTTTTCATTTAGTTCTTTTTGAAGTTTTATCTTGTCCTTTCACTTAAAGTATACTCCTTTGTCTCCTGTTTAACTCTCTGTGTTTATTTCTATAAATAGGCAGAACAGCTACTTCTCTGGTATTTAAAGGAATAGTATTTCGTAGAAATATCTCTTGTGGAGATTGTGCATGTTTGGCATCTTTGGTTGTCTGGCTGAAGTTGTATTAGGCACCGGCTGCTGGTTTTTGGGCATTTCATGCTGCGGTCATCCTAGTGGACTGGCTGGAGTTTATGCAGGTGTGGGCTGGGTGTCTGGGGTGCTGTGTTCAGCAGGTATCCTGATGGGTCAGCTGGAGATGAGCTGGCTATAGGTTAAGCATTCCCTCAGTGCTCTGGAGAGTCATTTGTAGCTGAAATATGTGTAATCCTAGGTGCCCCTAGGATGCTTTGTGCCTCTGTCACCTTGGTGAGGTGGCTGAAGCAGTAATAGGCACTGTTTGGGTACGTCCTGATGAATGTCATGTTAGGGTCACTTCAGTGGGACAGCTATAGTTTGAGCAAGTTGTATGGGGCTGCCTTTTGGGATAGATTTGAACAGATGGTCTATGGGCCTGCTGAGGTGGCAGGTGATCTATGGTACCCAGACCCTGCCCCTGTCTGTGCTATCAAAGTGGAGGGCAACATTAACATTGGCACTTGCCAGGATCTCTGAACAGGGAGAGCATTTGCAAGATGCTCTAGGATTGGTCCCTCTATATTATAGTTGATCTTTTAAACCACAGCTTTTTTTGTATTTCAGGGTATTAGGAGGGTTGATGTGGTCTAGGGTCCAGGACTCCCTGAAGTAGCAGGCTGGCTAGGGTACACATACCTTGCTCCTCTCTGTGCTATCATGGTGGAAGACGAAAGTAAATGATGGCTAAGTTCAAGAGAAACATTAGTCTATAATTCTTTTTTTTTTTTTCTTTTAGATGACTTAGTTTTTAGTGTCATGGTTATATAAGCATCATAAAATAGGTTAAGAAATGTTCAATTCTATTCTATATTTTGAAAGATTTACGTGATTTTGGTATTATTTTTCTGAGATATTTAATAGGTTTCAACAACGAATCCATATTGGCCTGGCATTTTTTTTGTGGTAGATAAGGATTTTTTAAAGATTACTAATTCCGTATGTATAAAAGACATGGAGCTATTTAGACATTTACTTTTCTTTTAGTATCAACTCTAACAAGGTGTTTTTCAAAGAAAATTTTGTATTCTATTTTGTTATTAGTTCATGTTATCCCATTACAGTTCTTTATTCATTGATCTGTATTTTTTTGTTCTATTTAGTGTTGGTAATTTTTTTTTATCACTTTTGCTAAAACTTCATGAATTTTATCACTCTTTCTAAAGAACTAACCCTAGGCTTTATAATTTTTCTGTATTGTTTGATATCTCAATGATTTCTGTTATTTTTCTTATGTCTTTTTTCTCTACTTGTTTTGGGTTTTACTTCTAAATTGGAAGCATTTAAACTTTTAAGGTTTTCATTTTTTATGACATAAGCTTTTAATATCACTCAAAAAGCTACTCTGTCTGCATCTAAAGATTTTGGTAGGCTGGGTTCATCATTGCATTTAGCATATTTTCCAACTTTCCTGTGATTTATTCTTTGATCAATAGGCTATTTATAAAATCCACATTGTTTTGTTAGGACAGGGGTGACAATCAATAGTCACTTTTTATATCCTAAGTGGAGATATAATTTAGTTTTTATTTCTACCATTCAAAAATTGACCTAATATACAATTTTCTTAAGAGAATGAAATCTGTGAGTTTCACCATTCATAAGAAAACTGACCTCATTTATTCTCAAAGCCTTATGTCTGTCTATATAGAAGACTGCTCTGTGATTTTGTGGGAAATTTCCATTCCAAAGAGGAAATGGTCAATGTTTTAAAAATAATTTACTATCTTGGCTATAATACAGTTTTATAAAACTATAATACAGTTTTATAACTAGTATCTCTTAGAGAAAAACATCTTCTATCTAATCACTTGTATTGCTACATTAGGCATTTCTAATGTAAAGGAAACTGTAGATGAGAATGCTATAAATGAACACATACATTTGAAAATGCCATTTTTAAGTTCATAAATACCTCTGTTTTGCTAGGGAAATATATTTAATTCATATTGTACTTGAGTTTATCCAGGTCTTTTCCAGATGCACTCTCCATTTCAGAAAGTTGTATTGAAACAATAATGAAGAAAACACGTTGAGAGAAACTCTTCATACTCTACCAATATCACCAAACTTTATTGAAATTGACTATTTTTCTCCATCTTGAAATAAATATTTACTGCAAGAAATTAAGAGAATGTCAAAGTTACCATATGTTTGTTTTTCACAAATTATCAACAGCAAACTTGCTTCTGGACTGTTGATAATTTGTCAGCAATTATTAATAGGTATTGACACTGACAAAGTTCCCACTGGGGTTTAGCCTTCAAAATAGTTCAGGATTCAAAACTTATCAGTAAGCAGCTGTTGCTATCATCAAGTGCACATTGTGGTTCTATTTTATAAGGAAGTTTTCATTTTAAATAGAAAATTTTTTTAAATGGTGATTGTTTTTTATTTTAAGTTTATTTCTAACTTTAAAGAGTACCAATCAGAGTACATGCAGATTGATAACCTTAAAAACAAAAACACAACCAAAATCTCAATTTTTAAAATAAATCCTTATTTCTGTCAATGTTTCACATAAATACATTCTAAACATTTAAATAACTTTAGAAAAAAATACAAAAATACACAGTGCCTAGTTTCAATTTTCTTACCAACTGTCTTTGGGTCAGTTGGCAATTTGTTATTCTTGGCTGGGTATATTTATTTGTCTCAGTGGTCAACTAAGTTTATTTGTTTATCTAGGCTGCCCACACATGGAATGACTAGAGAAACTCAGTTATATTTCACATATCTCACATATTCCACTAGACAAGTTTGGGCATATTCTCATAGTGTTGATAAAAGTACTAGACAGAGAGAAAAAAAATTAAGTAGGCACATTTCAAGCTTGTATCATGTCTCATAACATCTAATTTGTCAAAGTAAATTACATGACCAAGACCAGAGTCAAGCAGTGGACCAAATTAAAGTGTATGGCAAGGGACACAGATAGAGGGAGGGATTAAATATAGAAATCAATGGCACAATCTATAACATCTAAAGGCCTTAAGCTTGAATGTTTTACCTACTTTTACATTTCTCATTTCTGTGTAAATATGGTAAGTTATATCAGAAAATTTATGGTTAAGATTACTAGGTAAAATATTGTGTCTATATGTATTGGTATACATGGAATCAATATAAAGAAATTAGAAATTGCATGTGTTAAAAGAAGATTATGCACTTGGGAACATGCACAAAATGTACTGGCTATCAAAATAAAAATTGCACACATTGTGGATGGATGGTAGGTAAAAGTCCCGGCTTTGGCCCCATGAGCAGTCATAGAACAGCAGAAGCTTGGATCTTAAGCCTTGACTTAGAATCCCCAGAGGTGGGGTACAGAGCAACAGCAGCACAGCCCAGTGATGGTGGGTCAAAGCTGGGACTACTTACAACTCAGAGGGCAGTCACAGAACAGCAGGAGCTTGACCCAACTGATGGCAGGTTAAGACTGCAATTTAGGACCCAGGGGACAGGGTACAGAGCAACAGCAGCACGGCTCTAGTAATGGCAGTCAAAGCCATTCCTGGACCTGGGGACAGAGCACAGGGCAGCCATGTCTCTAGTCTTGCAGGTGGCGAAGCACTATGGCACTCTGACACTAGTGAGCAGGCCCAGCAGTGACTGGGGCTTCTGGGATCAGGCCTCACTATAGCAACTATTTTGGCCCTATTGAGGAGAAAATCCAGGCAGCTGTCAGCTGGGTTTAGCTTTCGCGAAGACTGGGATGGGTACACCAGTAGCAAAAGCTGCAAATGTCCATGGCAGCAAGGCTTGCTGAGGTTCTCTTGCTCTTTTTCTTCTGGGATAAAATCCATCTGAGGGGAGCCCCATTGGGGTCAAGCTGCTCTGGACTGGGGGATAGGGTGACACAGGTAGAATGCTTTCTATACTTTTCTTTCCAGCCATCCTTGGTTTTTGAGCTCCACAGGGCTTCTGCTTCTTCACTGTAGTCAGAGCTTTCCCAGAGCTAGTTTCATCAGTGTGTAGTTCTTATTTTTGTCGTGGAGAAAAGTTTTAGGCCTCCTAGCCCTTTATCTTGCTGATGTCCTCTCCAAAACGAAGGTTTTACATGAAAGCCTTTGAGCTAGAATTGTGTTTTCTGAAGATAAAATTTTCTGCTCTCCAGTTTTATTGACATGGGCTGTGCTCCCCACATGTATGAGCATTTCAGTGTTCAATACTGAAAGTCCATACCAAGGTAAAGTGGAACAAAAACGGCCAATTTGAAAAGAACCGAATTTGTATAGTAATTATTTTGTTGGAATCTGTCCGTGCAACTTCTCCCTGAAAACAACTAAATCTTACCTATGCATGTGTGGAGAACATTTTTTATTAGTTTATAAATCATTGAAGGCAGGCAGGGAGGGAGGAAGGAAGGAAGGGAGGGAGGGGAGGAGAGCGATTACCGTGCAGTGGAAAATACATGGATTCAAGAAATAGGTGGTCCTGGATTTGGATCCTTGTTAAACAGTTTACACATTTTCTGAGCCTAGGGAAATTATTTAATTTTCTAAACTTTGCTGGCCATCTTTAAAATCTGAGTAAAATTGCCAGAGTTGTTGAAAGAATTAAATGCTTTATTGCATGTAAAATTATTTTTATCAGTGCTACATCCAAATGTATTCAAGAAAGAATAGGCATTAACTTTTCTGTCTCTGAGAAGAATTTTATATTGAGAAGAACACAATGTCACGCTGTTACTAAGTGTAAAAAACTAGAATTCTGTATGCTGGCTTGCTGGACAGAGGCTGAGCTCTTAGCAACCACACTTTACCACTCCCTTTACAGAGGAGACTAGAAAATCACTGTGAATTCTATGGAAGAGCCAGGTCTGTCTCACACTTGTCCTGCCTTGTACCCATCCTGCCAATTTCAGCACTGTGTAAACGTTGCCACCTCTCAAAATTTGCGAGAATTTTTCTTCTCCCCCCTCAATATCATATTTTAATAGAATTAATCCCTACATTTTTTTTAGGATCTCATCATTTTTAGATTTCACTGTAATTGTTTATATATATCTATATTAATCTTTTTATTACTAGCACATGATATATCAAAAACATAGTACTCAATTTTTTGTTGAACAAATATTTATGCAGATATTTCTATTAAAAACTATGACTATTGATCATAAATTATAGAATTCATACTTGCAATGAATAAGGACACATACAAGATGCTGTGAAATATTAGGGATTTACTCAACACAGGAACAAAAGCAAGCGTGATCATAAAAATCACATAAATAGAAAGGCAAGGGCCATTTTCTGTCAACGATGGTTTATGATGAAACATGTTTTGTTTAATTTGTTTTGTACAAATCCCACTGACTAGCATATAGATAAATAAGAATATTGACGTTGAGTTTAATGTTATTTAGTCTCTGGATTTTCAGGAAAAATATATAGGTTGAAAAATAGCAAACAAACAAAAAACAAAACCACTTTGGTATTTTAAAACATACAGTTAAATACAGTGTTAAGTTTTCCTGTCTGCACATATTAATGCTCCTCAGAAGACAGACATCATTCCATAAATATTTGTTTCCCAAGTGCTGAAGTTTATAACCATTAGAGGCTAGTATTAGATATTAGAAATGTCAGAAGAGCATTCAGTTTCAGTTTTGTGAGTTACTATATGAATACTAGAAGTAAAGCAGTGTGTCACTTACAAAAGTGTTTCCACAGTATTTCCTGCATTCCTTTACCTCAATCAACTTTTAGGAGAACACAGAAAAATTCTAATAAGAATGTGAATAGTTAACACTGTTTTAATCTCTCTAAAATTGGTCATCCATAATACAGTGTTAAAACCACTCCCACTTTCAAATCCATTTTCAAACATGGATTTCTTTATAAGACCATGTTAGGCAATTGCTTTGGGGAGTATAAATATCATCTTCATTAAAGATAATACAAATGAATTCTAGGCATTTTAAATATATGCCTAAGGGCCTCAGAATGGACAAACACTATATAGATGCCACAAGTTAATATTTTTCATCCCTTAAAATAACTAGCGGATAACTCATTCAAGTTTTCTTTTGATTATCAAATGTGTTTTTACTGTGATTTTATTCTGTTTCATGACTTTTTAAAAATCTCCCACAAAAGACTTTAAGAAAGTTGCTTTATTTGGCTTAGTGTCAATTAGGATTTTTTTTTTCTTGAGATTAGTTTCTTCCCTAGTTTATTCACTGTAGACATTATTTATTTTCCTTAGAATGTTTCGCCTCAGGGTTTCATGACAGTGCTACTATATTACAGAATAGAAATAGAACTCCAGTCTCCCTTTCCCCCCAACCCCTATAAATTCATTTCTAATGACTGAAGAGCATGCAGAGGCACTCAAAGATATATCAGAGTTTTTCAAAGTCCTTATTTTCAGCATGAAAAAAGAACTCTAAATCGGAACCCATTACTTATAGTTCATTTATTTACTGGTCTAGAAAAACGAATAACCTCATTATAGCTCAGCTTTGTCTTGCACATACAAGAAATCTTTCATCATTATGATGTAGCAGTTATCTTGAGTAAAAAATGAAATTATTCTTTTAGCAGACTGTCTTCCTCTCTACTTATTAAGTTGTGTTAAAAGTACATTTCTTGCAGAAAATGCCAATGTCTGATTAGATTTTCAACATACTACATTGAACTGACTGCATACATTAAATTGAGTTTTCTAAGTAATTTTTTTCTCATCCCATTTTTTTTCTTTAATTTCAGAAAAGCCTAAGAACATGTACCATTTTATTTGCATTTTTGAAGTTTCATCTTATAAATTCTATTAGGCCAGAAACTGGACTCACTGAATATGATATTAAATTGTTATAATTCAAGAATTATATTTATTATGTGAATGAACATGTAAATATTTTAAAATGCAGGTACATACTAAAACAAATTCTATATAGAAAAAAGGTAATAGTAGAAGACCATCATATTTTGTTTTTATATAGACTGCTGAAAAATTCAGTTTGTATAACAAAATATAGATGAATTTTTAAAACAGTTAAATCTTCCTTTGGAATGAAATACATATTGGTGAAAATGTATTGTGAAGAATTTAAAAAGGCTGACTCTACACTTAGCTACTCAGTGAAGAAAGTGAAGTGAAGAAGAAAGACAAAAGAATAAACCTAATGTATCCAAAGCAATTAATGAGAGTTACATACTCATGGGACAGAGAAAAGCATGGTATTGCCCATAGCCCAGCTAACAGTAACTTGGAATGCCTCATTAGATTTACCCCACCTTACAAAAAATACATTTAGTTGATTAAAATCTATTAACTATAGATGTCATTTGAGAAATTAAAATAAATTTGGTATATAGAATTGTTTCTCTAATAGTTTTAATGATTTTGTAATACACTTAGCAGTAGAGATATCATGATGTAAATTGTACATGGTAGAGTTTTTAAACCCAGACATCTATAAAAATCAAAACAAAAGCTGTGCTATGTTGCAAGTAATAGTAATTAAATATGTACTTTACTCACCTACTTGCAAAATTTTCAGATAGTTGTTTTTTTCTTTCTTTCCTTTGATTTTAAGACCATTATCTTAAACATTTATTATGGAACATAATAGCAAAAGGAGAGGGAAGAACAAAGTAAATCATCATGGCCTATTCTTATTTTCTCTGATGCCTGTGCAAAACTTTTTTCACTATACAAATGTATCTTTTTCTAAAGATTTTTAATTTGAGAGAGGGAGAGCAGAGTGAGCAAGAGAGAACATGAGTTGGGGGGACAGAGGGTTTAGGGAGAAGCAGGCTCCCTGCTGAGCAGGCAGCCCAATGTGGGGCTCAATCTCAGGACCCTGGGATCATGACCTGAGCCAAAGGCAGATGCTTAACTGACTGAGCCACCCAGGCACCCCATCCCAAATGTATTTTAAAACAAATCCTAGACATAATATCTAACAGATATTACTTTAACATAATTTTATAACCATCATCTTACTCAGCAAAATTTATTGTAACTCCTTAATATCATCTAATGTCAGTCTGTTGTCTGTACATTTAAAAAATAGTATACAAATGTGTTTTTTAATTTTTAATTTTTTTTAAAGATCTATTTATTTGAGAGAGTGAGCAAGCATAGTGGGAGGTGAGAAGGGGAGGGAGAGAATCTCAAGTAGACTCCCTGTTGAGTGCAGAGCCTGACTCAGCGCTCAGTCTCAGGACCCTGACTGAAATCAAGAGTCCTGATGCTTTACTTACTAAGCCACCCAGGCACCCCACAAACGTGTTCTTTTTAAAGTTGCTTTGTTTCTAATCAAGATACAAATATTTTTAACCTAGCTGATATGATATAAGTTTTTTTTTCCCAGTTGTTTAAAATCACTTTATTGAGATATAAGCAACTACAATAAGCTTCATGTATTTAAACTGCATAATTTTGGGGCACCTGGGTGGTTCAGTTGGTTAAGTGTCTGCCTTTGGCTCAGGTCATGATCTCAGGGTCCTGGGATGGAGTCCCACATCAGGATCCCTGCTCAGCAAGGAGGCTTCTTCTGCCTCTCCCTCTGGCTCATGCTCTCTCGCTTTCTTCCTCCCTCTCTCTCTCTCTGTCAAATAAATAAGATAAAATACTATACAATTGGGGCGCCTGGGTGGCACAGCGGTTAAGTGTCTGCCTTTGGCTCAGGGCGTGAGCCTGGCATTACGGGATCGAGCCCCACATCAGGCTCCTCCGCTATGAGCCTGCTTCTTCCTCTCCCACTCCCCCTGCTTGTGTTCCCTCTCTAGCTGGCTGTCTCTATCTCTGTCAAATAAATAAATAAATAAAATCTTAAAAAAAATACTATACAATTTAATGAGATTGGACATATATATACACTCATGAAACCATTATCATGTAATGATATGAATATGTATAGATAATGAATTGTTCTCATTAATCTGTAAAGTTATTTATTGTTTATTTTCTTTATTAGAGCAGTTTTAGGTTCACAGCAAAATTAAGGGAGAGATACTGAAAGAAATTTCCTATATCCCCCTGTTTCCATATATGCATAGCCTCTTCCATTGCCAACATCCCCCACCAAAGTGATAACCTTTGTTATAATTAATGAACCTACATCAACATATCACAGTCACCCAAAATCCACAATTTACATTATAATTCACTCAGTATCATACATCCTATGGGTTTGAATAAATGTATAATGATATTTATCCATCATTATGGCATCATACAGAGCACTTTAAGTACCCTGCCCTAAAGATCCTCTGTTTACCTATTCATATTTCCCCCAAACCCCGTTCTCTATAACCATTGATCTTTTTAATGTCTCTACAGTTTTGCCTTTTCCATGTCAGATAGTGGAATTATATAGTATGTAGTCTTTTCAGATTGGCTTCTTGCATTTAAATTTCCTCCATTTAAAAGCTTCTTTTAACCTCTAACCTTTATATCTCTCTCCTCATGCCATGCATTTGTTGAATACATTGCATTGCCTCCCAAAGACCCTTGTAAAATTAGTGCTCTCATCTCTGGGTTTCACCTTATAAATGTAGCTAGTATCTGACTTCTTTGCTTTGGGACCTCCTTTAAAGTTTTGGAAAGCCATTCTAATCCTGGATGAAAAACCAGAATTAATGCCCTGAGATCATAATATAACCAAGAAATAATGGCTATTGGTGTAGAAATACTCCAGCTCCCTAGGCCCTTGGGTGGAATGCCTCTGAAGGGTACTGTGTACAGCTTTTCTTAGCAGTTTCCAGTGTGATGGGATTAGGCTTTGGTCCCCCAGTGTTAGCTAATTCATAATGCAGGCCTTATATTCATCTTTCCTTCCCTGCCCCATTTTGCCATTTCCTGTTCATGGTGCCTGCACTATAATCTTTATACAAGGACCTGTTTCTGGGGAATCCAAAGAAAGACATTCGTCTTACAGTTTTTGTCACTTTCACGGTTTGATTGATTCTTTACTTCATTTAATAAGTTCCTCTACTTCCCTTATATTCTTAAACTGATATTTAATGATAGATGTTTTATTAGAATGCTTTTCTTTTAGGCATGATTATATCATAAATGGGACTGGAGAGTTCTTGCTTCATCGCATTACGTGACATATTGTCAGATTGCTTCGCCTTTTGTCAACATTAATCAGGGGATTCCAGTGGCATTAGCATGATTCATAAAGATTTCCAGCAGAATTTACTAAATATTTTTGGCTTCCATTAATGATCATTGCCTAGATCTATTATTTCATGAGAGATTTAAAAAAGTGATAATCTAATTCAATAATTCACTACATTCATTAGCTTGATTTGTTCATTATTTGAATTCTCTGAAATATAATACATCAAGGAAAGGCAGGATCAGTTCTCAATTGTTTTCCTTCATTTTTAATTTCCAGAATAATCATCTAGTGTTTTTAGCAATCTAAAGGTAATCAGTTAGGTTTTAATAAATTCATGAATTTTTAATATATTTAAGATAGGTCAATTGCAGTATTCATATATATATATATATATATATATATATATATATATATATATATATATATTCCATCTTAAAACAATGAAATCCCCTTTAAATCAGCTCTTATATCCATTTACATGATACTGGCAGCTTTTGATAATTTCCCTCCTTCATCTTTCATATTTCTTGTCCCAGATCTTTAACCAGCCTGTAGCTTGTTTGTTTTAGTGGGAAATGGTATTTAGAGACCACAGTCTGGGTACTAAGGCTATTCACTACTAATGGATTATCAGTACTTTTAAACCTTTTTAGTGACCAGAGAAAAGATGTTTAAAAAAAAAAAGTTGTTTTAAAAATGTCCCTATTCTATTCCTTTTTTTAACTTTATATATTTACATACTTATTTATTGGACTTTCTCTTCATTTAATGGGGAATATTCATTACTTTTTTTAATCTTTTCCTTATTAAATTCAGATTGAGGACTTCATGTAAACCTAGGCAATCTTCTTTTAGGAATTATTAACTATATTTTATGTTCATCCAATACTGAGCATGCAATTCACAAGTTCATTACAAAAAAACCCATGAGTATGCTGGATAGATAATATTACAGGTGAAAATATTGAAGTTAAGAAAGTTATGTAACTTTTATGAGGTCACTTAAACTAAAACTAATCCTTATGAGTCTTAACCTTCTGATAATATATTTTGCTCCCATTCTAAACATTTCAAAATGAGATTAGGTATAATTCTATCCAAGAAACCCCAAATATAATGATTGATGTCTTCTACTTTAAACTGTGCATATCTCTAGTTGCCTGTTAGCCTCTCTTTTCTCTACTATCCATCCCCTGTCAATTCCAAGATTAGATTTTATTCATCTTAATTTCTTCCCCAGTAATGTCTTCTATATTGCACACATTTAATAAAAAAATGTTTATTTCCTCTCAATTAATGCTACTACTATATCAGAAATAAATATGGTTTTATGTCTTCAATATTAAGACTGCCTGAGTTAAGCTTTTCTAAGTTATGTGATATAATAGAATTAGTAGCAGCTTTGGAAACCAAAAGATCTGAGATTAAATCCTGATTCACTTACATATTAACCTTAAGAGTTATATAAAATAGCCTTAAGTTCCCAGTCTCATTTTGTTGTTTTTGTTTTAATCTGTAAAAAATAAAGATTAAATAGTACAAGTTACAACGTCTAGCAGTTTTGTTCCTAGATACCAAATTTCATGGTTCCTGGGACATACTTTCTTCCCTAACATTTTAACATCTCTGCACAACAGATATACCTACAGCCAAGTCATTTTTTTAAAGATTTTATTTATTTGTTGGAGAGAGGGAGAGCAAGAGGACGGGCAGGGGGACAAGCATGAGTGGGGACCCTGAGATCATGACCTGCACCAAAGTCAGACACTTAACTGACTGAGCCACCTAGGCACCCAGCCAGTCATTTTAAAACTGCTCTCAGCTAGGGTTAGGCATAAAATAATTATCAAGTATATCTGCTGACCTAGTTAAACACTGAAATAAATTAAAAATAAGAAACACCATACAGAGTGTATATTTATGACTGACTTTAATTCACTAGAATTTAGCTCTTTGAAATTGGTTCTTATATTTTTTATTTTCTTTTTTAACAATGTCATAAATGTTTATTATATGCCACTCTGTTTCTAATCACTTTGTAAGTATCACCACATTTAATGCTAATAACCTTATGAGATAGGTATTGTTATCAACTCCATTTTACAAAAGAGAAAATTGATGTGCAGATTCATTAGTAAGTTATCCAAGACCTTAGAACTGGTAACTGACCAAAGTGGATGGCCAAACTGGAGTCCATAAATTTCTAAAGTATACAATAACCCCAGTGGGATTTGGGAGATACTTTTTTTTTAGACTATCATATAAACTGATCACATTTGCTGCTAATTGACAAACAAAAGAAGGCAGCCTTGGCACCGTTATTCTATTCTCTATTTCTATTTCTATGAAATTGGCTTTTTTTAAAAGATTTTACATAAAAGTGATATCAGATACTATTTATCTTTCTTCGTCTTATTTTATTTGGTGTAATGTCCCCTAGTTTCATTCATGTTTTTATAAATGGCAAAATTTTTTTCTAATGGCTGATTAATTATCCATTGTGTATATGTATGTGTATAAAGAAACATTTTCTACATTCATTTGTTTATGAACACTTAGTTGCTTCTATGACATAGCTATTATGAATAATACTGCAATAAACATGAGAATACAGATATCTTTTTGATATACTTATATTGCTTCTCCTAGTTATACACCCAGAATTAGGATTGTTGGGCCATATAATAATTCTGTTTTTAAATTTTTGAGCTACCATTAATGATGATTAGCATTGTTGAGCATCTTTTCAAGGACCTGATGGCCAACTATGTCTTCTTTAGGGGAAAAAAAAAGTCTATTCAGGTCATCTGCCATTTTTTAATTGCATTATTATTTGTTGTACTATTGAGTTATAGTAGTTCCTTACATATTTCAGATACTAGCCTCTTATCAAATATATGGTTTACAAGTATTTTCTCCCATTTCACAGGCTGCCTTTCAGCTTGTTATTTTGTTTGCTGTGAAGATTTTTAATTTAATGTAGTCACACTTAACGTGTTTTTGCTCTTGTTGCTTGTGGGTTTGAGTCACATCCAAAAAGATTTTGCTAAGTCCAATGTCAAGATGGTTTTCCCCTATGTTTTCTTGTATAAGTTATACAGGGTCAAGTCTTAAATTAAATTTTAAATGCATTTTGAGGGATGCCTGGGTGGCTCAGTCGTTAAGCGTCTGCCTTTGGCTCAGGGCGTGATCCTGGAGTTCTGGGATCGAGCCCCACATCGGGCTCTTCCACTGGGAGCCTGCTTCTTCCTCTCCCACTCCCCCTGCTTGTGTTCCCTCTCTCACTGGCTGTCTCTCTCTCTCTGTCAAATAAATAAATAAAATCTTTTAAAAAAATTTAAAAAAATGCATTTTGAATTAATTTTTGTGAGTGATGCAATGTAGTGATATGTTTTCATCCTCTTGCATGTGAATGTTGAGTTTTCCCAGCATTATTTCTTTTAGAGACTGTCCTTTCCCCATTGTGTGTTCCTGGCAACCTTGTCAAAATTCAGTTAAATATATAAGCCGGAGATTATTTCTGGGTTCTCAATTCTGTTCCGTTGGTCTGTGTGTCTGTTTTTATGCCAGTACCATAGGGTTTTGATTTACTATAGATCTGTGATGTAGTTTGCAATCAGGATCTGTGATGCCTCCAGCTTTGTTCTCCTTTCTTGAGATTGCTGTTGAAGGATTGTTTTGGGATCTTTGGTGGTTTCTTACACGTTTTAGGAATTTTTTTTTTACACCTGTGAACAATGCCATTGGAATTTTTATAGGGATTACATTGAATCTATAGATTACTTTGGATGGAAATGTACTTTTCAATGATATTAATCATTCCAATCCAAGAAGATGGGACTTTTATCTTTTCATTTGTGTCTTCGTCAGTTTTCTCCTTGGTTAAATTATTCTGAGGTATTTTATTCTTTTTGATGTTATTGTAAATAGAATTGCTTTCTTAATTTCTCTTCATTGGTAGTATATAAAATATAACTGATTTTTGAATGTTGATTTTGTATTCTGCAACTTTACCGAATTCTTTAGCAGTTTTTTTTTTTGAAGGGATTTCAGACTTTTCCATATATAAGATTATGTCATCCACAAATAGATACAGTTTTACTTTTTCCTTTCTGATTTAGATACCTTTTATTCCTTTTTCTTGACTAAATGCTGTAGCTAGGACTTCCAGCATTATGTTGAATAAGAGTGTGAGAGTGAGTATCCTTGCCTTTTTCCTGACCTTGGAGGAAAATATTTCAACTTTTCATCTTTGAGTATGATGGTAGCTGTGGGATTATCATAGATGGCCTTTATTTTGTTGAGGCATACTCCCTCTCCAGTTTTTTGAGATTTTTTTTATCATGAAAGGTTTGAATTTTGTCAAATGCTGTTTTTGCAATTATTGAGATGATTGTATGAGTCTTATCTTTCATTCTATTAATGCAGTGTGTCATATTTATTGATTTGCAGATGTTGCATGGCTGGAATAAGTCCTACTTGATCAGGCTGTATGATCCTTTTAATGTACTCTTGAATACAGTGCTAATATCTTGTTGGGGATTGAATGTATTTTTAATGCATTTTATTTAATGTCCAAAAGTCAGGTTCCTTTTGCTTAGAGTAAATATGCTGTAGAGTAGACCCCATAAAATAAATTCATATTTCGTTAGTAAAGAATTAAATGTCCTCAATGTAGTCAAAACTTCAACAAACACTTTAACATAATTACTTACAAAAAATGAAATAGTGATTGTGCTAAAAATCCTATTTATGTTTTTTAATTAACATATAATGTATTATTGGTTTCAGAGGTACAGGTCTGTGATTCAACAGTCTTATATAATACATGATGCTTACTATATCACATGCCTCCTTAATGTCCATCACCCAGTTACCCCATTCCTTAACCCCACTACCCACCAGCAATCTCAGTTTGTTTCCTATGATTAAGAATCTCTTGGGACACCTGGGTGGCTCAGTCATTAAGCATCTGCCTTCAGCTCAGGGCATGATCCCGGAGTCCTGGGATCGAGCCCCACATCGGGCTCCTCTGCTGGAGCCTGCTTCTTCCTCTCCCACTCCCCCTGTCTGTGTTCCCTCTCTTGCTGGCTGTGTCTCTCTCTGTCAAATAAATAAATAAAATCTTAAAAAAAAAATCTCTTATGCTTTGTCTCCCTCTCTGGTTTCATCTTGTTTTATTTTTTCCTCTCTTCCCCTATGATCTTCTGTTTTGTTTAATTCCATTTATGAATGAGATCTTATAATTGTCTTATTTCTCTTAACATCATACACTCTGATTCCATCCACATCATTGCAAATGTCAAAGTTTCATTTTCTTGATGGCTGTGTAATATTACATTCTATATATACACCGCATCTTCTTTATCCATTCTTCTGTCAATGGACATCTGCGCTCTTTCCATAATGTGGCTATTGTGGATATTGCTATTGACATTGGGGTACAGGTGCCCCTTTGGATCACTACATTTGTATCTTTGGCATAAATACCCAGTTGCGCAACTGCTGGGTCATAGTGTAGCTCTATTTTCAACTTTTTGAGGAACCTGCATACTGTTTTCCAGAGTGGCTGCACCAGCTTGCATTCACACCAACTGTGTAAGAGGGTTCCCTTTCTCCACATCGTTGCCAACATCTGTCATTTCTTGACTTGTTAATTTTAGCCCTTCTGACTGGTATGAGGTAGTATCTCATTGTCATTTTGATTTGTATTTCCCTGATGCCAAGTGATGTTGAGCATTTTTTCATGTGTTGGCCATTTGAATGTCTTCTATGCAGAAATGTCTATTCATGTCTTCTGCCCAATTCCTTTATTGGATTAGTTGTTCTTTAGGTGTTGAGTTTAATAAGTTCTTTCTAGATTTTGGATACTAGCCCTATATCTGATAAGTTATTTGTAAATATCTTCTCCCATTCTGTCAGTTGTCTTTTGAATTTGTCAACTGTTTCTGAATTTGCTTTGCAAAAGGTTTTTATCTTGATGAAGTCCCAATAGTTCATTTTTGCTTTGTTTCCCTTGCCTTCGGAGATGTGTCTGGCAAGAAGTTGCGGCAGTCCAGGTCATAGAGGTTACTGCCTGTGTTCTATTCTAGGATTTTGATGGATTCTGGTCTCACATTTAGGTCTTTCATCTATTTTGACTCTATTTTTAGGTATGGTGTAAGGAAGTGGTCCAGTTTCATCCTTTTGCATGTGGTTGTCCAATTTTCCCAATAGCAGTTGTGGAAGAGACTTTTATCCCATTGGATATTGTTTCCTGCTTTGTCAAAGATTAGTTGACCATAGAGTTGAGGGTCCATTTCTGGGTTCTCTGTTCTGTTCCATTGATCTATATGTCTGTTTTTGTGCCAGTACCATACTGTCTTGATGATTACAGCTTTGTTACAGTGCTTGAGGTCCAGAACTGTGGTGCTGCCAGCTTTGGTTTTCTTGTTCAACATTCCTTTGGCTATTCAGGGTCTTTTCTGATTCCATACACATTTTTGGATTATTTGTTCCAGCTCTGTGAAAAAAGTGGATGGTATTTTGATAGGGATTGCATTGAATGTATAGATTGCTCTAGGTAGCATAGACATTTTAAGAATATTTGTCCTTTCAACCCATGAGCATGGAATGTTTTTCCATTTCTTTGGTCTTCCTCAATTTCTTTCATGAGGATTCTGTAGTTCTCTGAATACAGATCCTTTGCCTCTTTGGTTAGGTTTATTCCTAGGCATATTGTGGTTTTGGGTGCAATTGTAAATGGGATCAACTCCTTAATTTCTCTTTCTTCTGTCTCATTGTTAGGGTATAGAAATGCAACTGATTTCTGTGTATGGATTTTATATCCTGCCACTTTGCTGAATTCCTGTATGAGTTCTAGCAATTTTGGGGTGGAGTCTTTTGGGTTTTCTGCATAGAGTATCATGTCATCTGCAAAGAGTGAGAGTATACTTCTTCTTTGCCGATTTGGATGCCTTTAATTTCTTTTTGTTGTCTGCTTGCTGAAGCTAGGACTTCTTGTACTATGTTGAACCACAGTGGTGATAGCGGATATCCCTGCCATATTCCTCCTTAGGGGAAAAGCTCTCAGTTTTTCCCTGCTGAGAATGATATTTGCTGTGGGCTTTTTGTATATGGCTTTTATGATATTGAGGCATGTTCCCCTTATCCCTACACTGTGAAGAGTTTTATTCAAGAATGGATGCTGTACTTTGTCAAATCTTTTTTTCTGCATCTATTGAGAGGATCATATGGTTCTTGTCCTTTCTTTTATTTATGTAGTTTATCACACTGATTGATTTGTGGATATTGAACCATTCTTGCAGCCTCAGAATAAATCTCACTTGGTCGTGGTGACTAATCCTTTTAATGTACTATTAGATCCTATTGGCTAGTATTTTGGTGAGAATTTTTGCATCCATGTTCATCAGGGTTACTGGTGTATAATTCTGCTTTTTGGTAGGGTCATTGTCTGGTTTTGGGATCAAAGGTTTGCTGGCCTCATAGAAAGAGTTTGGAAGATTTCCTTCCATTTCTATTTTTTGAAAGAGCTTCACAAGAATAGGTATTAATTCTTTAAATGTTTGGTAGAATTCCCCTGGGAGGCCATCTGGCCCTGGACTCTTGTTTGTTGGGAGATTTTTGATTATTGCTTCAATTTCTTTGCGGGTTATGGGTCTGTTCAGGTTTTCTATTTCTTCCAGTTTCAATTTTGGTAGCTCACACGTGTCTCTAGGAATGCATCCATTTCTTCCAGATTGTCTAATTTGTTGGCATATAGTTGCTCATAATATGTTCTTATAATTGTATAATTCTTTAGTGTTCATTGTGCTCTCTCCTCTTTCATTAATGATTTTATTTATTTGGGTCCTTTCTCTTTTCTTTTTGGTAAGTCTGGCCAGGAGTTTTTCAATCTTATTCTTTCAAAGAACCAGCTCCTAGTTTTGTTGGTCTCTTGTACTGTTCTTTTGGTTTCTATTTCATTGATTTCTACTCTAATCTTTATTATCTCTCTTCTCCTGCTAGTTCTTGCTGTTCTTTCCCAAGCTCCTTCAGGTGTAAGGTTAGGTTGAATATTTGGGACCTTTCTTGTTTCTTGAGAAAGGCTTATAGTGCTATATACTTTCCTCTAAGGACCACCTTTGCTTCATCCCAAAGATTTTGAATAGTTGTGTTTTCATTTTCCTTTGTTTCCATGATATTTTAAAATTCTTTTTTAATTTCCTGGTTGAACTATTTATTCTTTAGTAGGATGCTCTTAAGCATTCATATATTTCAGTTCTTTGCAAATTTCCTTTTGTGTTTGATTCCACTTTCAAAGCATTGTGGTCTGCAAATATGCAGGGAATGATCCTAATTGTTTGGTACCAGTTGAGACCTAATTTGTGACACAGTATGTGATCTTTTCTGGAGAATGTTCTATGTGCACTTGAGAAGAATGTGTATTCTGTTGCTTTAAGATGGAATGTTCTGAAAATATCTGGGATGTCCGTCTGTTCCAGTGTGTCATTCAAAGCCCTTATTTCCTTGTTGATCTTCTGCTTAGGTGATCTGTCCATTGTTGTGAGGGGGTTCTTAAAGTCCTCTACTATTATTGTATTATTATCATCAATGTGTCTTTAATTTTGTTATTAATTGCTTTTAAAATTGGCTGCTCCCATGTTAGGGGCATAAATATTTACTTTGTTAGATCTTCTTGTTGGATAGACCCTTTAATTATGATATAGTGTCCTTCCTCATCTTTTTTTTTTCCCCCTTCCTCACCTCTTATTACAGTCTTTGGTTTAAAATCTAATTTGTCTGATATAAGGATTGCTACCTCAGCTTTCTGTTGATGTCCATTAGCATGATAAATGGTTTTCTACACCCTTTCAGTCTGGAGGTATCTTTGGGTCTAAAATGAGTCTCTTGCAGATGGTTTATCAATAGGTCTTGCTTTTTTATCCAGTCTGATAACCTGTGTCTTTTGATTGGGGCATTTAGCCCAATTACATTTAGAGTAACTATTGAAAGATATGAATTTAGTGCCACCTGTAAAGTGACTGTTTCTGTATATTGTCTCTTTTCCTTTCTGGTCTATGTTCTTTTGGGCTCTCTCTCCACTTAAAGAATCCTCTTTAATATTTCTTGCAGAGCTGGTTTAGTGATCATACATTCTTTTAGTTTCTGTTTATCCTGGTAGCTTTTTTTTTTTCTCTCCTTCTATTTTGAGGGTCATCCTTGCTGGATAGAGTATTCTTGGCTGCATATTTTTCTCATTTAGCACTCTGAATATATCACGTCAGTGCTTTCTGGCCTGCCAGATCTCTGTGGATAGGTCTGCTGCCAGTCTAATATTTCTACCCTTGCAGTTTACAGACCTCTTGTCTTGAGCTGCTTTCAGCGCTTTTCTCTTTGTTTCTGAGACCAGCAAGTTCCACTGTTATATTTTGAGTTATTGATGTATCTTTATTGATTTTGAGGGGAGTTCTCTGTGCCTCCTGGATTTTGATGCCTGTTTCCTTCCCCAGATTAGGGAAGTTCTCCACTATAATATGCTCCACTATACTTTCTGCCTCTCTCTCTCCTTTCCTCTTCTTCTGGGATCCCAATTACTCTAATATTGTTTTTCTTTATGATATCACTTATCTCTCGAATTCTCCCCTCGTGATCCAGCAATTGTTTAAGTTTTTCTCAGCTTCTTTCTTCTGTATCATTTGGTCTCCTATATCACCAAATCTCTCTTCTGCCTCGTTTATCCTAGCATTTAGAGTCTCCATTTTTTATTGTATCTCATTAATAGCCTTTTTGATATTGAGTTGGTTACATTTTAGTTCTTTTATTTCTTGAGAAAGGAATTCTATAGTGTCCTAAATGCCATTTTCAAGCCCAGCTAGTATCTTTATAATTGCTATTCTGAACTCTAGTTTTGAAATCTTACTTATGTCCATACTGATTAAGTCCCTGGCAGTCAGTACTGCTTCTTGTTCTCTCAAAGAGGAGTCTGCTTCTCCCTCTGATCCTCCTCTCTCTCATGCTCTCTCTCTCTCATTCTCACTTTCAAATAAATAAATAATAAAAACTTTTTAAAAAATTAATGAAATGAAATGATAGAATGTAATTGTAAAAATGGAAATTAAAAGACAAGAAAAAACAAAGGAGAGAGGGGAAAAAGGAGGTTATAAGTAGTCAGATGAACAGAATAATACACTACTATCTCATGAGTGTGTTTTGCTTAGTTTGTTAGAAGAAACTACATCTTAAAATTGTGAAGAAAGAAAAACTAATATATACAAAAATAAAATTAAATACTTTGAAAGTATAGAATGTTACTCTAAAATTGAAAAAGAAAAAAAGACTTTAACAAAACAAAACAAAAAAAAGAATATGATCAGACAGGTGAGTAGAACAGAGCCATACACTAGATTTTGGATATATTTTGGTCTGTTAGAAGAAACTTCATACCAAAATGTAAAGAAAGAAAAACTTACATATATACAAAATAAGATTGAATACAATGAAGGGATAGAATATAACTGTAAATAAAATAAATAAAATAGAATAAAAAAGATTGTAAAAAGTTGATAAAGCCAGAAATTGGTTGCAAAAGAAAAGAAAAAAAAAAGTTAAATTTGAAAGACCAAATAATCATGGGAAAACAGCTGTGAATTCCATGTGCTTTGATCCTCTAGCGCTAGAGTCTTGCAGTTCTCCTTGATCGGTAAACTTGGTCTTGGCTAGATGTTCTTGCTGATCTTCCAGGGGAGGGGTCTGTTGCATTGATCAAGTGTTTTTGCCCTGAATGGAATTGTACTGCCCTTGCCAGGCGGCCAGGCTAAATAATCTGCTCTGGTTTGCTCTTTGTGGCTTTTGTTCCCTGAAGGCTTTCTTTTTCCTTTTTTTAATAATATTTTTTTATTATATTATGTTAGTCACCATACAGTACATCCCTGGTTATTGATGTAAAGCTCCATGATTCATTAGTTGCATATAACACCCAGTGCACCATGCAATACGTGCCCTCCTTACTACCCATCACCAGCCTATCCCATTCCTCCACCCCCCTCCCCTCTGAAGCCCTCAGTTTGTTACTCAGAGTCCATAGTCTCTCGTGGTTCATTCCCCCTTCTCTTTCCCCCCCTTCTTTATCCCTTTCTTCTCCTACCGATCTTCCTAGTTCTTATGTTCCATAGATGAGAGAAACTATATGATAATTGTCTTTCTCTGCTTGACTTATTTCACTTAGCATTATCTCCTCCAGTGCCGTCCATGTTGCAGCAAATATTGAGAAATCGTTCTTTCTGATAGCTGAGTAATATTCCGTTGTATATATAGACCATATCTTCTTATTCCAGTCATCTGTTGAAGGGCATCTCAGCTCTTTCCACGATTTAGCTATTGTGGACAATGCTGCTATGAACATTGGGGTGCATATGTCCCTTCTCTTCACTATGTCTGTATCTTTGGGGTAAATACCCAGTAGTGCAATGGCTGGATCATAGGGTAGCTCAATTTTTAACTTGTTAAGGGACTTTGACACTGTTTTCCAGAGTGGCTGTACCAACTTGCATTCCCACCAACCATGTAGGAGGGATCCCCTTTCTCCACATCCTCTCCAACATTTGTTGTATCTTGCCTTGTCAAATTTTGCCATTCTAAGTGGCGTAAGGCGGTATCTTAGTTTAGTTTTGATTTGAATTTCCCTGATGGCTAATGATTTTGAACATTTTTTCATGTGTCTGTTAGCCATTTGTATTTCTTCATTGGAAAACTGTCTATTCATATCTTCTGCTCATTTTTTGATTTGATTATTTATTTCTCGTGTATTGATTTGAGAAGTTCTTTGTAAATCTTTGATACCAGTCTTTTATCTGTAGTGTCATTTGCAAATATCTTCTCCCATTCCGTGGGCTGCCTCTTAGTTTTTTTGACTGTTTCCTTGGCTGTGCAGAAGCTTTTTATCTTCATGAAGTCCCACAAATTCATTTTCTCTTTTGTTTCTCTTGCCTTTGGAGATGTGTCATGAAAAAGGTTGCTGTGGCCGATGTCGTAGAGGTTGCTGCCTATGCTCTCCTTTAGGATTTTGATGGATTCCTGTCTCACATCGAGGTCTTTCATCCATTTGGAGTTTATCTTTGTGTATGGTGTGAGAGAGTGGTCAAGTTTCATTCTTTTGCATGTAGCTGTCCAATTTTCCCAGCACCATTTATTGAAGAGACTGTCTTTTTTCCATTGGATGTTTTTTCCTGCTTTATCAAAGATTAGTTGCCCAAAGAGCCAAGGGTCCATTTCTGGGTTCTCTATTTTGTTCCATTGGTCTATGTGTCTGTTTTTGTGCCAGTACCATGCTGTCTTTCTGATCACAGCTTTGTGGTACAGCTTGAAATCTGGCAATGTGATGCCCCCAGCTTTGTTTTTCCTTTTCAGCACTTCCTTGGCGATTCGGGGCCTTTTATGGTTCCACACACATTTAAGGGCTGTTTGTTCCAGTTCTTTGATAAATGTTATTGATATTTGATCGGGATGGCATTGAAAGTGTAGATTACTCTGGGTAGCATGGACATTTTAACTATGTTAATTCTTCTGATCCATGAGCATGGAATATTTTTCCATCTTTTTGTGTCTTCTTCAATGTCTTTCAAGAGTAATTTGTAGTTTCTAGAATATAGATCCCTTACATCTCTGGTTAAGTTAATTCCAAGATAACGTTTGGTTTTTGGTGCTATTGTGAAAAGATTCCCTAATTTCTCTTTCTTCAGTCTTATTGTTCGTGTATAGAAATGCAACTGATTTCTAAGCATTGATTTTGTATCCTGCCACATAACTGAATTGCTCTATAACTTCTAGTACTTTGGGGGTGGATTCTTTTGGGTTTTCCATATAGAGTACCATGTCATCTGTGAAGAGACAGTTTGACTTCTTCTTTGTTGATTTGGATACCTTTTATCCCTTTTTGTTGTCTGATTGCTGTTGCAAGGACTTCTAGTACTATGTTGAATAATAATGGCGAGAGTGGGCATCCTTGTCCTGTTCCTGATCTTAAGGGAAAAGCTTCTAGCTTTTCCCCATTGAGAATGATATTTGCTGTAGGCTTTTCATAGATGGTTTTTATGAGATTGAGGAATGTACTCTCTATCACTACACTCTGAAGGGTTTTAATCACGAAAGGATGCTGTATTTTGTCAAATTCTTTTTCTGCATCTATTGAGAGGATCATACTATTTTTGGCTTTTTTCTTGTTGATATAACGTATCACACTGATCAATTTGCGAATGTTGAACCACCCTTGCATCCCAGGGATGAATCCCACTTGGTCATGATGGATAATCCTTTTAATGTACTTTTGGATCCTTCAGCAAGGATCTTATTGAGAATTTTTGCGCCCATATTCATCAGGGAAATCGGTCTGTAATTCTCCTTTTTGATGGGGTCTTTGCCTGGTTTGGGGATCAAGGTAAGATTGGCCTCATAGAATGAGTTTCATAGTTTTCCTTCTGTTTCTATTTTTTGAAATAGCTTTAGGAGAATAGGTATTATTTCTTCTTTGAATGTGTGGTAGAATTCCCCCAGGAATCCATCAGGCCCTGGCGTTTTGTTTTTTGGAAGGTTTGTGGTTTTTTTTGCCTGTTTCAATCTCTTCATAATTAATTGGTCTGTTTAAAAAATCAATTTCTTCCTGTTTCAGTCTTGGTAGTTTACAGGTTTCCAGGAAGGCCTCCATCTCTTCCAGATTGCTTAATTTATTGGCATAAAGCTGTTGATAGAAGTTTCTAATAATCCTTCCTATTTCATTGGTGTTTGTTGTGACCTCTCCCTTTTTATTCATAATTTTATTAATTTGGGTCCTTTCTCTATTCTTTTGAATAAGTCTTGCCAGTGGCTTGTCTATTTTATTTATTCTTTTAAGGAACCAGCTTCTAGTTCTGTTGATCTGCTCTACTGTGCTCCTGGTTTCTAATTCATTAATCTCTGCTCTAATCTTGATCAACCGCTTTCTCGTGCGTGGATTAGGCCTGTTCTTCTGTTGCTGTTCCAGCTTCTTGAGGTGAGAATATAAAAACTGCAATTTAGATTTTTCTATTCTTTTGAGTGAGGCTTGGATGGCTATGTATTTTCCCCTTAGGACTGCCTTTGCAGTGTCCCATAGGTTTTGGACCATTGTTTTTCATTCTCGTTGGTCTCCATAAATTGTTTATATTGATTTTTGATTTCCTGGTTTATCGAATCATTCTTGAGCATGATGATTCTTAAATCTCCAAGTGTTTGAGTTTCTTCCAATTTTTTTCTTGTGGTTGACTTCCAATTTCAAAGCATTGTGGTCTGAGAATATGCAGGGAATAATTTCAGTCTTTTGGTATCGGTTGAGACCTGTTTTGTGACCCAGAGCATGGTCTATTCTTGAGAATGTTCCATGGGCACTAGAATAGAATGAGTATTCTTTGTTTCTGGGGTGTAGTGTTCTATATATATCTATGAGGTCCAACTCGTCTAGTATGGCATTCAAAGCTCTTGTTTCTTTATTGATTTCTGCTTAGGTGATCTATCTATTGCTGGTAGCGGAGTGTTGAGGTCCCCTACTATTAACGTACTTTTATCTATATGTCTTTTTATTCTGGTTAAGAGGTGACTTGTGTATCTAGTTGCTCCCCTGTTGGGGGCATATATATTTATAATTGTCATATCCATTTGTTGGATACATCCTTTAAGAATAATATATTGCCCTTCTGTATCTCTAACTATAGCCTTTAGTTTAAAATCCAATCTGTCTGATATGAAAATTGCTACCCAGCTTTCTTCTGAGGTCCATTGGCATGAAAGATGGTATTACATCCCTTTACTTTCAGTTTGGATGTATCTTTAGGTTCAAAATGAGTCTCTTGTAGACAGCAAATGGATGGGTCATGTCTTCTTATCCCATCTGCAACCCTGTGGCATTTATGGGAGCATTTAGGCCATTTACATTGAAATTGATTATTGAGAGATATGATTTTAATGATGCCATGTTGCCTGTAAAGTCTTTGTTTCTATAGATTGTGACTTTCTGTTCTGTATCACTCTTGGGGCCTTTTTACCTTTATAGAACCCCCCCTTAATATCTCTTGTAGGGCTGGTTTTGTGATTATGAAATTGGTCAGTGACTGACGATTCTGGAAGTTCTTTATCTCTCCATCAATTCTGAATGACAGCCTTGCTGGATAAAGGATCCTTGGCTGCATGTTTTTCTCTGAAAGTGCTTTAAAAATGCCCCCCATCCCCCACCCTTTCTCTCATTCCAGGTCTGTGTAGACAGGTCTGCCGTAATTCTGATACCTTTGCCTTGGTACGCGAGAAATTTCTTTGCCCTGGCCGCTTTCAATACCATATCCTTGGATCTAATATTTGCGAATTGCACTATGATGTGATGTGGCCTAGGTTTGTCGTGACGGAGCTTGGGAGGGGTCCTCTCTCCCTCTTGGACATGAATGCTTGTTTCCTTTGCCAGATTAGGGAAGTTTTCTGCTACAATTTGTTCAATTATCTCTTCTAGACCTCTGTTTTTATCCACCCCCTCGGGTATGCCAATGATTCTGACATTGGGATGTTTCATTGAGTCAGTAATCTCCCATCACCTACATTCTTGAGATTGGAGTTTTTTTGAGCCAAGTTTCTATTTTAGCTTTCTCGTCTATTAACCCATCCTCCAATTCACCGATATGTTCTTCTGCCTCATTCACCCTGGCCATCAGGGCATCTAGTTTTGACTGCATTTGATTCATAGTATTTTTAATTTCTGCCAGATTCGCTTTCATTTCCACCCTTAGAGATTCTATATTCTCGTTAATATTTTCGTTAATATTTTTTTCAAGTCTGCACATCATCTTGACCATTGTTACTCTGAACTCCATTTCTGATAAGTTGGTTATATCCATATCCATTAGTTCTGTGGCAGAGGCCACAGACTCATTGTTTTTTCTTTGCTGGGGGGGATTTCTCCTTCTCGTCATTCTGATGAGGAGAGGTTGCGGGGTTGTCCAGAGCCCAAATTATTGACCAGGACCCAGGCCGTGTGCACTTGTTTTATAGGGACCTTAGGGATGTGGGCTTCTTGATTTTTCAGCCTGCCTTCTGGGGAGGGGCCTGCCACGCCAATACTCAGGCAACCCTGTTTGGGTAGAGTCTCCGTGTCCCCTGCGGGGGGGGTGGGGTGGGGGATGGGCACACTGCGAACTGGTATTTCCAGGCTTTTGTTCTCTGGTGGCTTTCCCTGGCAGTTTGCTGTGCCTCTTCTGAGAGTCAGAGTAGCAATAGCTGAATCCCAGCCTCTGTCTCAGAACAGAGGGATTGCGGACCGTTCTCCAGTGGGCTCTTCTGGCCACTTTAACTCTGTTTCTGTTGGTGCTGCGAAACCCTACATTGTCCCGGGATATGCGCCCCACACCCAGCATCCCAGCCCTCACTTCCAGGGCCAGCACAGCTCTGTCCTTTGTGTTTCTAACACCGCCAGCCACCAGCCACCCCCGCGCGCTCTGAAGCTCAATTTCAGTGTGGTTCACGCACACTCTGGAACTCCGGTTTTCAGACTGATCATGCGCATTCCCTGGCTCATGGTCTCAGTCTGCTCTCTCGCGCTTGGGTGCCGGTCTGCCAGTCAGCCCACTCCCCAGTGCAAGTGGCTACTGCTTCCTGGCTCCAGAACGTAGTGGCTCCTTCCCCCCTTCTATTTATCTTCCAATATCTGTGCGAGGTTTCACGGCTCCCCACTTCATACCTCAATACTCATCGCTGGAGATGTTCATTTGTAGAGATCCAGATGTATCTTCCTGCGTCTCAGGCTGATTCCATGGATGTTCAGGATGGTCTGGTACCTATCCAATTCAACTCAGGGGACCAGCTGAAAAAGGGGTCCCCTACTCCTCCGCCATCTTAACTCCTCCCCCCTGAAGGCTTTCTGTGCCACTTTAGAGAATGAGAATGAAAATGACAGCTTCCCAATCTCCAGCCTCAGAGCTGAAAGCTTGGATCCCCATCCCTCAGTGCATCCTCAGAAAAAAGAAGTCAATCATTCCTGTCTCCCTGTTCTCTGGACGGAATCTATGCTCACCCTGTGACCCAGTGTTTGTATCTCAGGGACAAGACCCTGTTTGTAGTCTTCAAACCCTGAAGACTCTTGTGGCATGCTGGAGGAAGGGGGATCTCACCAGGTCTGCTGCTTGTTTGGCCCCTGCTCAGAAAGGAGTCACCAGACTGTATGGTCATTTGTGCTTTATGGCAACCCTGAGCTGAGAGCCCACTCCTGGGCTCACTGTTTGCAGCTGGCTTCCCCACTCTGATGCTGGGAGCTCTGCTGCACTCAAACACCCCTGGTCTTCCTGTGACCCCAAGAATCCTGAGACCACACTGGCCCAGCTAGCGTTCCACCCTTGGTTAGCCACCTGAGCAACAACCCTCACGGGAACAGACTTCTAAAAGTTCTGATTTTGTGTTCTACTGCTTATCACTTGCCAGTAGCCAGCTTACAGAGGCTCCCTTCCATGTGGTTAATCTTCTCACATACCACCTCAGATTCACTTCTCTGAACCTCCTACCTTGCAGGAAGTAGTCATTTTTCTATTCGTAGTTTCAGCTATTCTTTTCTTAGATTGCTCATTGAGTTCATAGGTGTTCAGAATGATTTGATAGCTATCTAGCTGAATTCCTGGGACCAGATGAAATTGAGGTCTCCTATTTCTTGGCCATCTTGGACTCCTCCCCAAAAACTTATATTTTTATTCAAATCATTTAGCAAGGCTAACATATTAGCTTGAAATTTTTTATACAAAGTTTCTTAAAGCAGAGCACCAGTGTGATTATGATCTTGATTAAAAACTAATTTATTTTTCTAATTAATTTATATCAGTGTTAGTGTGTTTATAGTGAAAAGGATGTTGCTATTGACTGTTGATATCCACCTCAGCCTGCTTGCAATTTGTCCATAACCAAATAAAACTTTCATAGATAGACTTTTACCATGGAAATAACATTTATCTCCAGACTCCTTACATACTGAAATATTTTGTTTTTGGTGTTTAATACTAGTTTTCTTCTCTTTCACTTAGCTTTTCTCACTTGCTCCAAATATTTGGGTATTAAACACAAATTTACAGTTTTGTGTTTTATAAAATCTAAACACTTAATACGATTTTCTTTCTCTCCAGTCTTACTTATGCAGATTATGATGCTAAGGTGTAGTGATTTTAAGTTATAAATCAAATGGGTCATAATGATTCATTCATTCAACAAAATGTATTAACTGCTTACTAATATGCTAGACACTCTTCTGGGTGAAGATACAGAAGTGAATAAGATAAGCAGAAACTCTAAACTTCTTTTAAACATTTAAAGGGACAAAGACTAAAATTGAATAATTAGGGCAAGATTATTTCAGATAGCAATAAATAAAAAGAAGATGGTGGCAGCCAGAAAGCTGTGTCATTGTTTAGGGGGGAAAAAAAAAAGGAACTGATGATGTCAACTGTTTCTTTTTGGTGTAAAATAGTAATGTGTGCTACATGACAAGAACACAAGGTCTGAAATGATTACATTCAAATCTGCAACAGAGTTCAAGTTCTTCACTTCAGGCACCTGGATTGGGTGGACATTCAAAAAATCATTATAACATAAGGAATTTTCATTTCCATGTGAAATCACCTACTTACATATTTGTTATGTGTTAAAATGTTAACTAAATTTCTAAGTAACTTTGTTATGACTGCCTGACCTATAATTCAGAATAGTCCAAAAACATGCATACTCCCCAAAGTGATTATCTTGGCAAATTATGTTAATAACTGATGATCTATCTCCTTGCTTGTGATTTATCATAGACTACCTGATGTCTTTTAATAGAGCATTTATTTTTTCAACCATGAAATTTTTGTTCAAATGAAACTTTACCTGCATTTCCAATATATGAAACAAATTGAACTGGACCTAGTCTGTGAATAATCCATTCTGCTTGCCCTTTTTTTCTCCATCTACCCAGTAATGACTCAAGAAATCATTTTTTTTTTTGCTTTTGCATTTTTCCCCACCTTTATTAATAAACTATGCTTTGTGTTATGTAGCATGTAGCTTAAAAATGCTTCCTTAATCCAGTGAGATATCTTTTAGATTGTAGACACATGGTCTGGCTCTATTTTCACAGACATTATAAAAAGTATTGAACTGTTCAGATAGTTTGTGTGTAAAGAGGGAATTAATATTTTTGAGGTGAACTTTTAAAAAATTAGCTCTGTTTCATCATTAGTATTTACTCATAATAGCATTGTTTGAGCAATACCAATGTCTTATTCACTCTAGGACGCTCAGTGCATGCTTCTTAGAATATACTGCCTCAGTTATTGGCTTTGGGCATTGTTACATTGAACTGTAGAATCCATAATTTCCTTTCATGTTATGCTCTAATCCATCATTTTCCTCTCTTATAGAACAAGTGAGGCTTAATATTGTCATTTTTATTATTATGTTTGTTTCCATAACTGAGATAATATTATACAAAATATTAATTGAATTTTCTGAAATATTCCTGAATTACTATTTTAAATGAAGCATGGTGCTACTGCTGAAATGTAATTTGAGCTCACATTTTACTCATTACTGTATTTTGAAACATAATATCTTCAGATTAAAGTAACACTATTTTGTCATAGATGGATGGAAAGTTATATCCTTATTATCATTTTGTGAATAATGACACAGATCCACTTTGCAATTAAAAAAAAACACTTTTGAAGCTTCCTGTAAGTACCTGAAAATGTCTGTTTATGGGACCAATGATTTATATTGAAATTGCTCCAGCTTTAGAGTAAACTGCATATCCTACTAAACATCTTTAAAACTTTTTTCCCCCTAGACATGACTCATTGCCTTCTCATGCATTTTTTCTCAATTATTTCAATGTAAACTGCTTCCTATAATTAGCATCAGCCTCAGAAACTAGTTACTGCTAAGTAAGCATATGTAGAGTAAGTATCCTCAACCAGCTCCACAGACTTTTGTGGTTCATTGGTCTTTATCTCTTATACTTCCATTGATCTTGATATTTAGATTGCATTAGCTCTATTAATAAATGTCATATATATGCTTCTTTAACCATGACTTTGAAAATGTATGACCAGAGACTTAATAGCTATTATTTTAATTAAAGATGAGTAAAATTTTTCCTATAGATATTTGACATCTATAACCAGGAGATGCATAAATACTACACGCACACATTTATTTATTCATTTATTTATTTATTTAGAGAGGGAGTGAGAGAGGAGGGGGAGGGGCAGAGGGAGAGAGATAATCTTAAGCAGGCTCCATGCTGATCACAGAGACAAATGCGAGGCTCTATCCCATGGCCCTGAAATCATTACCTGAGCTAAAATCAAGAGTTGGATGCTTAACCGACTGAGCCACCCAGTTTCCCCTACAAAAAATTTTTTAAATTAGTCTTTCAGAAAACAACCAATGAGGCTTAGTAGTAGAACAGAAGGTAGATTCAGTACACTGCCCTATTCTGTAAGTGTCTAAACCAAAACACATTTTTCAATCTTCATGTTATATTTTCTGTTGGTGTAAAATATAAGGTTATATGTTTTTTATTTTTGTTTTAATTAACTGAAAACTTTTTCTCAAATATCTAGATTAACACTTTTGTTCATTGAATTATATTTTACAGAAAAAAAACTGCAATGCTAGTAATGCTTTTTCACAAATAAGTGAACTCTGAGGCTTAGGTCTGAGGTTGCCAAGGAAACACATCAACCATCAAGCAATATTCAGTGAACTTCCCAGGTCAAATAATTTTGTCTTCCCTGGATTTTTTCTCACAACATGTTAGAGTTTTAATAAATAATTTGTTACCCAAAATAAAAACAAACGTCTCAACTCCATCTTATCACATTTGTGGCACTCTTTTGAGTCTGATAAATTCCTGTATCTCTTAAGTCTTAGTATTTAGAAAAGGATCTACTATTTAAAAATTAGCCTGGTAATATGTGAATGTCTGTTGCAGACACTGTCAGCATCTACAGATCTCAATTTGTTTGTGTAATACTTGTCTAATATCTAAGTAAAACAGAACCTTCATTATAAGATGCTGGAATCAATATCTCAGGAGTTATCTATGACCAATTTCAGGGAACAAGATGCTCTCTTGAATTAACAGAAATGTTAAATATGATAATGGTTTATTTTGCTTATTTTTTGTATATTAATATTTTTTAATATTTAAAAATGTTATGTTTTAAATTTTATAATCTAGTATATCCCAAAGTTACTTCTGAAACAAAAGATTAATGTGTAAATTTTAAGAATTACCAACATAAAAAATGAATATAAATATATATATATATGTATATATATATATATACACACACACACATACATATATCTGTAGGATTAAGAAGATGTTTTGTGCATTCTTTTCTTTAATGAACTAGTGGTACAATAAATAGATGGGTGAAAATATAACCTGGAAAATCAGACGATCAGTTATTATTGAAGGGTGCTTTCTTTAAAGAGGCAACTGAGAAGGAATGGAAGTGATCTTGAAGGGAATATAATCAATAACACAAATGTTCTTTGTCTAAAATTATAATTCTTGCTGTAGAAATGATCATTATATTTCATTAACTATATTAAATTGTTAGAAAAAAGTTGTTATTCAAAAACCTAAATCACTTATGTATTTCCAGTTAATAAGCTCAGCTCACACTTTAGATCATTCCTACTTTCTTTATATGAGACTCTTTGGAGTTCTTAAATTTAGATAAAATGTGGTATTGAACTTTTTATTTTGCCTTGAAAATAAAAATACATTATTTATTAAAAAGTAAAAGTAAAATAAACTATGCATACTTACATTGACTCTAATGTCAGTGTACTCATTTAACAACTAACTGTGGACATACATGCAAAACATATAAAGCCTGCTTATGGGTATCAGGATTTAGACACCGGTTAAGAAAAGTTATTTAAATATGGTAGATGCAATCCTTGAATTCATATTTCCTCCCCTCTTCTCTCCATAGTAAAGAGAGAATTGAAGAGAATAAGAGCAGATACTAGGTTTCACTAAAAGTTCAGAACATTAAGGGGAAAAAATGGTTAAATAGTAGATTGGGAAACATGAGAAGAATGTGCTAAGAGACTTATTTTTGGAAGTCAGCATTAACAATAAGGGTATTTGACATATGGATTTATTGTTATTTCTGACATGTATATGTGTGTGTGTGTAAAATTTTAACATCTGTCACCATGTAAGATATTTTTAAGAGAGACAGAAAAACAACAGAGATAGGAAAGTAATACCAAGGTAAATGGTGGGGGTGGGGGTGGGGGGCGGCAAAGGACAAAGTGGAAAAAAAACGGAAATAAAAATACATTTTAGTTTTTTAAAAAAACTCTTAAAAAACCGAAAATTCTTTGGGGCGCCTGGGTGGCACAGCGGTTAAGCGTCTGCCTTCGGCTCAGGGCGTGATCCCGGCGTTATGGGATCGAGCCCCACATCAGGCTCCTCCGCTATGAGCCTGCTTCTTCATCTCCCACTCCCCCTGCTTGTGTTCCCTCTCTCGCTGGCTGTCTCTATCCTGTCGAATAAATAAATAAAATCTTAAAAAAAAAAAAAAAACACGAAAATTCTTTGAAAATCTTTTGTAATATCTTTAAATGACAGGATTTATATTTAGCTCCAAGGTGATATTACAAATCTGACCAAAGGTTAAGAAAGGAAATAGTATGGTTTTGCCCTCAATATTTTGAAATTGAAAATAACTTATTCTCTGTAATTATGTCTAACATATCTTTTAAATAACATTAAAAAAAAAGTGGTCTAGTTGATAGCTACAGAGAAATAAATGTTCATTATGATTCCCAAAAGTACTATTAAAAAGAGTAGATAAATATCCAAATTGGCTAAAATGCCTTTCCAATTTTTCCCAAACTTGTTTGTGCCATCTTGAAGGAGGATTAGGACAAAACTTTCTACATTCACTATCTGGGCACCCTATTTCCATACTACAGTTTCCTGTTCTGTATCTAAGTTCAAGTATGGAAGAGTCAAAACAATTGAAGTGGGGGCAAAAGATCAAGCAGAATTTTGAAATGGGGAATACCATAGCACTCTCTTACTGGTGGTTTTGCCTTCCACAGTTTCAGTGACCCTCAGTCAACAATGGTCCAGAAGCAGATAATCCTCCTGATGAATCATCAGGTCAGTAGAACCCCAGTGCTCATATGCATGTCATTCCTTTCACTTCACCTCATCATGGAGGCATTTTTATCTCCCATCATCACAAGGAAAAGGGTAAGTAGTTTTAAGATGTTTTTTAAGAGAAGGAGAAATCACATCCATATAAGTTTAATTATGCTGTTATAATTGTTCTATTTTATATTAGTGATTGTTATTCTCTCACCAATCCTCATGTATAAATTAAACTTTACCATAAGTCTGTGTGTATAGGGAAAAAAAACATGGTGTATATATAGAGCTCATTACTATCCACAGTTTCAGGCATCAGCTGGGGGTCTTGGAACATATACCCCCCATGGATAAGGAGAGACTACTATATTTATGTGAAAGGTAAGGTAGTATTTGCCCTTTAAATGAGTTAAATGAAAATGATAACCTTATTATATAAGATGTATAACCAGAGTCGCTACAATTAAAACCAGATCTTAAGGTTTATTCCAATTTACTGACAGAGCACAATGTTATATGATCCAGGCAACAATCTCCAAATCATGTAGATTACTAAAATGATTGATTTTATAATATAGTTTTCTGTCTGCTCTACCACATACCAACAGTGCTCAAGGTTTTCTTTTTAAGTAGCCATTGAAATATTATATTAGGTCTTAAGTAGTATCTTAAAGCATTTCGATAAAAAATCTTGATACAATGACTTTTTACATTTTAGTTTAAAAGGATTTTTTATTCATTCTAAATAAAATTTACTACATAGTAAAAATTTTATTTATATGGGTATACACATATGTATATAAGTACATATATGTATGTGTGTGTGTATATATATATATATATATATATATATATATATATATATAGTTATAAAGGGGACAGAGTGAACTGTATGACACTTGAATATAAATGTTTTGTCATTTGAATTTATAAAAATCTTTTGATATGTTAAGTGCTTTTATTTTTGGGTTTTTGCAAGTTCTATAGAAAGGAGAAAAAAAAATTTACTCTTGAACATAAAGACTCAAGGAAAACCCCTAAATATCTTGTCATGTGTTCTAAAACTAACTTCCTTCCTCTTGTAAATTAATCAGTACCCTCACTCAAAACCTTGTATTAGCATTAATTCTCAATGACAGTTCTCATCTTTGCTTTCCTCATCTTTGATGGAATCTTTCTTGCTTTAGAAACATTCTTAGGAATTTACTGGAAAAAAAAAAACTATTAAGAGACATGATATCTGCTTTAAGGTTCACTATATTCAAGAGAAAAATTATTTATGTGTTTTGTCACAATCTTTTCCTTGTAATGGTGACACTGTATTGGACATAATTATGGAAATATTTATCTGGGATATGTATTTTTTGAAGGGCCCACATAGAAGTCTTATTCTTTCATAGACCAAAATCTCAACTAATAAATTCGTATACTCCTATATCTATGTCACCAGCTTGATAAATAAAACATAATCAGGTTCTATGGAAAAAAATTGCTTTAATTTTTATCTTAGTTTATTATACATTCTTAATAATTAAAACCAAGCAGAATCACAAAATTTAATCAGAAAACTACAAGTTCATTCAGCCTTAACATACTCTTTTTCCTTTCCTTTTCCCAGTACACTAGAACAGTCAGATCAGCTATCAATTTCTGAAATGCACTTTTCCTGTGGGATCAGATGTCTTAGCAAGTATGTCCAATCTGTCAGCAACTTGAACCTGTTGATATTAAAATCTATATTCCCCAGTCCATTGGTACTTCTTCAAGCATCCTGTTATGTGTGACCTTGCCCTGACATGTGTTATGTCACGAATACTAGACTTTCCTAAAACAATCTGGAAGGAAAGGTATTTAAGTGTGGGAAATACTGTAGGAAAAAAAAAAAAGAATCAAGATAATGGTGAGCATTCTCTCCCCTAATGCACCATGGCTATTCATTGTAAATTCTTTCCCTTCACACTACTTTCCTTTTTTTGAGAAAAAAAATCCCTGATTTATTTCAGTATCTGTCATAAAATGTTTAGTACATTTCAAGTTTGTCATATGGTTCCAAATAAAGGGGAACAGTACTCAAAAACTTACCACAGGATGCACCTGGTGTTCATTCTGTCGCTCCCTATGGGCTAACAAGACAGCAACAGCTTCATGCTCATTTTGCATAGATCAGGTAACTCCCTGAAGTGCCATAGCCTTCCTGAGAAGAAGCCTGAGATAGAGCATATGAAGATACTATTTCAGAAAATAGTATTAAATAGATCATTTACATTAACCTTCAAATAAGTATAAGTCAGAGAACAAGACAATTTGTGTTTAAGGCTATGTTTAATTGAATTATTGGTAATGGAAAAATAAGAATATACAAATAAATTATTTGGCTCAAGGAAGGCATGCATGGTTTGAGAAGTTGAATATGAAAAGTAGAAAATACCTAACAAATCTTAGTAATTTAAAATGAAGCTATTTCTCATTACATATTTTTCAATTTCTATCAGCAAAATTTTAATTGAAGCATTTCAGGAAATATAGGCTTATAACATAGGCATGTTAGTGTTAGATTAATATATTTTACTTTTATAAACCCCAAAGAAGATCTGGATGAACCTTATATTTTTAACTCATAATTTTCAAGAAGCAAGCATGTTTTCAACAATGCTATTTTCCAGAAGCTGAAAGTGTATAAAACTTAAGATTGAAGAATTGAGAGTCTAATTCACATTTTCATGCACGTTTAAGTGAATGCATGTGTGTGTTTAATGGAAATTCACACAACACACAGTTAACCATTTTAAAGTGTACAATTCAGTGGCATTTGGTACATTTGCAATTCTGTGCAACCACCATCTCTAGTTTGAACACTTTTTTATCACTGTAAAAGAATGCTCCATATCCATTAAGTAATCACTTCCTGTAGCCCATTGCCCCATGCCCTCACAACCACTAATCTGCCTTCTGATTCTATGGATTTGTCTATTATGGATATTTTGTTTCAAAGGAATCAAACAAAATGTGGCATTTTGTATCCAGCTTATTTCACTTAGCATAATGTTTTCAAGGTCCATCCAAATGGTAAAATATATTAATATTTCATTCTATATTATGATTAAGTAATATCTCATTGTATCCACCAAAATCTGTACACTTATACATTTACGGATGGACATTTGAGTTATTTCAACCTTTTGGCTATTATAAAGCTACTGTAAGCATTCATGTATAAGTTCCTATGTGAATATGCATTTTCATTTCTCTTGAGTATATACCAAGGAGCAGAATTGCCAGATTATATGTTAAATCTATTTCTAAGTCCTGGAAGAATTGCTAAACTGTTCTCCACAGTGATTCTGTTATTTTACTTTCACACTAGCAATGTATAAGAGTTCTTATTTCTCCACATTTATACCAATGCTTGTTTTCTGACCTTTTTAGTATAGACTTTCTAGTGGGTATGAAGTGGTATCTCAATGGGATTTGAACTATATTTCCTAATTATCAATACTGCTTAACATCTTTTATTTTTATTTTTAATTTTTTTAAAATATTTTATTTATTTGAGAGAGAGACAGACAGACAGACAGAAATAGGGACAGAGACAGCAAGAAAGAGCACAAGTGGGGAGGAGAGGGAGAAGAAAGCTCCCGCTGAGCAGGGAGCCAGACACAGGGCTCAATCCCAGGATGCTGGGATCCTGACCTGAGCCAAAGGCAGATGCTTAGCTGACTGAGCCACCCAGGCACTCTTAATGATGTTAAAGATCTTTTAAAAAATCATTTGTAAGGAGGGCACATGTTGTGATGAGCACTGGGTGTTATACATAACTAATGAATCTTTGAACACTACATCAAAAACTAATGATGTACTATACAGCGGCTAACTAAACACAATAAAATATTTTGTAAATCACATTGAGAGAAATGTCTATTTAAATCCTTTTCCCATTTTTTAAATTGCGTTCTTTTTAATATTCAATTGTAAGAATTCTTCATACATTCTAAATATTAACCCTTATTAGATATGATTTGCAAACATTTTTTTGCATTCCATAAGTTGTCTTTTTATTTGTTTGATAATGTTGTTTGATGCATTTTTTTTTATTTTTAAGAAATCTAATTTTTTTAAGTTTTATTGAAGTAAGAACACTTAACCAGAGACCAACGCCTTAAAATTTTAAGTGCATAATACACTATTTTTAAATATGGGCCCTGTTTTCCATAGTGGCTGCACCAATTTGCATTCCCATCATAGTGTACAAGGATTCCCTTTTCTTCACATCCCTCTTCAACACTTGTAATTTCTTTTTGACACTAGCCATTCTTATTGGTGTGAGCTGATATCTCATAGTGGTTCTAATTTGCATTTCCCCGATCAGTGATTTTGGTCATCTTTTCATGTGTCTCTTGGTTATCAGCAGGTCTTCTTTGGAAAAAAATCTATATTCAGGTCCTCTGTCCACTTTTTAAAAAAAAATCAGATTGTCTGTTTCTCTGGCATTAAATTATATGAGTTCTTTATATATTTTGGATATTAATCCCTTACTGGATATATCATTTATAAATATTTTCTACTATTCAGTAGGTTGCCTTGTCATTTTGTTGGTTTCCTTTTCTGTGCAAAAGCTTTTCAGTTTGATGTAGTCCCAAGTTTTTATTTTTGCTTTTGTTTCCCTTGCCTGAATTGCTAGATCTGGAAATATTGCCAAGGTTGATGTCCAAAAAATTAGGGCTTATGTTTTCTTTCAGGAGTATTACAGTTTCAGGTCTCACATTTAGGTCATTAACCCACTCAGAGTTTATTTTTGTGTATGGTGTTAAGAAAATGATCCAGTTTCATTCTTTTGCATGTAGCTGTCCAGCTTTCCCAGCACCATTTGTTGAAGACTGTCTTTTCCCCATTGTATATACTTGCCTCCTTTGTCATAGGTAAATTAACCATATATGCATGGGTTTATTTCTGTGTACTCAATTCTGTTCTTTTGATCCATATGCCTATTTTTGTTCCAGTACCATAATATTTTAATAACTGCAAGCTTATAATATATCTTGGAATCTTGGATTGTGATACTTCTGTTTTTTTTGTGTGTTTTTTTGTCTTGTTTTGTTTTGTTCTTTCTCAGGATTGCTTTAGCTATTCAGGATCTTTTATGGTTCCATATAAATTTTGGGATTTTCATTCTAGCTCTGTGAAAAAAAAAAAAAAAACCAACACTATGGATAATTTGATAGGGATTGCATTGGCTCTGTAAATTGCTTTACATAGTATGGACAGTATCAACAGTATTCTTCCAGTCCATGAACATGGAATATTTTTCCATTTATTTGTGTCACCACTGATTTTTCTCATCAATGTCTTACACTTTTCTGAGTGCAGGTCTTTCACTTCTTTGGTTAAAATTATTCCTAGATATTCTACTTTCTTTAATGCAAGTGTAAATGGCATTGTTTTATGTCCCTTTCTATTTTATTATTACTGTATAGAAACAAAATGGATTTTATGTATATTAATTTTATATCCTGCAACTTTAATGAATTCATTTATTATTCTAATAGTTTTTTGGTGGAGTACTTAGGGCTTTCTATGATAGTATTATATCATCTACAAATAGTGACAGTTTTACTTCTTTCTTAGCAAATTAGTTGCTTTTTATTTCTTTTTCTTTTATAATTGCTGTGGCTGGGATATCCAGAGCCATGCTGAACATAAGTGGTGAGAGTGAACATCTTTGTCTTGTTTCTGATTTTGGAGAAAAAGCTCTGTTTTTCATATTTGTCCTTTATTATGCTGAAATACATTACCTGTAAGCCCACTTTGAGAATTTTTATTATGAGTAGATATAGAATTTTGTCAAATGGTTTTTCTTCATTTACTGAGATGTATACTTTGTTAATGTGGTACAGCACATCGATTTGTGAATACTGCTGCATCCCTAGAATAGATTTCATTTGACGTTGGTAAGTAATCCTTTGAAAGTAGTTTTGAATTTGATTTGCTAATATTATGTTGAGAATTTATACATATTTATTCATCAGGGTTATTAATTGGTAATTTTATTTTTTTTTTGTAGTGTCTGTTTTTTGTATCAGAGTAAGGCTGGCCTCTTAGAATTTAAAGCTCCCTTTCATCTACTTTATGGAATAAGTTGAGAAGGATAATATTAACTCTTCTTTAAATATTAGGTAGAATTCACAGGTGAAGCCATCTGGTCCTGGACCTTTCTTTATTGGGAGTTTTTCGATTACCGATTTAATTTTGTTCCTAGAAATTAGTCTGTTCAGATATTCTATTTTTTTCTTGATTCAGTCTCATAAAATACATTTGTAGGAATTTATCCTTCTAGGTTGTACATTTAATTTCTTACAGTATTTTCTTATAATCCTTTTTATTTCCAGTGTCAGTTGTAACTTCTTTCATTTCTAATTTTGAGTCTTTTATTTCTTGATTGGTTTGGCTAAAGGTTTATGAATATTGTTTGATTTCAAAGCATCAGCTTTATTCTATTGCGATTTTTATTATTTTCCTTCTTGGACTAACTTTGGGCTTTGTCCCTCTTTTTTGGTTCTGAACTTTAGGTGTAAGGTCAAAATGTTTATTCAAGATTTCTCTCTCTTTTTTTTTTTTTTTTTTTTTGAGTTAGGCCTGTGGCACTATAAACTGTCTTCTTAGAACTGCTTTTGCTGTGTCCCCCAAAATTTCAGACTATTGTGTTTTCATGCTCATTTGTCTCCAAGTATGTGATTTCTTCTTTGATTTCTTCATTGACCCATTGGTTGTTTAGCAACATGTCTTTTAGCTTCCATGAGTTTTTGTTCTTACATTTTTTTTTCTTGTAATTGATTTTAGTCTCTTAAAATTTGAGACTTGTTTTGTAGCCTAACATGTGATCCATCTTGGAGATTGTTCCATGAACACTTCAAAAGAATGTATATTCTGTATGTATATGTTAACTCCACCTGGTTTAATGTATCATTCAAAGTCACTGTTCCCTTATTGATTTTTCATCTGGAGAATTTCTCCATTAATGTAAGTGGGTATTACAGTCTCTCACTATTACTGTATTACCAATCTGTCCATATTTATTACTATATTTTTAGGTGCTTCTATGCTGGGCACAGATATGTAAAATTGTTATATCCTCTTGTTGGATTGATCCCTTTATCATTATGTAATGAACTTTTTTGTCTCTTGTTAGAGTCTTTCTCTTAAAGTCTAAGTATTGCTACACTTGTGGGTGTTTTTTGTCTCCATTTGCATGAAATATTTTTTTTCTATCCCTTCATTTTCAGTCTGTATGTGTCTGTAGGTCTGAAGTAAGTCTCTTGTAGGCAGAACATTGATGGGTCTGGTTTTTTTAAGGGATTCAGTCACACAGTATCTGTGGATTGTGCATTTAGTTTATTTACATTTGAAATACTTATTGATGAATATGAACTTACTCCCTTTTTGTTACTTTTCTTACTGTTTTTATAGTTATTTTCTGTTTTTTTTTCCTTTCTCTTTCCTCTGTGGTTTAATGATTTCCTTCAGTGTTATGCTTGAATTTCTTTGTTTTTGTGCATATATTAAAGGTTTTGGTTTATGGTTACCATGGAACTCATATACAATATCCAATGTGTATGCAGTCTATATTAAGTTGATGTTCACTAAGGTTCAAACACATTCTGAAAACAATTTTTACTGTCCTCTAAGTTTTATATAGGATGCTATGTGTGCGTGTGTGTATTATTTAAATTCAATTAACATATAATGTATTATTTGTTTTCAGGGGTACAGGTCTATAATTCATCAGTTTTAAGTAATACCCACTCTCATTACAATACAATACCCTCCCCAGTGTCCACCACCCAGTTACCCCATTCCTATACCCCCACCCCTCCAGTAATAAGAGTTTCTTATGGATTGTCTCCCTCTCTGGGTTCATCTTGTTTCATATTTTCCTCCCTTCCCCTATGATCCTCTGCCTTGCTTCATAAATTCTATATATGAGCGAGATCATATAATGATTGTCTCTGTTTGACTTATTTTGCTTAGCATAATACCCTTTAGTTCCATCTATGTCATTGCAAATGGCAAGATTTCATTTTTTGATGGCTGTGTAATATTCCATTTTATATATACCACATCATCTTTATCCATTCATCTGTTGATGAACGTTTGGGCTTTTTCCATAGTTTGGCTATTGTGGGCATTGCTGCTATAAACATTGGGGTGCAGGTGCCCCTCCAGATCACTACATTTGTATCTTTGGCCCAGTAGTGCAATTGCTGGGTCATAGGGCAGCTTTATTTTTAACTTTTTGAGGAACCTCCATATTGTTTTCCACAGTGGCTACACCATCTTGCATTCCCACCAACAGTGTAGGAGGGTTCCCCTTTCTCTGCATCCTTGTCAACTTCTGTCATTTCCTGACTTGTTAAGTTGAGCATTTTTTTCATATGTCTGTTGGCCATTTAGATGTCTTCTTTGGGAAAATGTCTGTTCATGTCTTCTGCCAAGTTCTGGATTGGATTACTCATTCTTTGGGTGTTGAGTTTGATTAAGTTCCTTATAGATTTTGATACTAGCCCTTTATCTGATAAAACATTTGCAAGTATCTTCTCCCATTCTGTCAGTTGTCTTTTGGTTTTGTCTATTGTTTCCTTTGCTGTGCAAAAGCTTTTTATCTTGATGAAGTCCCAATAGTTCATTTTTGCCTTTGTTTCCCTTGCCTTTGGAGATGTGTCTAGCAAGAAGTTGCTGTGTCTGAGGTCGAAGAGGTTGCTGCCTGTGTTCTAAGGTTTTGATGGATTTTGGTCTCACATTTAGGTCTTTCATCCATGTTGAGTCTATTTTGGGGTATGGTGTAAGGAAATTGTCCAGTTTCATTCTTCTGCATGTGGCTGTCCTTTTTTTTTTATCTTTTTACTTTGTATATCCGTAATTATTTATAATTGATTTTGCCACTTTTGTGCTTTAATATCTGTACTGGGTTTATAAGAGATTAATCGTTTTACTCTATCTTTGCTTTTACCAGTAAAATTTTTCCCTTTCACTATTTTTTTCTAGTTATGGCCTTTTCTTTCCACCTAAAGAAATCCTTTCAACATTTTTAAGACTTGTTTAGTGGGGATGAACTCCTTTAACTCTCTTTTGTCTGGGAAACTCTTTATCTCTCATTTGATTGTGAATGATAACCTTGCCAGGTAGAGTATTCTTGGTTGTAGGTTTTTGAATATATCACACCACTCCCTTCTGGCCTTCAGTATATCTGCTCAAAAATCAGCTGATAGACTTATGGGATTTCCCTTACATGTAACTGTTTTCTCTTTCTCTTTAATCTTTGTCATTTTAATTATTATTATGTGTCTTTGTGTGGACCTCCGTGGGTTCATATTGTTTGAGACTCTCAATGCATATTGAACCTGGATGTTTGTTTCCTTCCCTAGGTTAGGGAACTTTTCAGCTATTATTTCTTGAAATAGGTTTTCTGCCCCCAGGTCTCTCTCTTCTCCTGAGACTCCTATAATGGAATCCCTATGTCTTAACCTATCTTCATTTTTTAATTTTAATTTTTTTTTAATTTTCACTATTCAGCTTGGTTGCTTCCATTACCCTCACTTCCAGATTGCTAATCCATTCTTTTGTATCTTCTAATCAGTAGATCGCTTATACTTTATTTCTTATTTCAATTATTGTATTCTCAAGTTCTGACTAGCTGGGTTTTTTTTGTTGTTTGTTTGTTTTTTTAATTTTCTGTCTCTTTGTTGAAGTTCTCACTGGGTATTTCCACTCTTTTCTCTAGTAAGTAGCATTATGACCATTACCATGAACTCTTTTTTTAACATATCTGTTTCATTTAGCTTTTATTTGGTGGTTTTGCCTTGTTCTTAAATTTAAGACATATTCTTCTATCTCCTCATTTTGTCTAAATTTCTGTGTTTGTTTCTAGGTATAGATGAGCCAGTTAGTCTCCTGGTTTGAAAGTAATAACCTTGCATATAGCACTATTCTCCCTGGTCACCTGAAGCAGGTGGGGCAAGCCCCAGGGAAACTTTGTGGCATGGCTTATGTGCTAGCAGTGTAGTTGAAGAGTGTTATCACTGGCCCCCACCATTGTCTAGCTATCTAGGCTAGGGAAGGGCAAAAAAAATGGGTGTTCACTAGCTCCTCTGGTCTCAAAGAAAACTCCTGCAAATCTCTGCCCCTTCTACGCCATCCTAAAATTAGTCAGTAAATCTCCTTTACATTTATTCCAGGGCCTTGTAAAATTCTTTGTGTCTCATCTCAGATGGAATTATTTGGTCTGCTGGCTCTTTAAGGCTAGGAACTCAGTTTTATATTGCCCTCTGCCTCTGCCAAAGTTAAGCCTCACTGATCTTCAATGCCAGGCCTTATGAAGATTAACCTTGTCAACACAAGACCTTAACCCAAGAGTGCTTGGTATGAGGTCTGATCCCCTTGTTCCTCCATGCTTTTTTTGTCCCTCCCATTTGTAGTTATTTTCACCAGGAGTTTGGTACTTGATGTTTCTTTCTTTTTTCTTCCTACAATTTTTTAAAATTTAAATTCAATTAATTAACATATAATGTATTATTTGTTTCAGGGGTATAGGTCTGTGATTCATCAGTCTTATGTAATACCCAGTGCTTATTACAACACATACCCTCCACCCTCCCTCCCCTCCAGCAACCCTGTTTGTTTCCTATGAAAACCTTCCATGGTTTGTCTCCCTCTCTGACTTTGTCTTATTTTATTTTCTCTTCCCCTTGATCCTCTGTTTTGTTTCTTAAATTCCAAATATGAATGAGATCATATGATAATTGTCTTTCTCTGATTGACTTATTTCACTTAGCATAACACCCTCTAGTTCCATCCACCTTGTTGCAAATGGCAAGATTTTATTTTTTTGATGGCTGAGTAGTATTCCATTGTATATTGTTGTGTTTTGGCTCTGTCGAGTGTTTCCTTTGCTGTGCAAAAGCTTTTTATCTTGATGAAGTGCCAATAGTTCATTTTTGCCTTTGTTTCCCTTGCCTTTGGAGATGTGTCTAGCAAGAAGTTGCTATGGCCAAGGTTGAAGAAGTGGGTACCTGTGTTCTCCTCTAGGATTTTGATGGATTCTGGTCTCACATTTAGGTCTTTCATCCATGTTGAGTCTATTTTGGGGTATGGTATAAGGGAATGGTCCAGTTTCATTCTTTTGCAAGCGGTTGTCCAATTTTCCCACACAATTTGTTGAAGAGACTTTTTTCCATTGGATATTGTTTCCTGCTTTGTCAAAGACTAGTTGACCATAGAGTTGAGGGTCCATTTCTGGGTTCTCTGTTCTGTTCCATTGATCTATAGGTCTATTTTTGTGCCAGTACCATACTGTCTTTGATGATTACAGCTTTGTAATAGAGCTTGAAGTCCAGAATATTGATGCCACCAGCTTTGGTTTTCTTTTTTCAATATTCTTTTGGTTATTCAGGATCTTTTCAGTTCTGTGAAAAAGTTGATGGTATTTTGATAGAGCAATCTACACATTTGATACAATCCTTATGTAGCATATACATTTTAAGAATATTTGTCCTTTCAGCCCATGAGCATGGAATGTTTTTCCATTTCTTTGTGTCTTCCTCAATTTCTTTCAAGAGGGTTCTATAGTTTTCTGAATACAAATCATTTGCCTCTTTGGTTAGGCTTGTTCCTAGGCATCTTATGGCTTTGGGTGCAGTAGTAAATGAAATCAACTCCTTAATTTCTTTCTTCTGTATCATTGTTTGGGTATAGAAATGCAACTGATTTCTGTGCATTGATTTTATATCCTGCCACTTTGCTGAATTCCTATGAATTCTAGCAGTTTTGGGGTGGAATCTTTTGGGTTTTCTGTATAGAGTATCATGTTATCTGGAGAGTGAGAGTTTGATCTGGAGAGTGAGAGTTTGATTTCTTCTTTGCCAATTTGGATGCCTTTATCTTTTTGTTGTCTGATTGCTGAGGCTAGAACTTCTAGTACTAGGTTGAACAGCAGTGGTGATAGTGGACATCCCTGCTATGTTCCTGACCTTAGGGGAAAAGTTCTCAGTTTTTCCCTAGGTTCTTTATGTTTCTTTGTCCTTCTTACCCTTTTTGTTCAAGGCTTCTCTCTATGACTAGCTGTGGAAGATCCGTTCTGCCAGTCTCAGGTTGTTTGCAGGGGAAGTTGCAATACATGTAGCTGTCAGTGTGTTCATAGGATGAGGGAGCTCGGGATCGTCCTATTCTACCATCTTCCCAGCAACCAGAGAATTTTCTTCTATTTCAAAGCTAAATGATATTTCATTGTACTTATGCATTTTGCTATCCATTCATCCATCAACGTGCTGTAGTAGATCTGCTGTTGGATCTAGTTGGTTTGTTTGTTGTGTAAGTTCTCTGCTTCCTTAATATATCTTCTATTTGGTTGCTCTATCCATTATTGTGAATGAGTTATTGAAGCTTCCAACTACTGTCTATTTCTTCCTTCATTTATACTAATTTTTGTTGCACATATTTTAATGGTTTGTTATTAGATGTGTAAATGTTTAATTTTTTGCTGTATTTGACTCATTTATATAACTCACTTCATAAAAACTTTGATTTAAAATCTATTTTGTTTGATATTAGTATAGCCACCTCCCCTCTATTTGCTATTATTTGTGTGGTATATCCTTTCTCATCCTTTCACTTTCAACCTGTTTGTTTAAGTCTCATAGGTAACACAGTGTTTGGAGAGTTTAGTCCATTTATATTTACTTAGTAATGAGAGACATTTTTGTTCCTTATTTCCTGCATAAGTGTCATCTTTTGTGTTTGATGTTTAAAAATGGTGAAATTTTGGACTTCTGAAGGAAATGGTAGAGTAGAGTAGAATCCTAAGCTTAAAATGCTCCATTGATACAACTAGATAACACACACAATAGTATAAATAACCTAGGAGATGACTGAATGGATTCTCCACATCAAGGAGTGTTGGCAGGGTGGAGACACTGTCTGAACTTCTTAAATCAGAGTCAGCAATCAGAAGAGTACAGATCTCTGATACTGGTGGACAAAGTCTTTTTTGCCTACCCTGGCTCCATCACACTGTGTGGAAGCTGTGCCAGGAACATGTGCATGGCTGTCTGATAGGACTGTTACTGTGCAAAAAGTTGAAATTGACCAAAATTAACCGCAATTTACTGTTCAAAACTTCAGTTGACTCCAAAGTTAGATTCTGCCAGGACATTTGTTCCATAGGTGAGGAGATGGAGTCCTGATTCATTCTTTCTCTTTTTCAGTCTTCTCTTTCAAACTCTTAGCATGTTGGCCTGCATGAGCATATCCCATAAATTCCCTTAGGCTTTGTTCATTTTTTACTTTGCACTTCAGACTGCATGATTTCAATTGCCTACTCTTCAAGTTCTCTGATTCTTTTTTGTATTTTCTCAAATTTGATGTTGAATCTCTTTTTTATACTATTGTATTTTTTATACTATTGTATTTTCCATCTCCACAATTTCTATTTAGCTCCTTTTTAGCATTTCTTTATTGATATTCTCTACTTCTTTTTTTCTGAGCTCTTTTAGTTTTCTTCAGCTTATTTTTAAAAACACAATACAGTTCAAGTCTTTGTCTAGTTAAGTCCAATGATGCAGCTTCCTTGGGGATGACTGCTGTCAATATTTTTTTGCCTCCACTGTGATTGGAACATACATACCTTCCTGTTTTGTAATTTTCTTGCTGTTGCTAATATTTTTTGGGGGGAGGGAACTTCATTTGTCTGTTTAGTGAGATTATTTTTGCAAAGTCCATTATTTTTTCAGGTGGAGTCACTAAAACCTTCATTCAGTTATCTCTACAGGCTAGAGATAACTCTCAGTGACCTCACAGAGATTTCCTTAAATTCCTGGATGCAATAATCAGAGAAAATAATAAAGATGTTCTTTATCTTTAAACTCTTTCAACAGATACTGCCTCAGAATCCATTTGTGACACAGGTGATTGAGACAATAACCTACCTTTTTTCCAGGCCTTCAGTGAATCACCAGAGAGATCAAACAAACCCAATTTTTGGATATCAAAGTTCCTATTGCCTAGGCTGGTAATAGTAAACCACACCAAAATTCACCAAAACGTACCAGTCTTTTTTTTAATAAAACAATGCCCTAGATGCTAGTGTTTGGCTAGTATTGAAATTTTAAGATTTGATTTTGATCTTACAAACTCAATAGATGTTTTGTTAGAAGGACTGATTCTTGGAGATTCTTACTCCACTATCTTCAATCTCCACCTAATTTATGTTACATGAAATTTTAAGGGGTGCCTGGGTGGCTCAGGTCATGATCTCAGGGTCCTGGGGTCAAGACCCACATCAGACTGCTTGCTCAGCAGGGAGCCTGCTTCTCCCTCTCCTCCTCACCTGTGCTGTCACTCTCTCTCAATAATAAAATATATATATATACATATATATATATATATATATATATATATATATATTGTAGCTTGGTGGAAGTTACATAGTCCTGTCCTTTAATGCTAAGAAGGATAGACTGACTTTAAAAATTTTGGAATGAAATTGTATTAGTGGGGGTGCCTAGGTGGCTCAGTCAGTTAAGCATCTGACGACTCTTGATTTCAGCTCAGGTCATGATCTGAGCATCATGAAATTGAGCCCTGCATGGGACTCCGTGCTCAGTGTGTCTGCTTGGGATTCTTCTCTCTCTCACTCTGCCCCTTCCCCCCACTTGTATTCACTCTCTATAAAAATAAATAAAATCTTTAAATAAAATCTTTAAAAAATTGTATTAAGAACAAAAATCTTTCTTTATATGAGTTTTAGAGGCTGATGGCTAAGGCCAAGACATACCAAAAATATAAATCAATTTTTTTTCTTTCCTCTCACACATATATATATGTGGATGTGTTTTCTAAATTGTGTGTCTGGAAGGGATGTAATAATGAGGAAACCAAGGAATATTTCCAAACATAAGCTGGCAGAGGAAAGAAAACAGGATGTACAAGAAAAGTATAATGATTTAAAACTTTAATTCATTGCAAGTAAGAAATTAAATAATAGGTGAATGTGAGGTCCTAAGACTCTTAGGGATGTTTTACAACTTATATGTAAATATTGGGCAAGAAGATCAAAGCAACAGTATAGTTGAACCTGTTCTGTATAGAGAATCCTGAAACATGTTATTCAAACTTCAAACAAATCCATTACAAATATATTGCCCTTGACTGTGGACCAAATTTTTATCCTAATTTTCTTTTATGTGACAATTGTGTGTGTGTGTGTGTGTATAAATGGCTACTGTTCTAATATTTTTACTTGCATATGATTTTTCTTAAATGACAAATTGCTTTTGTTTATGAACTTTTAACTTGACTTAAATAAGCCTTCAACAAGCTACATTCAACAGCTCTCAAGACACAGTTAATATTACCTGTGTTTTCTAGTATCTGTATTTTTCCTTTATCCCAGAAATAGGAATTGCCTTCTGTTCAGGGAGTCTGGGCCCTATTAAAGAGACACACTGTAAAAATCTAAATTTCTGGCACAGAGATGTCCAAACTTAGACATTTATTTTGTTCAATTCCCATCTGTAAAATCAAAATAGAACAAAACCAGCTGCTTTGTTCTAATGATTGTTTTTGAGAACCAAAGTGAAAAAATAATGCTTTCCTAATATTCAGTTTCTTTGGGCCATTTTCTATCCTGTCTATCCTTTCATTAGTGGACCTTGGGTACATTAAATTTATCTTATTTGGTTTTATATCATCAAATCTTGAAAAATAATCCTTAAGAAAATTATTCTAACTATTATAATTGAAATATTTACCCACTGAATTCAATGTTGACCATATAAATCTATGAATGCTTATATTAGTGCCAGGACTATAATAACCAGATTATAAGATTCAATTCAATTCAAAACAAAGCCAAAGAAATTTTGCATAGCAATAGTCTGCAATTCTGGGACTGGAAGACAACCCATGTTAACTCTAACATATTCCACATGTAATTCCCTATTTACAATATTTTAAGTATAATAACATTATAGCTAATTCTCAGTCACTATTGGGAAAAATATATATCATCCTACCTCACCCACCCCCTCTTAACAAAACAAATGATAAAAAGCACAAGGTATATCTAGGTAAATGTCATTATAAATTAAGTATAAAACATTAAAACTATTTCAAAAATAAATAGCACAAGCATGACCTCACTATCAAAGAAAATAAGATTATAGGCTTATGTCCCCACTGCCAAAAAGAAAAGAAAAAGGTAAAAATGTTGGAATGCTAACTTCTAGTATTTCAGAATGCGACCTTATTTAGCAATAGGGGTAATAATAATAAAAGCAATAAAATTAAAATGGGGTCATTAGGGTGGACTCTAATCCAATGACTGGTGTTCTTTATAAAAAAAAAAGGAAATTTGGACACAGATACACATAGAGGGAAGCTAATGTAAAGAGGCACAGGAAGAAAATGGTCAGGCAGAAAATGGTCATCTACAAAGCTGAGAAGATAAATCTATCTTTCCTTCACAGATCCTCAGAAGGAACTAATCCTGCCAACATCTTGATTTCAGATTTCCAGCCTCTAGAACTGTGAGAGATTAATTTCTATTTTTTAAGCCACCAGCCTGTGGTAGTTTGTTATGGCAATCCTAATAAACTAGTACAGCATTATGAAAAATAATCTAGAATTTTGACGTCTAACGATAAATTCAAGGGTAAAATTTATTTTTTATACTTCTAAAATATTTTATTTTCTATTAGATATACATTATTTTCCAGGATAGGACCAATTTTTTTTATTTTTAGTTGCTATATTCTTAATTTTGAATTTGTGTAATTTAAAGGAAATTTATTTTTGAAGTGGGTCTCTTTTTTTAACTTAAATTCAATCAATTAACATATAATGTATTATTAATTTCAGAGGTAGAGGTCAGTGATTCATCAGTCTTATATAAAACCCAGTGCTCATCTCATCACGTGCCCTCCATCACCCAGTTACCCCATTCCCCCAACTCCCTCCCCTCCAGCAACCCTCAGTTTGTTATCTATGCTTAAGAGTCTCTTATGCTTTGTCTGATTTCATCTTGTTTTATTTTTTCCCTCCAAGGGTAAAAATTCTTATTCAAATTAAGATAAAGAGTAAATATATAATACTATATTATTAGAAACCAATTTATATTACTATAGTTTTATAAAATTACTCCATGTTGGTAGTGTTTTAGCCAAAGACAGCAATTTCCATATTTCCCTATCCAAATAGAAACCCCCCCCCCAAATTAGCCTGGATGATCCATGGGTATTGCTTTTTATTTGGTGATTCATAACATTTAAATATTTATCTCTTACTTTCTTGAACAACTTGGGGGGTGTTGATGGGTATCCTTATAGCATCCTTATAATGTCTAACAACCACACTCTGTTGTTTTCTGGATCTATGCCTTTAGCTAAATTTTAAAATCTCTCTTTGTCACAGTTCCTTCATCTGTAAAACAGGGTTATTAATAGTAGCCACTTTCTAGGGATGTGATGATTAACTAATTTGACATATGGAAAGAAAGTAACAGTATCCAATAGCACATGTGTTATAGGAAGTATTTTGTTATAATCATTCATCTATCCATCCATTTATTCATTCACTCACTTATAAATTCATTAAATATTTGATTTTTACAATGTGCCAAACATAAACACTCTAAACCTATATGTTTTCCTTATACAATTATATATGAATCATGTGATTAAAAAAGCCTCACACTTTATACGTATCTTTTTATATTGATATATATCTTTTTATAGTGTTTATTTTAAAAAATATTATCCTTTGTATCTTTGAAAGCCACTCTCCTTCTCCTACATTCATAGGAAACTATTGTTTAATATTCACTTATCTCATTGTTCTTTAAAAATATTCATTTTTGCTTAATGTACATATATTTTTCTAATTATATGGTAGTATTATCATACCACATATTGAACTAACTCAACATTTTTTTGTGTTACATGCAGGTTGCTATGTATGTGTCTAACCTGTTGCTTTCAACTCCTCTATGGTGCTTCTACATACCTATGACACAAGTTGTGAACAGCCAAATTACCCTCAACATTTTGCTACCACAAATTTTACTAAGGTGAGCATTATTAGATGTTATTTTTGTACTTGTGCAAGAATTTCCTTGGGTTAGATCAACAAGCAGAATTGCTGAGCCATAGGGAATGCCTGTACTTCAACTAAATTGTGTCAGATTACTTTCCTAAATACTTGTGTCAGGTTACAGTAGCTTACACAATAAGGTTTTTAACTCCCCAGAGTCATGGCCACACTTGACATTTTTCATCTTCTAAATTTTTGTCAGTCTCATAATTGTGAAGTTCTGTCTCATTCTTGCTTTTCATTGTCCTGATTACTGATGAATTTGAACATTTTTCAAATACTCATTGGCCTTACGGATTTTCTATTGTAATGTTTGTATTCATGTCTTTTTTATTCTTATTAGATATTTAGTTTGCTGGGTTACCATAGCAAAGTACCACAGAGTGGATGGTGTAAACCAGAAAATAAAGTTTCTCACAATTCTGGTGGCTCCAATTCTTGGATCAAGCAGTTGGCAGGTTTGGTTCCTTCTGAAGCCTGCTCCTTCATTGGCTTGTAGATAGCAGTCTTTTCACTATACTTTCACATGGTCTTTCCTCTGTATATGTTGTGTTCTAATTTCTTCTTATATGGATACCTGGCATATTGCATTATGTCTTCATTTTAACTTAATCACCTCTTTAAGGATCTATCTCCAAATAGAGTCACATTCTGAGATACTGGGTGGTAGGAATTAAACATATAAATACAGGGGAGCACAATTCAACCCATAATATAAGTGATGGAAAATTTACCACAAATATTTGAGGCCTGAATGACCTGCAGATGTAAAATACTGTTCTCTAAGTATAGGATTACTAACTACACCTTCCATTTATGTCATTAGTTTCTTCATATAGCTTCACTTATAACTAAATTTAAATTGGGTGGGAGAGATGTCACAATATTTTTTTTCAAATTGATAATTTCTACAAATATACTTTTAAATGATTATCTTCCATCTTTGGCCTTTTAGTATTTAAAAAGCAACTGATTATATTTTGAGTCTAAAAGATAATTAAAGGTGAAAGTATATGTTTTATAACAGATCATATTAAAACAAACTTCTCTTTGATTTTAGTACAGTAAGGAAAATATCTGAATACACAGAAAACCAAAATTTCTGCCTTATGATAAGGTCTTGGTAACATAGGAATTATTTCAAAATATGACTAATATTCTATGATTGAAGTACGTAAAATTACACTTTATCACATAACTTTCAACTACAAGTCTCTTTGTGTTCATTCTGGATTTTCTTTGTTTTAGAGTAACTGTATGGTACAAAATGTTTCCTTAGACCAGAAAAATTCCCTTGTGTCACTTAGAATAACCCTACCCATATTTCTAAGAAGTACAGAGAAGTGTGGTATGGTAAATGCCTATGCTTATACCTATGCCTTCTGGTAGAACTGGGGCCAGTATATGTTTGTCTGCAAATATTTATATGGATAGGACCTTTGTGGAAAAACTAATGTAACATGCTGCCACTAATTGTGATTAATACCTGTCTCATTTAATTTAATCCTTTTAACAATTCTATAAGGCAGGAAATATTATCCCTGATTTAAAATGAGTAATCTAAGACATAGAGAGGTAAAGCAACTTATCAGGAGAAAATGCTTTTTATTCCTTTCTTTAGTCCCTAGGGATTAAAACTCAAAGTAGCACTAATTCAAACCCAAGAACTAGTCGCAGCTATACCATGTAAGTGACTTAGAGGTTGTCACTCCTCACATTATAAGAAAAAAGCTATACAAATCAATTTTTTTTAGTACTCACCATGGAACAGACTTTGGAAGGCAAACTGCTAATCTGGAGTCAGGTTCTTTCTGACTTTCTGAGTTTTGCCCACCTGGGACAGAAGCCACTGGAGCTATAAACTGGAAGGAGCATAAATGCTAATTTTGATGCATTTCTGCAGCTGAGTATAAGAATGACAAACTTCTGGGAGACCCTACACTTTAATCAGCTTTACCTCCAGGAATCCCATCAAGTAAGTTCTAAAAGTGAGAATCTAAGAAAGATTCCTTGTTTTTCTTGCAAGGGTGTAGGGGACACAACTCTCTCCAAAGCCCAGAGGGGAGACAAAAATAAAGTCTCTGGTACCTTTATATATACAACCAAATAATTAGTCAAATATCATAAATCCTCTCAAAGACCTATTTACCGCAATTTCTATTCCTTAATACATGTTTGGCTTTCCTAAAGGCAAGAAAAACACTGAAGAGAGAAGGAGTCATCAGAAATAGTCTAGGATATAACACAGGTGTAAATTACGCAGGAAATTTAAAATAACTGTAAATAGCATGCAAGAACAGATAGAGATTCCTCCATCTTAGAGTTTATGTAACCTAAAAATCAAAAGTAAATGCTAGAAATAAAAAAAATAAAAAAATGACAAACACCTTTGATGGTCTCACAAATATACTTGACATGCCTGAGGAAATAATAAGTGGACCTGAGCATAGAGCAATAGAAACTTTCCAAACTGAAATACATAAAGAGAAAGAGAGTATCCTAGAACTATAGGAGAACATTAAAAAGTGTAACACATCAGAATGAAAAATTAGAAAAATATTTGAAATTTTAAATTAGCTGAGAAATTTGCAAACCAAATGACAAGCATCAAACCACAGAGCAAGAGAGCTAAAAGAATGTCAACATCATAAATACAAGCAAAAAAATAAGCATCCACATCTAGGCAAATCATATTGGCAATGCTGAAACCCAAAGAGAAACAGAAAATCCTGAAGGAAAAGGCCAGGGTGAGGGAAAACACAACCAACAAAGAAACAAGTAGGGTTTGCTTCAGCAGCACATATACTACAATTTGAATGATACAGAGATTAGCATGGCCCCTACACAAGGATGATGTGCAAATGTGTTTTATATCTTTTCAACAGATGATTAAAAAAGAAATCACATTTTTCAGAAACCTCACCAGCAAAAAGAAAGAGTGAAATATTTAAAAGAAAAACCCACCAACCTAGATTTCTAGAGCCAGTGAAATGATTCTAAAGCAAACAAAAATAGAAGAGAGGCATTCTCAGCAGACCTGTTCCACAGAAAATGTTGCAAAATATTCACACACAGGGAAAATCAAATAGATCAGAAATTTGTATCTACATGAAGAAAAGAGGAGCTTTCATCAATAAATAAAGGAATGAATAGACAAACTTTTGTTTTATTTCCAAATTAGCTTAAAACTTGTTACCTACATAAATATAGTCAACTGATCTTTGCCAAAAGAGCAAAAGTAAGCTGGAATAACTAAATATCTACATGCCAAAAAATAAACAAAAAGGAATCTAGACACAGACCTCACTTCCTTCACAAATATCAAAATATGTAACCGATCTAAATATAAAACACAAACTAAAATTCCTAGAAGGTAACATAGAAGAAAACCTACATGACCATGAGTATGGCATGTTTTTTTTTTTTTAAATATAATACCAAAGGCACAATCTATGAAAGAAATAATTGGTAAGCTAGACTTTATTAAACATTTCTACTCTTGTAAAGATGTTAAGTGAATGAAAAGACAAGCCACAGAGTGGGAGAAAATATTTGCAAAAGACACACTTGATAAAGGACTGCTTTCCAAAATATACAAATTACTTTTAAAAGTCAAAATAAGGGTACCTGGGTGGCTCAGTCAGTTAAGTAGCTGCCTTCAGCTCAGGTCATGATCCTGGGGTCTGGGGATCCAGTCCCGCATCGGGCTCTCTGCTCAGTGGGGAGCAGGGAAGATCCTGCTTCTCCCTCTGCCTGCTGCTCCACCTGCTTGTACTCTCTACCTCTCTGTCAAATAAATAAATAAAATCTTTTTTAAAAAAGTCAAAATAATAGGGGCACCTGGGTGGCTCATTTCGTTAAGCACCTGACTCTTGATTTCAGCTCAGGTCATGATCTTAGGGTCATGGGATTGAGCCCTAAATATGGATCTGCACTGAGTTGAGGGTCTGCTTGAGATTCTCTCTCTCCTTCTGCCCCCCACCACTCTCTTTCTAAGAATAAATAAATCCTTTAAAAAAAAGTCAAAATAAGGAAACAAACAAAACTCAATTTAAAAAGACCTTAACAAACACATCACCACAGAAGACATATGCATCTACAAAATAATTTCCACCATTTCAACAAATGGTGTTGGAACTTGATGTCCACAGACATAGACCGCAAACATTAAATCAAAATGAATCCCAGACCTCAATCTAAAACTCAAAAACTCCTATAAGATAACACAGAAAATCTAGGTGACCTTTAATCATGGCAATTCTAGACTTTTTGGAGATAATGCCAAAGGCACATTACATAAAATACATAATTGATAAACTAGACTTTATGAAAATTTAAAAATTTTCAGAACACACATCTGATAAAGGACTGTTTTCCAAATTATGAAAAAACTCTTCAAACTCAGCAACAAAAGCAAAGTAGGTGAGAAGATGGCAGAGTAGGAGGATCCTAGGCTTACCTCGCTTGCCCCATGGTTACACTGAGGCAACAGCTACATGTATTGCAACTAAATGGGAAAACACATAGATGGGAAGAGTAGATCTTCCACAGCTAGTCATAGAGTGAAGGCCATATAGAAAAGGGTAGGAGTAGCAAAGATGTGAAATGGAACCAAAGCTCCAGCATGAATGAACTACAAATGGGAGGGACATCACAAGCAGAGGGGTGAGGTGGTCCAACATCACACATGGCTCTGGAGACCTGCACTGGGAGGACAAGTCCCCATAATGTCTGGCTTTGAAAAATCAATGGGATTTAAGTCCTGATTTTTAAAGCTCCTGGAGTTAAGAACCAACGAACTAAAATACTTGCTCTGAGACAGCACAGAAGCAGCAGTCTGAAAAGTGCCAGGAATCTATGTGAAGGATATCCATTAATTTTAGGACATGTGCCAGGGGGGCAAGGATCTACAGAAAATTTTTTCAGGAACAAAAGCAATGGGAGGTACCAATATTTGTGCCCTCCCCCAGACTAAATAGCTGAATGCTTGCAGGAGCCAATTCTAATTTTCTCCTATCTTGTTAGCACCCCTTGTCATGCCCTGGCATTACCCTTTGGTTCTACCCTACCCATTTTGGCAGACATCCCCCCAAAGGACTCCTATCCCACTATACCCTGTAGGCAGCCATGGTTAGGACTGGCAACATTCCAAAGAGACTGCTGCAATTCCTGTAGCTGGCCCTCATAGCTGGCTATTCAGGGAACAAGTCCTGCCCTATGATGTTCCTGTAGCTGTCACAGTGGCTTATTGCAGACAGCCAAGCTGAGGGCTAGCCCTGCCCATCAGTGAGCCCACAACAGCTATAACCAAGACTCTCAACAGCCCATAGAGCAAAACCTGCCCAGTGCCCCTTCTGCTGGCAAAGTGGGTCATTGCAGCTAGCTGGACTGAAGGGCAACTCACCAGTGTGCCCACAGCAATCATAGCTCAGCCACAATAGAAGACTGCATGTAGCCCCCAGAGAAGTCACCCCTGGAGCACCTGGTTCTACTGACAAGGGGAATTATGCTACAGGACATCACAAGATCTCTTCTACAGAAGGCTACTTTATGAATTTCAAGACCAGAATGTATATCTGACTTAATACGTAGAAATAGACAAAACGAGGTGACAGAGGAATATGTCCCAAATGAAAGGCAGGAAAATAATCACAAAGTTAAATGAAATGGAGATAAGCATTATGCCTGATAAAGGGTTCAACGTAATGGTCAAAAAGATATTCAGAGGACAAGAGAGAGTGAATGCACTCAGTGAAAACTTAGAAACTATAACAAAGAGAGTTGAAGGAGACAACAAGGAAAAAGAGAGACTAGAGGGATTCAACACCAGATTAGAGGATGCAGAAGAATGATCAGGAAGACAGGGTAACAGAAAAAAGCTGAACATCAATTATCAAAAAAGAATATGTTGAGGGACCTCTGCAATATCACTAAGCATTCTAACATTTGCATTATAGGGATCTCAGAAGGAGAAGAGGGAGAAAAGAGGGCAGAAACCTTATTTGAATAAATAATAGCTAGAAAGCTCCTTAATCTGGGGGGAGAAATATACTCAGGTCCAGGAATTACAGATAGCCTCAAACAAAATGAACCCAAAGTGATTGCTACCAAGATACGTAATAGTTTACTTTGCAGGCCAGAATAGAGTGGCATGATATATAAAAATTGCTGAGAGGAGGAAAAAAAACAAAAAAACAAAACAAAAAATAAGACTAACCTACCTGGCAAAGATTATCATTCACAACTGAAGAAGAGATAGTTTCTCAGACAAAAGTTAATGAAGTTCAACACCACTAAACCAGCCTTACAACAAATGTTAAAAAGGCTTCTTTAGGTGGAAAAAAAGACCATAACTAGAAGAAAATTGTGAAAAGAGAAAATTCCACTGCTAAAGGTAAACATATATTAAAGGTGTAGATTTATTACTTATAAAGCCACTATATATGTTGACACAAAAGTAGTAAAATCAATTATAACTATAAACATTAGTCAAGGGATATATAGAATAAAAAGGTATAAAATATGAATGTGTTTGAACCTTAGTGACTACAACTTAATATAGAGTGCTATAGGCATAGGGTGTTAAAAGTGAACCCCATGGTAACCACAAATCAAAAACCTATAATAGATACATGAAAAACCAAGGAACATCTGAAAGGAACATCTGAAAATATTACACTAATATTACTAATATTACACTGTATGCTAACTGAAATTTAAATAAAGACAAAATAATTAAAATGTGAACAAGTACATACCTATCAATAATTATTTTAAATGTAAATGGACTAAATATTCAATTAAAAGACATACAGTGACATGAATAAAAAACAAGATCATCTATATACTGGTTCCAAGAACTCACTTCAGACCTAAAGCTAAAGTGGAGAATGGAAAAGAGTATGTGCAAATGGAAGCCTTAAATGATGGTAGATAGATGCTATCCATCCAGGATAGCAATACTTAGACAAAATAGACTTTAAAACATACTATCATTTTGTAAAGGGCATTATATAAAGACAAAGGGACTAATCCAACAAGATGATACAAATACATCTATGCACCCAATTTAGAAGCATCCGAATACATAAACATTAACAGACATAAAGGGAGAAATTGACAATAATACAATGGTAGGGGCATTAACACCACACTTAGATCAATGGATATATCATACAGAGTGACACACTAGACCATATGGCATTTACAGATATGTACAGAACATTAAATCCAACATCAGCAGAATACACATTATTTTTGAGTGCACATGAAACATTATCCAGTATAGATCATATGTTAGGCCACAACACAAGCCTGAACAAATTTAAGAAGATCAAAATCCTATCAAGCATCTCTTTTTACAATATTATGAAGCCAAAAAATATTTACAAGAACAAACAAAAACAAAAAACCTGGGAAAAACCACAAACATGTGGAAGCTAAACAACATGCTCCTAAATAGGCACTGGTTCAAAGAAGAAATCAAAAAGAAAAATATTTGGAGATAAAAAGAAAATGGAAACAGAATGGTCTAAAATCTCTGGGATGCAGAAAAGCAGTTCTAAGAGAAAAATTTATAGCTATACAGAGGTACCTTAAGAAAAAAGAGAAATCTCAAAACTTCTAACCTTACACCTAAAGAAACAAGGGGACAAAAAAAAAAAAAAAAAAAAAAAAAAAAAGAACAAACTAAGCCCAAAATTAGTAGAAGAAACTAATAAATATCTGAATGGAAATAAATACAGACCAAAAAAAAAAAAAATCATTTAAACCAAAAGCTGCTTCTATTAAAGGATAAAATTGATAAACCTTTGGCTAGACTAATCAATAAAAAAAGAGGAAGGGGCAACCATAAGAGATGCTGAACTTTAGGAAACAAACTGAGGGTTGCTGAAGGGGTGGTGGGTGTGGGAATGGGGTAATTGGGTGTTGGGCATTAAGGAGAGCACTTGATGTAAAGAGCACTGGCTGTTATGTGCAACTGATGAATCACTAAATTCTACCTCTGAAACTAATTTTTTAAAAAAGGTCAAATGATAAAGTAAAAATGAAAGAAGAGAAATACCACCAACACAGACAGACATAAGAGAATACAATGAAAATTTCATGCCAATAAATATCTAGATACAATCTTTTAAACTTGAAAGAAATAAGGCTCAATCAAAAGAATAGAAAAATCTAAAATGCAGTTTTTATATTCTCACCTCAAGAAGCTGGAGCTGGAACAGAAGAACAGGCCTAACCCACACACGAGAAAGCAGTTGATTAAGATTAGAGCAGAGATCAATGAATTAGAAACCAGGAACACAGTAGAGCAGATCAACAGAACTAGAAGCTGGTTCTTTGAAAGAATAAATAAGATCGATAAGCCACTGGCAAGACTTATTCAAAAGAATAGAGAAAGGACCCAAATTAATAAAATTATGAATGAAAAGGGAGAGGTCATAACCAACACCAATGAAATAGGAAGGATCATTAGAAACTTTTATCAACAGCTTTATGCCAATAAATTAAACAACCTGGAAGAAATGGATGCCTTCCTGGAAACCTATAAACCACCAAGACTGAAACAGGAAGAAATTGATTTTTTAAACAGACTGATTAATTATGAAGAGATTGAAACAGTGATCAAAAACCTCCCCAAAAAACAAGAGTCCAGGGCCTGATAGATTCCCAGGGTAATTCTACCAAACATTCAAAGAAGAAATGATACCTATTCTCCTGAAGCTGTTTCAAAAAATAAAAACAGAAGGAAAACTACCAAACTCATTCTATGAGTCCAATCTTACCTTGATCCCCAAACCAGGCAAAGACTCCATCAAAAAGGAGAATTACAGACCGATATCCCTGATGAATATGGATGCCAAAATTCTCAACAAGATCCTAGCTAATAGGATCCAACAGTACATTAAAAGGGTTATCCATCACGACCAAGTGGGATTCATCCCTGGGATGCAAGGGTGGTTCAACATCCGCAAATCGATCAGTGTGACAGATCACATCAACAAGAAAAGAGTCAAGAACCATATGACCCTCTCAATAGATGCAGAAAAAGCATTTGACAAAATACAGCATCTTTTCCTGATTAAAACACTTCAGAGTGTAGGGATAGAGGGTACATTCCTCAATTTCATAAACACCATCTATGAAAAGCTTACAGTGAATATCATTCTCAATGGGGAAAAGCTGGAAGCCTTTCCCTTAAGATTAGGAACAGGACAAGAATGCCCACTCTCGCTATTATTATTCAACATAGTACTAGAAGTCCTTGCAACAGCAATCAGATAACAAAAAGGGATAAAAGGTATCCAAATCGGCAAAGAAGAATTCAAACTGTCTCTCTTCACAGATGACATGGTACTCTATATGGAAAACCCAAAAGACTCCACCCCCAAAGTACTGGAAGTTATAGAGCAATTCAGTAATGTGGCAAGATACAAAATCAATACTCAAAAATTAGTAGCATTTCTATACACGAACAATGAGACTGAAGAAAGAGAAATTAGAGAATTGGTTCCATTTACAATAGCACCAAAAATCATACATTATCTCGGAATTAACCAAAGACATAAAGGACCTACATTCTAGAAACTACAAATCACTCTTGAAAGACATTGAAGAAGACACAAAAAGATGGAAAAATATTCCATGCTCATGGATCGGAAGAATTAACATAGTTAAAATGTCTATGCTACCCCAAGCAATCTACACTTTGAATGCCATCCCAATCAAAATAACGATGACATTTTTCAAAGAACTGGAACAAACAGCCCTTAAATTTGTGTGGAACCAGAAAGGGCCCCGAATCGCCAAAGAACTGTTGAAAAGGAAAAACAAAGCTGGGGGCATCATGTTGCCTGATATCAAGCTATACTACAAAGCTGTGATCACAAAGACAGCATGGTACTGGCACAAAAAAAAAAAGACACACAGACCAATGGAACAGAATAGAGAACCCAGAAATGGACCCTCGGCTCTTGGGCAAATAATCTTTGACAAAGCAGGGAAAAAACATCCAGTGGAAAAAAGACAGTCTCTTCAATAAATGGTGCTAGGAAAATTGGACAGCTACATGCAAAAGAATGAAACTTGACCACTCTCTCACACCATACACAAAGATAAACTCCAAATGAATGAAAGACCTCGATGTGAGACAGGAATCCATCAAATTCTAGAGGAGAACATAGGCAGCAACCTATACAACATGGGCCACAGCAACCTTTTTCATGACACATCTCCAAAGGCAAGAGAAACAAAAGATAAAATGAACTTGTGGGACTTCATCAAGATAAAAAGTTTCTGCACAGCCAAGGAAACAGTCAAAAAAACTAAGAGGCAGCCCACGGAATGGGAGAAGATATTTGCAAATGACACTACAGATAAAAGACTGGTATCCAAGATCTACAAAGAAATTCTCAAACTCAATACACAAAAAACAAATGATCAAATCAAAAAAATGGGCAGAAGATATGAACAGACACTTTTCCAATGAAGACATACAAATGGCTAACAGACACATGAAAAAATGTTCAAAGTCATTAGCCATCAGGGAAATTCAAATCAAAACCACACTGAGATACCACCTTATGCCAGTTAGAATGGCAAAAATTGACAAGGTAGGAAACAACAAATGTTGGAGAGGATGTGGAGAAAGGGGATCCCTCTTACATTGTTGGTGGGAATGCAACTTGGTACAGCCACTTTGGAAAACAGTGTGGAGGTCCCTTAAAAAGTTAAAAATTGAGCTACCCTATGATCCAGCCATTGCACTACTGGGTATTTACCCCAAAGATACAGACGTAGTGAAGAGAAGGGCCATATACACCCGAGTGTTCATAGCAGAATTGTCCACAATGGATAAATCATGGAAGGAGCCGAGATGCCCTTCAACAGATGACTGGATTAAGATGTGGTATATATATACAATGGAATATTACTCAGCCATCAAAAGGACGATTTCTCAACATTTGCTGCAACATGGACGGGATTGGAAGAGATAATGCTAAGCGAAATAAGTCAAGCAGAGAAAGGCAATTATAATATGGATTCACGAATTTATGGAACATAAGAAGTAGGAAGATCAGTAGGAGAAGAAAGGGGGGTAAGCAGAAGGGGGAATGAACCATGAGAGACTGTGGACTCTGGGAAACAATCTGAGGGCTTCCGAGGGGAGGGAGGTGGGGCAATGGGATAGGCTCGTGATGGGTATTAAGGAGGGCATGTATTACATGGTGCACTGGGTGTTGTACCCAAGTAATGAATCATGGAACTTTACATCAAAAACTAGGGATGTACTGTATGGTGACTAACATAATATAATAAAAATATTAAAATTTGAACAGACCCATTACTAGGAAGGAAAATGAATCATAATCATAAAATTTTCAATAACAAAAGTCCAGGACAAGATGGGTTTATAGGTGAATTCTACCAAACACTTAAGGAAGAGTTAATAACTCTTCTTTTCAAGCTATTTAAAAAATTGAAGGGGAAAGAAAACTTCAAAACTCATTCTCCACGGCCAAATTACCCTATCTACAATCAAACAATGACACTATAAAAACAAAAACTATAGGTCAATATCCATGATAAACATAGATGCAAAATATTCTAAATAAAACATTAGCAAGCCAAGTTCAACAATATACTCAAAAGATTATTCCCCACAAATAAATGGGGTTTATTCTGGGGATCCAAGAATGATTCAATTTTCACATATTAATCATTGTGATAAAATACATTAAAGAGGAAGGATAAAAACTAAAGGATCATCTCAATAGATGCAGAAAAAGCACTGGACAAAATACATTGTCCATTCATGATACAAATTCTCAATAAAGTGGTTTAAGATGGAATTCACCCCGGGGCGCCTGGGTGGCACAGTCGTTAAGTGTCTGCCTTCGGCTCAGTGCGTGATCCCAGCATTCTGGGATCGAGCCCCACATCAGGCTCTTCTGCTGGGAGCCTGGTTCTTCCTCTCCCACTCCCCCTGCTTGTGTTCCCTCTCTCGCTGTCTTTGTCAAATAAATAAATAAAATCTTAAAAAAAAAAAAAAAGATGGAATACACCCCAACATAATAAATAAAAGCCACAGGGAAAATATCCACAGCTAACCTCTTAATGGTGGGACACTGAAAGCTTTTTCTCTAAGATCAGGAACAAGACAATGATGTCCACTTTCACCACTTCAATTCAAAATAGTAATGGGAGCCTAAGCCACTTAAATCAGACAAGGAAAATAAAAGGCATCAAAACTGGTAAGGAAGAAGTAAAATTGCCACTATTTGCAGATGACATAATACTACATACAGAAAATCCTAGACAACACCACAAACCTATTAGAAGTTAGAAATAAATTCAGTAAAGTTCAGGATACAAAATTAATATATAAAATTTGTTTCTATATACTAATAGCAAAGTAGTACAAAAAGAAATTAAGCAAATAATCCAAATTACAATTGCACCAAAAAGAATAAAACCTAGGAATAAATTTAACCAAGGAGGTGAAAAACATGTTCTGAAAATTAAGACACTTATGAAAAAAAAATTAAAGAGGACACAAGTGGAAAGAGATCTCATGCTCATAGATCAAAGTAATATTATTAAAATGTTCATATTACCCAACGTGATCTGCAGATTCAATGCAATCCCCATAAAAAAATATCAGTAGCATTTTTTTTACAGAAGTAAAACACTATTCTTAAGTTTTGTAGAGAATCACAAAAACCCTGAATAGTCAAAGCAATACTGGAAAGAACAAAACTAGAGGTACCACAATCCTAGATTTCAAGGTGTACTACAAAGCTATAATATTCAAAAGAGTATGATACTCACACAAAGATAGACTGATAGAGCAATAGGACAGAAAGATAAATAAACCCATGTTTATATAGTCAGCTAATCTATAGCAAAGAAGGTAGGAATATCCAATGGGGAAAGAGCCTCTTCAATACATGGTTTAGAGAAAACAGGACATCTACATACAAAAAATAAAAAATGGACCACTTTCTTACACCATGCCGAAGGCGGGGGGGTGGTGGGAAAAACTCAGAATGGATTCAGGACTTAAATGTGATACCTGAAACCATAAAACCCCTAAAAGAAAACATAGGTAGTAATCTCTTGGACATTGGCCTTTACAAGTATTGATGGATATGTCTCCTCAGGCAAGGAAAACAAAAGCAAAATCAACTATTGGAACTACACCAGAAGAAAAAGGCTTTGCACACCAGTTTGCATTCCCACCAACAGTTTAAGAGGGTTCCCCTTTCTCTGCATCCTTGCCAACATCTGTTGTTACCTGTGTTTATTTTAGCCATTTTGACAGGTATAAGGGGGATATCTCATTGTAGTTTTGATTTGTATTTCCCCGATGATGAGTGATGTCGAGGAGGTTTTCATGTGTGTTAGCTATCTATATGTCTTCTTTGGAAAAATGTCTATTCATGTCTTCTGACCATTTCTTAGCTGGATTTTTTTGGGGGGGCTGAGTTTGATAAGTTGTTCATAGATTTTGGACACTAACACTTTATCAGCTATGTCATTTGCAAATATCTTCTACCATTTCAAAGGTTAACTTTTAGTTCTGTTGATTGTTTCTTTCTTTGTGCAGAAGCTTTTTATCTTGATGAAGTCCAATAGTTCATTTTTGTTTTTGTTTCCCTTGCCTCCAGAGATGTGTCTAGTAAGAAGTTGCTATGGCTGATGTCAAAGAGGTTGCTGCCTGTGTTCTCCTCTAGGATTTTGATGGTTTTCTGTCTCACATTGTGGTCTTTCCTCCATTTTGAATTCATTTTGGTGTATGGTGTAAAAAAGTGGTCCAGTTTCAATCTTCTTCATGTTGTTGTCCAGTTTTTCCAACACCATTTGTTGAAAATACTGTCTTTTTTACATTGGCTATTGTTTCCTGCTTTGTCAAAGATTAGTTGACCATATAGTTGGGGTGCATTTCTGGGTTTTCTATTCCATTCCATTGATCTACATATGTCTGTTTTTGTGCCAGTACCGTATTGTCTTGATGACTACAGCCTTGTAATATAGCTTGAAATCCAGAATTGTAATGCCTCCAGCTTTGCTTTTCCTTTTAAAGATTGCTTTGCCTATTTGGGGGTCCTTTTGGGGGGTCCCTATTGTGGGGGTCCACAAATTTTGGATTGTTTGTTCTAGGTCTGAAAAATGCTGGTGGTATTTTGATAGGGATTGTATTAAATGTGTATACTACCCAAAGCAATTGGGTAGTTTAGACATTTTAACAGTTTGTTCTTCTAATCCATGAGTATGGAATGTTTTTCCATTTCTTTGTGTCATCTTCAACTTCTTTCATCAATGTTTTATAGTTTTCAGAGTACAGATCTTTTACCTCTTTGGTTAGGTTCATTCCTAGGTATCTTATGGATTTTGGTGCAATTGTAAATGGGACTGATTCCTTGATTTCTCTTTCTGCTGCTTCATAATTGGTGTATAGAAGAGCAACAGACTTCTGTACATTGATTTTTTATCCTGTGACTTTTTACTGAATTTATGGATCAATTCTAGTAATTTTTTGGTGGAGTCTTTCAGGTATATACAAAAGAGATACAAAATGGTTGATATGAATTCAACTATAACAATGATCATTTTAAATACTAATCACTTAAATGTACCAATTTTAAGGCAGAGATAGTTCACTAATAATTTTCAGGATTTTTTGCATCTATGTTCATCGGGGAAATACCATATGACCCAATAATTCCACTAGTGGGTATTTACACAAAGAAAATGAAAATACTAATTCAAAAAGATATATCCAGGAACTTTGGGAAAGATGGCAGAGTAGGAGGATCCTTAACTTACCTCATCTCACAGATACACCTAGGTAACACCCACATCAGTATAAATAACCAAAAAAATGACCCAAAGACTGCAGAACAGGTTCTTGGAGGCCACATCAAAAACAGTAGGAAGGGAAGAGATACAGTCCGGAACTAAACTGACCCAAGAGGCTGTCGAAGGGAGGGAGAGACAATGCTGTCATACAGAAAGGAGAGGCGAAGTGAAGACCCCACCCCAGGCAGAGGGGACCTACACTGAGAAGATAAAACCCCATAACATCTGGCTTTGAAAACCAGAGGAGCTTAACTTTGCAAGTTCTTAAAATAAGTGGGGCTTAACATCAGGAACTTTAAAAAGCCACAGGGCAATAGAAACTGAGTGTTTGCCCTTAAAAAGACAGCATAACAAACAGCCCCCTGGGATAAAGCATAGAACCTGCAGTTTGAGAAAGGCCTAGGGTACATGGGAGGCAGATTTATTTACTAATCTCAGAGTATGTGGTGGAGGGGAAGGAATCCTTAGGAGACTTCTTCAGGAATAAAAGAACTTGTGTGTGTCACTTCCTCCCTGCCCCAAGGGACACCTGCTGAAACCAGTGCAAACATTCCAACTTGCTTGCTAAGCTTGTGCCCTGCTCCTAGGATTTTCTGTGGACATGCTCCCTCCCAAGTTGTCCAAAGCAGCTGTCGGTCCCTTCCCACATCAGACCAGAGCACACCTTGCTAACATGGGGCACCCTCCCATCTCATTATTCTGTGGACATGGCCCATCCAAACCTTCCTCTGCAGAAGTCCATTCAATGTAGCTCCATAAGTCTAGCATTGTGCAAGCAGCTCCACAGGGGCCAGCAACACTCCAAAGTGACGCCTCCTTTGTGGGAGAGGAAGATAACCACAGACACCAGTTCAACTGCACCACCAGCTAGATGTTAGGGGAAGACAACTTGTCCGGCTGCAGGCTCTACCCACCAATGAAAGCTTCTCATGGGACAACACAGGGAGAGTACCCTGCAGCACAGTGGGACCACAGCTCTGGCAAATACCCAGTCTGCCCCAACTCAGGCCCAAGGTAGCCCCAAAATGGCCTATAAACCAAACAAGAACAAAACCCTGCCCAAACCAGCAAAGAGAGTCATTAAAGATGACTGGACTGAAGGCAAATGCAGCTAAGTCAACAGCAGGACACGCACAAAAAAAAAAAAAAAAAAAAAGGACATGGCTAAAGCTCCAGATACTGATGAGTGGGGAACTTTGCGTTCCAGGGCACAAGAGGACCTCTTCTTAATAAGGCCATTATTTTTAAGAGCAGGAGATGTAGCTAACTTTCCTAACAGAAACAGATACAGAGAGTTGGACAAAATGAGGAGACAGAGAAATATGTCTCAAATGAAAGAACAGGGCAAAAATCACAGTGAGAGCTAAATAAAAGAAAGATAAGTAATATTCCTACTAAAAAGAATTTAAAGTAATGGTCATAAAGATATTACTTGAACTTGAGAAAAGAGTGAAAGATTCAGTGAGATCCTCAATGAAGAGATAGAAAACATAAAAAATAAATCAGAGGAGCGCCTGGGTGGCACAGTCGTTAAGCGTCTGCCTTTGGCTCAGGGCATGATCCCAGCGTTCTGGGATCGAGCCCCACATCAGGCTCCTCTGCTGGGAGCCTGCTTCTTCCTCTCCCACTCCCCCTGCTTGTGTTCCCTCTCTCTCTCTGGCTGTCTCTATCTCTGTCAAATAAATAAATAAAATCTTCAAAAAAAATAAATAAATCAGAGATGAAATGAAACTGAAATTAAAAATACAAAAGAAGAAATAATTAGAGTAAAAGAAGTAGAATAGAGCAGCAACCTGGAAGACAGGGTAATGGAAAGTAATCAAGCTGAGCAGAAAAAAGAAAAAAATGAATAATAAAAAATGAGAATAAATTAAGGAACCTCAGCAACATGACCAAGCATAGTAACATGCACATTATAGGAATCCCAAAAGGAAAAGAGGGAGAAAAGGGGCAGAAAATTTATGTGAAGAAATAATAGCTGAACACTTCCCAAATCTGGGGAAGGAAACAGAAATCCACATACAGAAAGCACAGAGAAACCCCAACAAAACCCACGGATGTCCACATGAGGACACATAGCAATTACAATGGCAAAAGGTAATGACAGAGAATTTTTAAAGTAGCAAGAGAAAAGAGTCCTATAAAAGGGAAACCCCATAAAGCTACCAGCTGATTTTTCAGCAGAAATTTTGCAGACCACATGAAAGTGGCATGATATATACAAAGCACTGAAGGGGGAAAAAAATACACCCTGAAGCTAGGAATACTCTATCCAGCAAGACTATCAGCAGAATAGAAGGAGAGATAAAGAGTTTTCCAGACAAACAAAAATTAAAGGAATTCATCACCACTGAATCAGTCCTGAAAGAAACATTGAAGGAATTCTCTGAGTGGAAAGGAAGGGCCATAAGCAGGAGTAAGAAAAGTAGGGGGAAAAAAATCAATAAAATTAAATATAACTATAAAAACCAGTCAAGGGATTCACACAATAAAGAAATGTAATTTAGGAGACCATATATTTAGAAGGTACCAGGGAGGGGAGTAAAAATTTAGTGCTTTTATACAGGGTTTAAACTTAAGTGATCATCAACTTACTATAGACTGCTACATACATATTATATATAAACCTACCAGTAACCACAAATCCAAAACCAGTAACAGATAAACAACAAACAAAAATAGGTAGATAGGTAGATAGATAGGAAGGAATCCAAGTAAATCACTAAAGAAAACCATTAAACAATGAGAGAAGAGAGCAAGAGAAGAAAGGAACAGAGAAGAACTACAAAAACAACCATAAAACAAGTAACAAAATGGCAATAACTACATACCCATCATAATTACTTGAATGTAAATGGACTAAACAGTCCAGTAAAAAGACACATGGTGATGAAATGGATTAAAAAAAAATAAAAAGGAAGACTCATCTCCATGCTGCATGTAAGAGACTCATTTCAGATCTAAATACACACGTAGATTGAAATTGAAGGGATGGGAAAACATTTATCATGCAAATAAAAGTGAAAAAAGGGCAGGGTAGCAATACTCATACTGGATGAAATAGACTTAAAGACAGTTACAAAATACAAAGAAAGACACTAGATAATAATAAAAGGAGAAATTCAACAAAAAAATATTTACAGTTGTAAATATTTATGCACTTACATAGGACTACCCAAATATAATAAGCAGCTAATAACATAAAGGAAGTTATCAACAGTAATAAAATAATAGTAGGGGACTTTAACACCCCACCTACAATTATTTGAGCAGAAAATTAGCAAGGAAACTGTCACTTTGAATAACACATTGGGTTAGATATAACTTATATACTGAGGACATTCCATCCTAAAACAGAATAATACACATCCTTCTCAAGTGTGCATGGAACATCCTCCAGAAGAGATCACATGTTATTCCATGAAACAATCTCAACAAATGCAAAAAGATTAAAGTCACCATGCAACTTCTCTAACACAACACAATGACACTAGATATCAACCAGAAGAAAAAAATCTGGAAAGTGTACAAATACATGGAGGTTAAATAACATGCTACTAAACAATGGGTCAACCGAGAAATCAAAGAGGCAATCAAAAATTTCATGGAGACAAATGAAAATGAAAACACAATGGTCCAAAATCTATGGGATTGAGGAAAAGCTCTTCTAAGAGGGAATATTATAACAATGCAGGCCTACCTCAAGAAGCAAGACAAATATCTAACGACCTAAACTTATACCTAAAAGATGTAGAAAAGAAAATGAAAACCAGTATAAGGAAGGAAATAATCAAGATTAAAGCAGAAATAAATAAAAACTAAAAAATCAATAGAACAGATCAATGAAACCAGGAGCTGGTTTTTTGAAAAGATCAACAAAATTGATAAACTTTTTAGCCAGAATATTCACACACAAAAAGAGGGAACACGAACAAAATCAAAAATAAGAGAAGAAATAAATGACATCACAGAAATACAAAGGATTTTAATAGACTATTATGAAAACTTATATGCTAACAAATTGAACAACCTAGAAGAAATGGATAAATTCCTAGAAACATACAATCTTCCAAAGCTCAATCAGGAAGAAATAGAATATTTGGATTGATTACCAGCAATGAAATTGAATAAATAATTTACAAATTCCCAACAAAAAAATGTCCACAACCAGACGGCTTCACAGGTGAATTCTACCAAACATTTAAAGAAGAGTTAATGCTTATTATTCTTAAACTTTTCCAAAAATTAGAAGAGGAAAGAAAACTTTCAAATTCATTCCATGAACCAAGCATTACCCTGAGACCAAAATCAGATGAAAATTCTACAAAAAAGAGAAACATAGGCCAATGTGTCTTATGAATATAGATACAAAAATCTTCCACAAAATATTAGCACACCAAATCCAACAATTCATTAAAAATACCATTCACCATGATCAAGTGGTATTTATTCCTGGGATGCAAGTGTGGTTTAATATTCACAAATCGATCAACATGATACATCACATCAACAAGAGAAAGGATAAAAAAAAGCATACAATCATTTCAATACATGCAGAAAGAGCATTTAAGTACAACATCCATTCATGATAAGAACCTTCAACAAAGGTTTGGAAGGAACATACCTCAACATAATAAAGGCCATATATGAAAAACCCATAGCTAACATCATCCTCGATGATGAAAACTAAGAGCATTTCCCATAAAAATAGGAACAAGACAAAGATGTGCACTCTCACCAGTTTTATTCAATACAGTACTGGAAGTCCTAGCCACAGCAAAAAACAAAAACAAAAAACAGAAAAAAAGAAATAAAAGGCATCCACATAAGGAAGAAAGAAGTAAAACTTTCACTATTTTCAGTGACATGATACTATATATAGAAAACCCTAAAGACTCCACCAAAAACTAGGACTGGTTAACTAATTAAGGTCATAGGATACAAAATAAGTATCCACAAATATCTGTTCCATTTCTGTACACTAATAATGTAGCATAAAGTGAAATTAAAACAATTCCATATACAATTTCACCAAAAATAATAAAACACCTAGGAATGACCTTAACCAAGGAGGTGAAAGACCTATATTCTGAAAATTATAAAACATTGGTGAAAGAAATTGAAGATGACACAAATGGAAAGATATTCCATGTTCATGGGTTGGGAGAATATTGTTAAAATGTCCATACTGCCCAAAGGAATGTAAAGATTTAATGCAATCTCTATCAAAGTACCAACATTTCTCACAGGACAAAATATACATAACCCTAAAATTTGTATGGAACCACAAAAGAAGTCGAATAGCCAAAGCAATCTTAAAAAGGAACAAAACTAGAAGTTATCATAATCCCAGATTTCATGATATAGTACAAAGCTCTAGTAATTGAAAACAGTATGATGCTGGCACGTGCAAACACACACACACAAAAGACCTATAGATCAATGAAACAGAATAAAAAGCCCAGATATAAACACATGTTTATTTGGTCAATTAATTTTTAACAAAGGCATCAAGAATATGCAGTGGGGAAAAAGAATCTTTTCAACAAATGGTTTTTGGAAACTGTATAGCTGAATGCAAAAGAATGACATTGGACCACTGTCTTACACAATATACAAAATAAACTTAAATGATTAAGGACCTAAATATGAGACCTGAAACCATAAAAATCCTAGAAGAGAGCACAGGCAGTAATTTCTCTGATGAAGGCCATAGCAACATTTTTCAGGTAGGTCTCCTGAGGCAAGGGAAACAAAAGCAAAAATAAACTATTGGGACTACATCAGAATAAAAAGCTTTGCACAACAAAGAAAACAAAACTAAAAGGCAGCCTATGAAATGGGAGAAGATATTTGCAAATGAAATATCTGATAAAAGGTTAGTATCCAAAATCTATAAAGAACTTATAAAACTCAACACACACACACACACACCAAGTAATCTGATTAAAAACAGAAGATACAAAAGACATTTCTCCAAGGAAGACACACAGATGGCCAACAGACACATGGAAAGATGCTCAACATCACTTCAAGTATGTTCAAGGACACATGTCAAGTGAAAGAGCACCTAATTGCCCAAACCAGGAAAGTTTGAGGAATATTATTGTATTATAACTGAAAGTTTAAAGTAAATATCTATGAGTCTGTTCAGATATGAATTATTAAATATGTAAGTGAAGAAGAATAGACAATCCTCTCAAAGAGAATTGCAAATGGTTTATACAGACGCTGCCCCTCCAATGAGGTGGAACATGATTCCTCCTCCTTTCAATACAGAGTAACCTTGTTCCAAATTTTATAGCACTCCAAGGGAATAGGGAAAATTATAGTGGAGAAACCTGACAAATCCTACCTTAGCTAGGGGATCAAGGTTAGCATTAATAGTGATATCATGTTGATGACACGTAACCTTGATATGATGTGATGAGAATGGAATTTTTTTTAAAGATTTTATTTATTTATTCAACAGAAATAGAGACAGCCAGCGAGAGAAGGAACACAGCAGGGGGAGTGGGAGAGGAAGAAGCAGGCTCATAGTGGAGGAGCCTGATGTGGGGCTCGATCCCGTAACGCCGGGATCACGCCCTGAGCCGAAGGCAGACGCTTAACCGCTGTGCCACCCAGGCACCACGAGAATGGAATTTTATCTCTGTTGCCTTTCCCTCAAAAATACACCATTCCTGTGTAACCCCAAGAAAAATATCAAACTAAAGTTGATAAACATTTTATAAAATACCTAATCAGCACTCCTCAAAACTGTCAAAGTCATCCAAAACAAATTCTGAGAAACTTTCACAGTCTACAGAAGCCTGAGGAGACATGACAACTAAATGTAATACACATACTGGATGGGATCCTGAAATGGAAAAATGAAATTCAAATAAAGAATAGACATTAGTTAATAACAATTTATTGGTATTTGTTTATTAATTATGACAAATGCACCATACTAATTAAAAAATGTTTAAGGGGAAACGGTGTGGGATATATGGCAACACTGAACTATTCTCATAATTTTTCTATAAACCCAAAATTATTCTAAAGCCAGACTGTTTTCCTACCTCAATCATTTCTATATATAGTATATATATACACATATGTAAGATATAGATATATAATCTCAATCAGCTAAAAGACACAGAAAGATAACATACAGGCATATTTCATTTTATTGTGCTTCACTTTGGTGACTTCATGGATTTTTTTTAACCAATTGAAGGTTTGTGGCACCTCTCCTCAAGCAAGTCTATCAGCACCATTTTTCCAACAGCCTTTGTTCATGCTGTGTGTTGTCACATTTTGGTAATTCTCATAATATTTCAAAATTTTTCATTATTAATATATTTGTTATGGGGCTCTGTGGTCAGTGATCTTTGATGTTACTGTTACGATTGTTTTTAGGTGTCACAAACCATGCCCATACAAGACATTGAACTTAACTGAGAAACGTTGTGTGTGTTCTGGCTGCTCCACCAAGCAGCCATTTCTGTCTCTTTCCCTCTCCTCAGGCCTCCCTGTTCCTTGAGACACAACAACATTAAAATTAGACTAATTAGTAACCTTACAATGGCCTCTAGATGTTCCAGGGAAAGGAAGAGTCACACACTTCTCATTTAAATTAAAAGCAAGAAATGATTAAGCTTAGTGGGAAAGTCATGATGAAAGCTGAAACAGGCCGAAAGCAAGGCCTCTTGCTTCAGTTAGCCAAGTTGTGAGTGCAAAGGAAAAGTTCTTGAAGGAAATTAAGAATGCTATTCCAATGAACACACAAATGATACGTGAAGCAGTCTAATTGCTGATATGGACAGTTTTAGTGGTTTTGGTTTGGACAGAAGGACGAGGCACAAGATTCCCTTAAGCCAAACCCTAATCCATAGCAAGACCCCGACTCTCTTCAATTCTATGAAAGCTGTGAGATTGAGGAATCTGCAGAAGAAAAGTTTGAAGCAGAGGTTGGTTCATGAGGTTTAAGGATAGCAGCTGTCTTCAGAACATAAAAAGTAAGGGTGAGGCAGCAAGTGCTGATGTAGAAGCCACCGCAAGTCCTCCAGAAGATTTAGCCAAGATAATTAATGAAGGTGACTACAAGAACACATTTTCATTTTAGACAAAGCAGCCCCATGGTGGAAGATGTCATCTAGGACTTCCATAGATAGAGAGGAGAAGTCAATGCTTGGCTTCAAAGGATAGTCTGACTCTTTTGTTAAGGCTAATGCAGCTGGTGACATTAATTTGAAGCCAATACTCATTTGCCATTTTGAAAATCCTTACGAATTATCCTAAATTTACTCTGTCTGTACTCTATAAATGGAACAACAAAGCCTAAATGACAGCACTTCTGTTTATAACATCACCTAATGAATATTTTAAACCCACTGTTGAGACCTAATGCTTGGGGGGGGGGGGGAGATTCCTTTCGAAATATCACTACTCATTTACAAAGCATCTGTTCACCCAACAGCTCTGATGGAGGTGTACAATGAGATTAATGTTGTTTTGTGTTTTTTTCCCCCATGCCTGTAAACACAATATACAGTCTCTAGCCCATGGGTCAAGGACTTATTTTGAATTCAAATCTTAAATTTTGTAAGACAACAGCTGCCATAGATAGTGACCCCTCTGATGAATCTGTGCAAAGTAAATTGAAAACTTTCTGGAAAGGATTCACCATTCTAGATGCCATTAAAAATATTCAGAATTCATGGGATGGGGTCAAAGTACTAACATTTACAAAAGGTTGGAACGGATTCCAACCCTCATGGATGACTGGAAGGGGCTCAAGACTTCAGTGAAGGAAGTAACTGCAAATGTGGTGGAAATAGCAAAAGAACAAGAATTAGAAGTGGAACATGAAGATGGCACTGATTTGCTGCAATCTCATGATAAGACTTCAAAAGGATGAGGAAGTGCTTCTTATGGATGAGCAAAGAAAGTGGTTTCTTAAGATGGCATATTCTTCTGGTGAAGATGCTGTGAAGATTGTTGAAATGTCAAACAAACAAATGAAAACAACCAAAGGGATTTAGACTATCACATAAACTTAGTTGATAAAGCAATGACAGGTTCTGAGAGGAATGGCTCCAATTTTGAAAATTGTACTGTGGGTAAAATGTTACCAAACAGCATTGCATGCTACAGAGAAAATGTTCATGAAAGGAAGAGTCAATCAATGTGGGAGACTTCATTGTTGTCTTATTTTTAAAAGTTGCCATAGCTACCCCAACCTCCACAGCCAGCATCCTGCTCAGTCAGCAACCATCAACGATGAAAGGAGACCCTCCCCCAGCAAAAAGATTATGACTCACTGAAAGCTCAGATGATTTTTTTAGCAATATTTTAAAAGTATGTACATGTCTTGGATATAATGCTACTGCATACTTAGTAGACTACACTATAGTGTAAACATAACTTTAATAAGCACTGGGAAACCAAAAAAAAAAAAAAATCACTTGATTCACTTTATCACAGTGTTGGAACCAAACCCACATATCTTTCAGGTATGACTGTAAGTCATTTCCATATATTCTATCATATAATCAAATATAGGTCAAAAGATGTAATATTGATATCATTCCAGAAAAATGTTTACCTATATCTTATTTTTAGATTTTTAGAATTATTCACTTAGTAATATGTTTTAAAGTAGTGTAACCTTAAATACTGGTACTGATTTTAAGATGGTTTAGTCTTAATTTTCCATATTTTGTTCTTTGAAATTTTATAGAGAAAATTAAAACTTTGAATCATAAATTTTTGTCCAAGGAGTCAAAACTGTATGATACTTCTTTCAATTATTTTGTGGTTATATATACTTCAATTTGCTTTTTTATGTTGTTGGTGTGATGGTTAAATATATGTGTCCACTTGAGTAAGCATCAGGTGCCAGGATTAAATATCGTTTCTAGGTGAATCTATGAGGGTGTTTTTGAATGAGACTACAACTGGTGGACTCATTGTACCCTTCTCAATCCATTGAGGGCCTGAGTAGAACAATGGTAGAAAGAGAAATTTGCTGTTTTTCTTTTTTCTGTCCCATTGCTTGAACTAGAATATCTCATCTCACTTTCTATTGCCCTTGGCCAAGAATTTACATCATTGGTTCTCCCAGGTCTTACGCCTTTGGAGTCAGGCTGAATTATATCATATATCATATTCTTGCATTTCTAGCTTGCAGATGGCATCATGGGATTTAGTGTCTACAATAGCATGATCCAATTCCAAGCATATCTAATTTTGTTTCTCTGGGAACCCTGACTACTAATACACTAATACTATAGTAAAAGAGATTTTAAGATCTCTATTACTATAATTTTAATGTCTATACTTAGGGTTGTTTAGTTCTATAAAGCCAATAAAAAAGTGAAAGACTTGTCTACAAATTTTATATCATATACATGTAAATTTATATCATATACATGTAGAAATTTAAAGACCTCTAATAACTGGCTGCACATAAAAATAACAAAAATTCAGTAATGAAAATAAATAAGAATATTTAAGATTAAAATTAATCCATTTTATATGTTCATTTTCTTAATAATACCTAATATTAAATGATAATAAGAAGGAACACTTATGCATATCATTTTCCTGGAATGTATTAAAAGTAAATGGAAAATGATTTAAAAAATAATTTAACCAGATGATTCTGTATTTTCATCATTATATATCAATTGAACCAAACACAAGAACCAACCTTAGGTTATATGGAATTTATTGTCACTAGAGAATTATATCTTTATTATTAGATTTATGTAATGGTATAACTGGTATAGGCAGCCATTAATACTTTTCTTTTTTTCACCATGAAATGAGAAGAGGATTTTGCAATGTGTGTGTGGACAGGAATCTAAGTATCTGCATAAAATTAGAAGTGAGACACCCTCAGTGATACTGTCTTTTTCCTCAGTATTATACCCTGGTTCCATAATGTTTTATTCTTGCACATTTATAAACTACTTCATAATGCAGGGAGAGTAAATATAGTATCAGTTATTCTTTTTTAGGGTTGCTTATGCTTTCAAAGCATATATACCATATAATAGGTAGATTTAAAAATTTATCACAATTTCCTTCTATTGTGAATTGCTCTAACTATAGAACTAGATGGGTCTGTATGAAGATCATGTGTCTGCATGTATTTTCAATATGTCCCAAATCCCTGAGCCGCAGCTTTCTACTCTGTAATATAAGGGAATTATTACATCATGAATTCTTGGGAGAATAAAGGAAATAGCATATATTAAAGCACCAAGTATATTATAAATTTATATGCCTACTGTTTCAGAGATGTTCAATAAATGATATTATCCTTAAGAGTCTACATCATTTACATAATTACAAGCTTCTGAAGAGGAGTAATTTTAGAATTGTTTTAGAATTTGGCAGTTCAGTCGTTTTTATTTTCAATTTTCAAATGTTATGGAATTGTAAATCATTTTATAATCTAATAATTTGTGTTCTCTAATTCAGTCCTGAAGACTATCCAGTATCTATAATTTTGCTTAAATGAAAATCTACCTTAGTATGCATTGCCACTCACAATTTTGAGGATTATATTTTTTTATAACGAACATAAGAGTTCCTATGTATATTTTATTTATACTTTGAAAATTATCACCTTGATGCTTTCCAAATAAAAGTGAACTTTGAAAATATTTCCTCACAATGCATTCCACCCACAAGAAATCTCTAATAATTGTTAAACAAGAGAGGAATAATTGCATTATTAAAATTGCATACAATTTAAATATTATAAATCTCTAGAATATCAGTCAGAAGATTATTCAATTAAATAATTCTTGCTTAATCAGAAAAAGTTAACTTTCTCCGTCAGGCTGATATTTTCTACAATCACTTTCCTGCATAATTTTTAAAATGAATAATAGTTTGTTTATGCCATTTTCTGAGGAATACTGATGTTTATATTTCTGTTATTTTGTAGTCTTTAGTACATAATTGTAAATAACACAGAGCTTTTTTGGAAAAATGTTAGTTCATTTTATCTATAATGTCTGAATCAGCATTTCACATATTTAAGAGATTAATCAAATAAAAGTATAATTAAATGCATCTCTCTGCCTTGCTATTTTTTTGACCGTAGTCATTTTACTTATTACTCTCCTTTCTCCATATGTCACTTGAAAAATTAGCTGTTTAATAAATCCTGGTTATCAGATTATTTTTTTATATTTTTCCTCGTATTCTCAATAGTAATTTCAAATTGATTATTTGAAAGAAAAACACGTAAGAAGGCTAGCAATTAGCTTACTCTTGCATGGCATATATAGTTAATCTGAGAAAACATTCTGAATGATACAATTAGTATTTCAAAGGTCATATAATATGTTCTAGTTTGTTTTTTTAGTTTTTACAATTCTACAAATATTGGTGCTGTATAATAGTACAACGCTGATTTATAATTCTCTGGCATATAAAATGTTCATGCCACATACAATGTTTATTGTCATCTACATGATAAGGTTATAGGCTTCTCAGACATCCAGAATATATTATCTAACCAGACTTTCATAGAGTTTTCTCCTTCTCTCTTTTCTAATAGTTATATCAACATATCATGACTGTCTGTAAAATTAGTAGAGATTAAAGATTCAAAAAGTTAATATTACCATAGCAGTAATTAACTTTTTCTTAAATAACAGTGTGAATCAGCTATTTTATAATAATAATCTTAAACCTTATAAATGGCAGACATCAGCTGATTAGAATCTTTTTTTTTTTTTTTTTAATTCTCCTGGGGTGCTTGGGTGGCTCAGTTGGTTAAGTGTCTGGCTCTTGATTTCAGCACAGGTCGTGATCTTAGGGTTATGATATAGAGCCCCACTCCATGCTCAGCATGGCGTCTGCTTGAGATTCTGTCTCTTCCTCTCCCTCTGTGCCTCCCCCACCTCTAAAATAAATAAATAAATCTTAAAAAAAAATCTGTGATGAAATTGCTGTGAAAAAATGGAATGATGAAATCAGGTATGTGTTTCACTCTCTACCTCCCAAATAATAAGCACAGAATCCTATTTCTCAGGACTGTTTTTCTATAACCTAAAATACTGAAGGAATTTCTGTTTAAGTCAGTGCTGATACTTTCAGTCTGAAAGAGCAAGAAAGGATTAAATGAAAAAATTCTCATCAACCCCACATGAGGTTCAAAGTTTTCTAGATTCTAAAAGAGGCCTGATTTCATAAGACATGGATCTTAGTAGAGTCCAACAAGACTCTTGCTCTTCCTTCTCTATACCTATAGTCGTAGTCAAGCTATGTTCTGTGTTTTTTAAAGACTGTGTGGCTTTATATTTATTAACTGTTTATTCTAGCATTCGTCATTCTCTAGCTTTATATCACAGATTAAAGAGATCTAATATATATGTAGAATAATAATAAAATATATTAAAATGACATTTGATTCGGAAAAAAATACAATAATTTGTTCCAATCCCCACTTAGAGCCTATGTTACCACCCGCATGGCTCAAAACAGTCTTATGAATTCAACCATTTTCTGCTTCTTAGAGCTTCCCCAACAGCTCCACCACCTGAGCCCATTAAGCATACACCTGCTTTATACCACATGACTGCCTGAAACCTAGACTTAAATTTTCCCCCCAAATAGAGCATTTTGAAATGATAATTATTATTTTCTAACAATATATGGACTGAGAAATTTTAAAATATTTTCCCTATAAATATGAAGTTCTGCATAAAAGAGAGCAAAACATTATTTGCATAAATAAGTGCCCAAAAGAGGGGGAAAAAAAGTCCTAGATGCTCAACATGAAAGTGATATTGCAAAAGAAAAATCTCAGAGGGGTAAAATCATGAGTGATTGCTGTCTAGTAGGGATGTGAGTGAGGTAGGATTTGGATAAGAGATGTAACCTAGTGGCAAGAGTTTTATTATCCCCCATAGACATAGGAGTCAAGGCCTTGGATCTTTACACAGTAAAGGACTGGAACTAACATTTCTGCAAAAAGTTGGATTTCCAGGGTCATGATGCAGTAGTTTTAAAGACACCTAGCAGCAAAGAGAGATGAGAGGAAGATGGGTTTGATTATGTATGAGCTCTGAAAGAAAAAAAATATCTCCCCTGAGAATTTGAAGCTATTGGCTTAGGATTCATACAAATTTGAGATTCAAAATGATACTACTCATATATTCAGAAAACCTCAAATTTTGAAACTGTATTAAAATGGGCCTAAGACCTAGAGTGTCAAGTGTCAAGCAAAAACTAATGCAAAATTGATTGAGAGATGGAGTTCTACAGTCAAACCCCAAGGTTTTCTTATAGAGAAAAAAGCCATATGGAATATAAATCCATAATTTAAAAAATGTAAAAGACAAATTACAAAAAAACAGTAATAGATTAAAAAAGAAAATAGAATTACAATGTAAAAACATAAGTGTTTAATCTAAAAGAAAAAATAATTTTCCACAGAAGACTCTTTTTAAAGAAGCAAAACTTGTAAAAATAAAAAAGACCATCAATGAAATTAATTAAGAGATAATACAGCAAGATAAAATAAGGAAAACCAAGCCAAAATACTGCTCATAAAAACAACATTCAATGAAGAGTGATTCAATTTAAATGGCCTAATTTTCTTTTTTTTTAAGTTTGTAGAAGTATTGATTCAGTTAAGACTTTGTTAAGACAAGTACACATGTGAAAAGCATAACCTTATTCACTCAATGAGTAGAGTATAATGTAACCTTAACTGTTAAAAGATTAAAAAAAATTTGATCAAAATAATGACAGGAGAAAATACGCAACTTTTAAGAGCTTGGCAAATATAAAGATACATCATTTTAATACATAACACATATGAATGCTCACAGATAGAACTACAGAAGTATTCATAGTAAATGTAATCTTAATATTCAGGGTGGAGGATAATTTGGGGAGATAGCAGTGAGGTTTTAGTCAAAAACTATAATTCTTAAAAGATAGACCAAGTTATAGGAATGCAAATTGGTATAGGCACTGTGGAAAACAGTATGGAGTTTCCTCAAAAAATTAAAAATATCATTACTGTACAATCCAGTAATTCCACTACTATTTATCCAAAGAAAATGGAAACATTAATTTGAAAAGATATATGCACCCCCATGTTTATTGCAACATTATTTACAATAGCCAAGATTGGAAGTAACCCAAGTATCCATCCATAAATAAATGGATAAAGAAGATATGATGTGTGTACACTTACATACACACACACACTAGAATATCGATCATTCATTTAAAAAGGAATTAAATATTGTTATTCCACAGCATGGATGAACCTAAAGAGTATAATGCTAAGTGAAACAAGTCAGTCAGAGAAAGATAAATGCCATGTGAAAAAAGGACAATCAAACAGAAGATTCTTAAATACAGAAAACAAACTGGTGGTTGCTAGAGGGGAGTTGGGTGGCAGAGTGGGTGAAATAGATAAAGGGGATTAACAGTATACTTATCTTGATGAGAAGTGAGAATTGTATAGAATTCTTGAACCCATTTATTGTACACCTGAAACTAATATAACACTGCAAACTAATACCTCAATTAAAAATGCATATATCCAAAAAAGGAAAGATAAGACCAATGTACACTAAATAGGACAAAAGGCTAATATTTATTAAAATGTGATAATAAATATGTAGATGTCTATATTATGTTTTGTATATTTACATATCTTATAATTTTAATAAAGTATTATCTATCACTAATTCCCAAATATGTTCATTATGCTGACACCAAAGCCAGATAAAGATATCATTAGGAAAGTAAACTGCATACTAACATCCTTCATGAATATAGGTGTAAAAACTCTTCACAATATACTAAGTGAAGCAAGCAAAAAATGGCCCAGATGGCTGTATCCCAGCTAAATATAGAGAAGAGGCCACATTGAAGAGGGTAAGAAGGTGAAGCCATGGTCAGGAAACAAACTAACCTGCTAAACTGCCCAATGGAGGGAGAGATGCCACAGGAACAGAGATTTCAGAGGAACAGACTCCACACAAGTCACCCCAGGTATGGAGGACCCACACAGGGAAGATGAATCACCTTAACATTTGGCTTTGAAAACCAGAGGAGCCTAACTTCATGAGTTCTTAAAATCAACGGAGCTTTATGCCTGGAACTTTAAAAATCAGCAGGTTCTGCACTGGGAGAGCCCCAAAACTCAATAACTGAACTGAAATCAAAAATACACTAAAAGGAATAAATAGTAGACTAGAGCAGCAGAAGAATAGATCACTGACCTGGAGGACAGAGTAATGGAAAGCAATCAAGCTGAACATTAGAAAGTATAATATAAGTAAAGTATAAGACTAATAAAAACTGAGAATAGATTAAGGGAACTCAGCAACACCATCAAGTGCAATCATATTTGCATTACAGTAACCCCAGAAAAGAGAAAGAAAAGGGGGCAGAAAATTTCTTTCAAGAAATAATTCCTGAAAACTTCCCTAATCTGGAGAAGGAAACAGAAATCCAGATCCAGGAGGCATGTTCACACACACACACACACACACACACACACACACACAAATCAACCCACAGAGGTCCACACCAAGATACATAGTAATTAAAATGGCAAAAGTAGGGATGAAGAGAGAATTTTAAAAGCAAGAGAGAAGAAAAGTTACATATAAGGGAAATGCCATAAGGCTATCAACTGATTTTCAGCAGAAACTTAGTAGGCTGGAGAGAATGGCATGATATATTCAAATTACTGATATATATTAAAAGAAAAGAAAAGAAAAGAAAAGAAAAGAAAAGAAAACCCTGCAACCAAAAACACTCTATCCAACTAGGCTATCATTCAGAATAGATGGAAAGATAAAGAGTTCCCCAGAGGAACAGAAGTTAAAGGAATTCATCACCACTAAATCAGCCCTAAAAGAAATTTAAATGGAATGTTTTGAGTGGAAAGGAAAGACCATAAGCAGGAGTAAGAAAAGTAGGAAGCACAAAAGCAGTAAAATAAGTATATCTATAAAAATCAAGGGATTGACAAAATTAACATGTAAATATGACACCATATATTTAAAAGGTGCTAGGGAGGAGAGTAAAAATTTAGTGCTTTTAGAAAAGATTCAAACTTAAGCAACAATCAACTTAATACAGACTGCGGTATGCATATGTTATATATGAACCTAATGGTAAATGCAGATCAATACATGGTACACATATGCAAAAAAATAGAGAGAAAGGAATCCAAGTTTATCAGTAAAGAAAGCCAGCAACCTCTGAGGGAAGAGAGCAAGAGGGAAAAGGAAAAGAGAACTACAAAACAACCATAAAACAAGTAAAAAAATGGCAATAAGTACATACCTATCAATAGTTATTTTGAATTTAAATGGACTAAATGTTCCCGTCAAAAGACAGAGGGTGATGGAATGGCTAAAAAAGCAAGACACATTTATATGCTGCCTAAAGACCTAAAGACACACATAGACTGAAAGTAAAGGAATGGAAAAGCATTTATCATGCAAGCAGAAGTGAAAGGAAATCCAGAGAGCAATGTTTATATCAGACAAAACAGACTCAAACAAAGACTGTAAAAAAATACAAATAAGGACACTAGACAGTCATAAAGGGAATAATCCAATAAGAAGATATTTACAATTATAAATATGCCCCTGACCCGGGAACACCCAAACACATAAAGCATCTAATAACAAACATAAAGGAGCTATCAATAACAATACAATAATAGTAGAGGACCTTACCACCACATTTACATCAACGGATAGATCATTCAAACAAATTCAGCAAGGAAACAGTGGCTTTGAATGACACATTGGACAAGATGGATCAAACTGATATATTCAGAACATTCCATCCTGAAACAGTGGAATCCACATTCTTTTCAAGTGCACATGGAACATTCTCCAGAATACATCACATGGTAGGCTACAAAATAATCTCAACAAATTCATAAAAATTGAAGTTATGCCATGCACCCATTCTAACCACAATGGCGTGAAACTAGAAATCAACCATAAGAAAAAATCTGGAAAGAATACAAATACATTGGGGTTAAATAATATGCTACTAAACAATGAATAGGTCAACCAAGGAATCGAAGAGGAAATAAAAATAAATACGTGGAGACAAATGAAAATGAAAACAAAGTGGTCCTAAATCTATGGGAATCAACAAAAGCTGTTCTAAGAGGGAATATTGTAGCAATGCAGACCTACCTCAAGAAGCAAAAAAAATCTTGAAAAATCTGAACTCATACCTAAAGAAGCTAGGGAAAAAGAAAAAAGAGTATTAGGAAGGAAATAATGAACATTAGAGCAGAAATAAATGAGGTAGAAGCAAACAAAAAACAGAACAGATGAATGAAACCAGGACCCAGTTCTTGAAAAGGTCAACAAAAGTGAAAAATTGATAAATCTTTAGTCAGACTCATAAGAGAAAGAGAGAGAAAGAGAAAGTGAGATAGAGGACTCAAATAGACAAAATAATAAATAAAAAGGAGATACAACAACCAACACCAGGGAAAATATAAAGGATTATAAAAAAAAAAATATGCCAACAAATTGGATAGTCTAAAAGAAATGGATAAATTCCCAGAAATTTGTAACCTCCCAAACCTCAATCAGGAAGAAATAGAAAGTTTGAACAGACTAATTATTAGAAAAGAAATTGAATCAGCAATCAAAAGATTCCCAAGAAAGTCCGGGATCAAAAGACTTTGCTGATTAATTCTACCAAACATTTAAAGATGAGTTAATACATGTTCATTTCAAACTATTCAAAAAAAAAAAAAAGAAGAAGAAGATGAAGGAAAGCTTCCAAATTCATTCTATGAGGCCAGTATTACCCTGATATCTGATATCAACCAGATTAAGACACTTCAATATAAGATAACTATAGGCAGATATCTCTGATAAACACACATGCAAAATCCTCAACAAAATATTAGCAAGCTGGATCTAACAATACATTTAAAAATAATTCACCATGGTCAAGTGGAATTTTTTCCTGTAATACAAGTGTGTTCAATATTTGCAAATCAATCAACATGATACATCATATCAACAAGAGAAAGGATAAAAAGGATATGATCATTTTTGATAGATGCAAAAAAAGCATTTGACAAAGTACAACATCAATTCATGATAAAAAACCCTCAACAATGTAGGTTTAGAAGGAACATACTTTAGGGGCGCCTGGGTGGTGCAGTCGTTGAGGTCTGCCTTCGGCTCAGGGCGTGATCCCGGAGTTCTGGGATTGAGCCCCACGTCAGGCTCTTCCGCTGGAAGCCTGCTTCTTCCTCTCCCACTCACCCTGCGTTTGTTCCCTCTCTCACTGGCTGTCTCTTTGTCAAATAAATAAATAAAATCTTAAAAAAAAAAAAAAAAAGAAGGAACATACCGCAATATAATAAAGGCCATATGTGAAAAATCCACAGCTAACATCATTCTCAATGATGACAAACTGAGAGTGTTTCCCCTAAGACTGGGAACAAGGCAAGGATGTCCATTCTCACCAATTTTATTCAGCATAGTACTGTTAGTCTTAGCCACAGCAATCAGACACGAAAAAGAAACAAAAGCATCTAAATTGGTAAGAGAGAAGTAAAACTTTCACTGTTTGAAAGTGACATGATGGTATATATAGAAAACTCTTAAGACTCCACAAAAACCAGAACTGGTAAATGAATTTAGTAAGGTTGCAGGATACAAAATAAATATACAGGAATCTGTTGCATTTCTATACACTAATAATGAAGTAGCAGAAGAGGAATTAAGAAAACTGTCTCATTCACAACTGCACCAAAAAGAATAAAATACCTAGGAGTCAACTTAGCCAAGGAGGTAAAAGACCTGTTTTCTGAAAATTATAAAACACGGATGAAAGAAATTGAAGATGACACAAACAAATGGAAAGATAGTCCATGTTCATGGGTTGGGAGAACAAATATTGTTAAAATGCCCATACTACCCAAAACAATCTACAAATTTAATATAATCCCTGTGAAAATGTCAACAACATTTTTATAGAACTAGAAAAAAATAACCCTAAAATTTATGTGGAACCACAAAAAATCTCAAGTAACCAAAGAAATCTTGAAAAAGAATGAAACTGGAGACACCACAATCCCAGATTTCGAAATATTCTAACTGTAATCAAAACACTATGGTACTGGTACAAAAATAGACCTATAAATCAACGGAACAGAATAGAGTTCTCAGAAATAAACCTATGAGGATATACTCAATCTATGACAAAAAAGACAGGAATATGCAAGGGTAAAAAGATCGTCTCTTCAGTAAATAGCATTCTGAAAACTGGACAGCTACATGCAAAGAAATGGAACTGGCCCTCTTACACAATACAGAGAAAACAACTTAAAGTGAATTAAAGACCCAAATGTGACATGTGAAATGATAAAAATCCTAGAAGAGAGCAGAGGCAGTAATTTCTCTGACACTGGCAGGACCAAAATTTTTCCAGATATGTCTCCTGAGGCAAAGGAAACAAAAGCAAAAATAAACTGTTGGGACCACATCAAGATAAAAAGCTTTTGCACAGCAAAGGAAATAATCAACAAAACTAAAAGGCAACATACTGAATAGGAGAAGATGTTTGCAAATAACATACCTAATAAAGGGTGAGTATCCAAAAAACATTAAGAACTCACACAACTCGAAATGAAAAAAAAAAAAAAAAAAAAAGACCAAGTAATTTGATTAAAAATGGGCAGAAGACATGAACAGACATTTCTCCCAAGAAAACATACAGATAGCTAACAGACACATGAAAACACGCTCAGCATTGCTAATCATCAGGGAAATGCAAATCAAAACCAAGAGATTTCATCTCACATTTGTCAGAATGGCTAAAATCATCAACACAAGAAACAAGTGTTGGGGAGGATGTAGAGGAAAAGGAACCCTCCTGCCCTATGGTAGGAATGCAAACTGGTGTAGCCACTGTGGAAAACAGTGTGGAGGTTCCTCAAAAAATTAAAAATTAGAATTACTACATAAGGGGTGCTTAAGTAGCTCATCCAACTCTTGATTTCAGCTCAGATCATGATCTTAGTGATCCTTGCCACGCTGGGCGTGGAGACTGTTTAAGATTCTCTCTCTCCCTCTACCCTTCCTCCCCACTTGCGTTCACTCTCTCTCTCTAAAAATACATACATACATACATACATACACACATACATAAAGAACTACCACATGATCCAGTAATTCCACTACTGTAAATTTACTCAAAGAACATGAGAACACTAGAAGATATATGCACTCCTACGTTTATTGCAACATTTAGAATAGCCAAATTATGGAAGTAGCCTAAGTGTTCATTCATAGATATATGGATGAAGATGTGGTGTACATATAAAATGGAATATTACTTGGCCATAAAAAGAATAAAATCTTACCATTTGCAAAAACATGGATGGATCTAGAAGGTATTATGCTAAGTGAAATAAATCAGTAATAGAAAGACAAATACCGTATGATTTCACTTATATGTGGAATTTAAGAAACAAATAAACAAAAAAAAATGAACAAATGAACAAAACAAATGAACAGCAACAAAAAAAGAGACAAACCAAAAAACAGACTCTTAATATAGAGAACAAACTGATGGTTACCAGAGTGGAGGTAGGTGGGGGGATGGGTGAAATAGGTGAAGGGGATTAAGAGTACACTTATCATGATGAGGCCTGAGGAATATATAGAATTGTTGAATCACTGTATTGTACACATGAAACTAATATAGCACTGTATGTTAATTATATTGGAATTAAAATAAAAAATAAAACAAGAAAAAAAAGACTCAAGGGAAATTCATCCATGTTCATGGATCACAAAACCAATTGTTGAAATGGTAATAATCCTTATATTGATGTTCAGATTCAATGCAATCCCTATCAATCACAGTTAGCTTCTTGTAGAAACTGACAAGCTCATCCTAAAATTCATAGACATGCTTAAGGACTCAGGATAGCCAAAACAGTATTGAAAATATTGAAAAAAGGAAGAAGAAAATCGGATGATTCATACTTTGTAATTTCAAAACTTTCTACAAAGTAGCAATAACAATTTGGTATTGGCATAAGGATATACATATCAATCAATGGAATAGAATTTAATAATCCAGATATAAGCCTTCATATTTATGGTCAATGGAATTTTGACAAGTGTGCCAAAGCAATTCAATAGAGTAAAAAAGTCTTTTCAACTAATGGTACCAGGACAACTTTATATGCAGATGCAAAATATAAATTTGGTCATTTAGCACATCATATATTGTACACAAAAATTAAAATAGTTAAAAAGCCTAAATGTAAGAGATAAAAGTATAAAACTCTTAGGGAAAAAGCAGGAAATATTTTTAAATTAATTAGACACCCGCCTCTTAGATATGACACTGAAACCAGAAATGACAAAGGAAAACCTTAGATAAAATGGATTCATCAAAATTAAAAACCACTGTGCAGTAAGCAATACCACCAAGGAAGTAGAAAAACAAAACCAGAAAGGGAGGCTATATTTGAAATCATACACATGATAAGGAATTTGTGTACAGAATACAGAAAGAACTCTTACAATAGCCAATAAACACATGAAAAAATGTTCAACATCAATAATCATTAGGAAAAATGCAAAACTAAACCACAATCAGTTACTACTTCACACTCACTGGGATACTATAATCAAAGAGGCAGACAATTAAGATGTTGGCAAGGATATAAAAAAATTGGAACCCTCACCCACTGCTGGTGCTAATGAAAAATGGTGTAGCCACTTTGGGAAATAATCTGGCAGTACATCAAAATGCTAAATATAGAGTTACCATATGACCTAATAATTTTACTCCTATGGAGGTACTCAAGAAAAATAAGTGATACAGGAGAATAAATAATAATAAAGAGAAATAAAAAAATAAAAAATACATGCCCTCTCAAAAACATGTTCATAGCAGCTTTAGAACAGTCAATTGGAAATAACCTAAATGTCTATCAGCTTTTATTTTATTTATAATTTTTTTAAAAAGGTTTTATTTATTTATTTGACAGAGAGAGAGAGAGAGAGAGAGAGAGAGCGCGCACCAGCAGGGGGAGCACCAGAGGGAGAGGGAGAACCGGCTCTCTGCTCAGCTGGGATCGTGACCTGAGCAGAAGGCAGCTGCTGGACTGACTGGCAGGAAGAGGTGTGGAGAGTTATGGCTAATGAGCACAGGGTTTCTTTTTGGGTGATAAAAACCCAGATTTAGATCACAGTGTAGTTTTAGAACTCTGTGAATATATTAAAAACCATTGATTTAAACACATCAAATGGGCAAATTTGGGGATGAAGGTATCATAATAAAGCTGTTAAAAATAGGACATGGAATAAAGGGCCAATATTTATGGTGATGAATTATTAATTGTATATTTCTACATTATGTATTTAATTAATCACTAAACTATAATACAGGGATCACACTTAAAAATAAGTGCTAAAGCCAATTGACTAGGAAAAGATTTTTTGAGAGACACCAAATATGAAGAGACTGGGATATATGAAACAATTATGAATCCATTTCACTTTAACAATATCCTCTCTGTGTGCATGTTTGCATTTAAGAAGCCGGAATGAATTCACTTTACTAGAGATTGTGTTTATATATTGAGATGTTTATTTTTATGCACTTTTGCCAAGTATTATTGTCAGTATATTTCATGATGATTTTTCATTAAAAAAAAACTCAGTTGCTTTAGGTTGTACTGACAATCAATACCCTTTCTGGCTAATCACTTGATAAATTATACAAAATGTTAAATAGTGAAAACATGACACCCAAAAGCCTTTCACTTAAAGGAGCTATACACTTTATGTAAAGAAATCTATTCACAGTTCATTGATTCTATTTACTGGTAATAGCTAAGATTTTGTTATAACAAGCTCCAAACTAAAATACTGGATATAGTCTTGCTGTACTAGTTATGTTCATATTCATCATATCTAAGCTCTATATAGACTGAAAATTTATTATTCAATGTTAGGATAGTGAGAAAGACCATATCCTTCACTCAAAATTAAGAAATAAGTAAGTTAAGTAGTAAGTTTAAAAAATCATAGAAGAGAGAACCAAAATGTGTATAAGTGTGAGTATATAGTATAAAAATATATAGTATATATGCTAGATTTGTGAAAATGTTTACTTGAATATAATTTGTTATATTGATATTACCTTATCAACTTGCATAGCAAAAGAAAAATCCACTGTATTTGTCAGTGTGTTCTAGTATAACACAAGAGAGACTCTAAGTATTCTGTTAGCTTAAAGTCACTGGAATAAGATTTTTATTTATGTGTTTGATTTGTTCATTTATTCCATCAGTCAGTCAATTCTTCCTCCCAACCTTCCCCTCTAAAATGTATCATCTATTGTCTATCTAATATTGCATACCTACTGGGCACCTGGATATTGATTTGTACAAGATGCTCAATAAATATTTGGAAGATCTAGTAATTTGACTTTAGTGTTTATCACAGACTATATGTGGAACATTTATTCTTTTCTTTGAGCATATGATTTCTCCTGTGACTGTGACTTCCCAGAAGAATAGTAGCGTTCTTGCTGACTCAGGTACAACCTTGCCATCATCTCCTTCTGGGAATAAGTTTTATAGAGGCATATTTCTCCTCCAGTATTTGCTCCTTTCCAGAAGAGTGAGTGAACTGTCGTGTATTACAAATTACTTCTAACCTTGCTGTATTTTACTTGGAGTTACCTTTGTAGGGGGTTGGCACCCATCAAGACTAACAATTAATGAGATAGATGGTAACAGAGGTGTTAAAACTATATATATCATCAAAAATGTTAATATTCATTGCACGCATATTTCATATCAGCCACTGTTTTTAACTTTTTACATGGATTGAATTTTTATTCAGTCATTTCCATGGTTTTATTAAATTAATAATATCCAAATTTATAGATGAAGAAGAATTCACCTCCATTTCCTTTTCATAACTCTCATCCAATGTTACAGACCAGATTTGGTCATAACCTAGGACTGCACACATGCTGAAATTTAATATTGTATGTATGTCCTGTTTATTCCTCCTTTGTCACTTTATTTTTCAAGAATTAAAACATTAAGACCCAGTAGGAGGAACCAGCTTATAATTCTACCTGCATCCCTATGCATCCAAGATTCCATGACATAAACTTTTAGCTATTATTCTCAACATGCCTGTTTTTTTTTTTTTTCTTTCCAAAGAAGCCCTACCAAACACTAACTCTGGATAAATTATTCACACATGGGAAAACTGGTTACAATAATGAATATGAAGAATGGTAGAGAAAAGTACAATGATAAAAACTAGATACCACAGAAGTACTACAGATCCATGGTCTTCAAACACAGTTAAAACTTCATGTGACTTTTGTATACCTAGCAATCTTTCCAGGGAACTCTAGTCATTTTCTTTCCTGTTTCCTCAGTAATTATCCTAAATTCTTAATTTATAATATACCTTCATACCTCGCATTCATAAATAACTTTCTGTCTTCACTGTAAAAATTAAGGCCATCTGACATGACGTTCCTTTATTTAGTTCCATATCTCCTGCCAACACTTTCCATCTGAATACTGCTACAACATTCTTATTCATGCTTCCGTTACTGGAAATGTGATTCACTTTACTTCTACTTTGTTTTTCCTACTTCCTGGCCCTCTCTCTCAAATTAAAAATAAATAAATATAGTGATTGAATAATCCGTTCCTTTACTTACCTACATTTCTATTTCCACACATAATCTCTAATTGCCACATACTATTTATTTCTTGTAATTATTACATTTCAACAGTCATCCTGAAAAACCCTTTCTAAGATCATCAATGACCTGCCTTCAGCTCAAGGAAATGAAGACTTCACTGATAAATTTTCTCCAGTATTAGAACCGATCACTCTGTTTCCTTAAAAGTCTCACTTTTCTAATTTGCTGTGCTTATTCTTTGGATTTTCCCTTTCCCCCCCTATATTGTAAAGTCTTATTTATGTATGCATTTTTGATAATACCTTAAATACCCTCAATGGCTAATATTTTAGCTATTGTCTCTTGTAAATTATATATTCTCTCAGATATTTCCTCTAAATTCATTGTTTGTTCTATCCAATAAACCAGTCTGATTTCATATGGATACTCTAGTTCTTAGTACACAATCTAGATTTCTAACAAGTTTTTGTTTTTGGTCTTTAGTAATTATAGAACTTATGAGTGTAAAATTCTCACCAAGCACCAGATAATTATATTCAATTTTCCAGTGGATTTTTCTACTTGGATATCTCATAGCTACTTATAACCAATATATTTACACTTCAGCTTTTCCTCAATTCTAACCTCCCCTACACACAATTATATCTTCATTCCTTTTCACTGGTACCATCACCTGCACAATCTACCTTTGCATTTTGCCATCTCTACACATTCATAATGTGATTTCTTCTTCCTGATGAGTATGTACATACTTCATCAAACTTCTATTGGCTAATTCCTACTTATATTAAATAATGCATTTCTCCTTAAAAACCTTAGCTGAACTCTTACACTAGACTTCTGTATGGTCTGCTTCCATTTACCACTTTATATTGTAAGAGCTCTACAATTTTTTTCTTCACAATACTACTTTGGAGATGGACTTCCAAAAATCTTTGAGTAGCCAAAGAACTGTCAGAAACACTGCTTTATCTTTTTTATGGTTTTTTGATTTTGTGAGAAATTTCTTGAACTTCACTCAAAATTTTTACTTTACCAAAAAAAAATTTTTCCCGTATAGCATTTAATAGTACTCTTATAGAACAAATTCATTAATGTAGATAGATGGTCAATTTTATGCATTCATGACAGAGTAAGAAATCAAGAAATTTGATAGAAATGACTATTTAATGTGTTACAATGTTAATAATTAAAGTTTCATGGTAGCAATGCACTCATTTAAAAAATGAATGTGAAGTATATAGCATAATGCTTGGCATACGCATGTTTTATTTTACAAGTTATCTAATATCTTTTTCATTATGATAAAGAAGCCAATTTTGTTCACTAATAGACTAGCCTTTCTAAATATATATTCTCCTATACCCCTATGGGGTATTTAAGCATGGTTATATCATTTTGTAAAATTTTTGCCAATTATATTTTTGTCATTTCAGTTATTTTAGTTATTATTGTGAATGGGAAATCCTGACAAAAAAATTTTTTTTTAAGATTTTATTTACTTATTTGAGACAGAGAGAGAGCATGTTCAGTGGGGTGAGGGGCAGAGTGAGAAGCACTCTCCTCACTAAGAAGGGAGCCCAACACAGGGCTCAATCCCAGGACCCCAAGATCATGACCTGGGGCAAAGGCAGATGCTTAACTGACTGAGCCACTCAGGTGCCGAACAAAAAAATATTTCTATGAAACAAAATGTTTCCCAATGAAGTATGTACCTTACAGATAGATAGGGTACATTATTTCTCTAACACTAAAATGCCAAACTATTCTGAAGCAATTGAGAATGCAATTTAATAGTCTTTATATAAAGCTATACTATAAAACTTTCCAGTTTTCCATAGAAAGAACAACACCAAGAAAATATTTTACTCTGCATTACAACTTAAAGTTTTACCTTGCTCTCTTCAATGTGTTTCAAGATTTACAGCTTCTGACATTCTCCTTATAATACCTATTATATCCAGCCAGTGAGCACTTAATTGATAATGATGAAAATCATCTCTCTATCTGTGGCATATGTTGAACATCTGTTTCAGGCTATAATTTTAAATTTATGCCTTCTGTTTAAATTTGAAGCATTGAGAAAATAAGTTTTCATTTTTCCAGTTGTATTTTTAATTGTTGGCTGACCAGTGTGACTGAAACTACAGTAGAGACTTTCACTTTTGAAACTGTCTCAGAAGAATATGGAAGAATCAGAAGCACAACCCATTATAAAAATTGTTCTATATTTGTTTTCTAATTTGTGTATATTCTATAAATACTTAACCTCTGCAGTCATGTGGACATGCATATGTAATTTGCTAAGCTTCAGACATCTAACCAGAGTTTACTGTTAAATAAAATGTTCAGTTGAGAACTATCTGCTAATCTTTCCTCATAAATAGGTATTATGAAAAGGAAAAGATGAACTTTGAAAAACTCCTGCATACAAGCTGTTTTGCCTTGGCCAAAATTAATGTACCTCATCTCTCTGAAACCAGTAAAACTTGTCCATATTGTGGATATTTTCTTCTTCCTACAGTATCCTTTTCCCCCTGCTTTTAGTAATATGATCCTGTATTTCTGATATAAAATTCTATATGGTTCTGGGGAAGATTTTGTTCATAGAAATTTTCTCTCCTCTTGCCTACTCTTCCCTGCCATCAGCGGATGGACAGATGATTCAATCACGGCAATTAGTCTTTAGCTCCTGGTAAGCTAAATTTGAGGGGATGTCACCTTGAGATAATGCTAAAAGTGAACATCCACAAATACACAGTCTATGTGTTCCTGGTTGAATTTTCTAGAGCTGTGAAAAGTCCTGCTCTTTATTGAAAATAGTAATTAGCTTTTTCTTCCTAAGTTATAACTATTTGCTAAACTAATTCCCTTTTTATTTTTATTATTTTATTTTTGCTAATTCTTTTTAAAAATTCCGTCAGCTAGAGTGGATTTCTGTTCCTTGAGACAAAAGAATTCTTACGAATTCAGTACTCCGCAGTTATTGTGATCAATTTCATTAATTGAAATAACATGTGAAATTGCTTATTTAATAGGTGATTCTAACAGAACAGGCTGAATAATTATTTTCTACTACCTTTGTTACCTTAGCATCTATCCAATTCCTATTAGCTGCTTTTATGACTTTTATAAGCCTTTGATGAGCTTTGTTTTAGTATTTGGGAGTCACGGAATGTCAAGCCTCAAATTTTGCCTGGTCTGAATTAGAATTTACCCAAACCAGCATTCTCATCTTCTAGAAATGAAAAATCAATTAAGGATTTACACACCTGTCCTTGTATTTGAAGAAGCTGGCCATGACCATGATTTCTGCAAGTATCTTTTTCAAGAGACAAACATGACTCTTTAAATTAATAGATTGTACTAGAGACTTGTTTGTGACTGCAACCTGCAAATCCTGACGCATTATTCCAGTATCTTAAATAATGTGTGTCACACGATAGGTATTGGGTAAATCTCTGTTGAGGAAATCATCATCCTCAATTTCTTTTTTTGCTATTTGCAGTTCTATTCCTTAGTTTCACAATCATCACAATCCCTTTGTTTTAAATGAACCACGGCTTTCTTCTCTAATTCACAAAAAGGTAGCAAATGAACTTAGGTTAGCAAAGACACGGAAGAATTAATGTGTAATAAATATGGGTTAGGGATATATATATATATATATATATATATATATATATCCACACACACACACACATACACACACACACATATATAGAAAGACAGAGAGAGAGATAGGTATTTATTCCATCAGTGTGGTTCATGATGAATGATCTGCTCACCATGCCTCTGGAAATAAATTTTATTTATCAATTCTCACTTTTAAATGGCAATGCAAAATTTAGAGTACTGTTCCTAAAACATGTATAATATTAAAATGAAATTAAGCTTTCAAATTGTCTATTAGGAAACTGTAATTTTAGAAATAACTCTTTTTTTCTTTTCATATGTCATGTATAACTATAGTGCAGTAACCGAATAGATGCAAATATTATAAGGTGGAATAACATTAACATTGTAAATTAGCATAAACACATATACTATTATCATTATGTATATTTTATATCATTATATGTATATTTGTATCATTATGTATATTTTAAGTAATGCATCAAAGTACATAAGTTTGTTTAAAATTAATAAAATTTTCCATAAAAATATATGGCTTATGTCACAGAAATCTGCTAATGTGGCAATATAACAGTCTTATAAATAAACTGACATGGAAGGAAGAAGAGAACTAACACCTAAAGTAGAAATTGAATCCGCTATTTTTCCCTCCAACCACAGCACTCAGATTTATTGAATGATTACCCACTTACAAATACAAGACAGAACTGCAAAACAAGTTACATCAAATGTAATGTTGAGAATTTAGCAAAGCAACTCCTTGGTATTGCTATTTCAACAACCATTTTATTTGGCAAAGCAGTTGGCAGGGACCTTAAACTAACACTAGCACCCTCATGCAAGTGCATGCCCTAGATAGCAGCCTTCAGAGTCACAAGCAAATATAAGTTTATGATAGGACTTCTGACAGTCCTTATAATCACCAGTCTCCCCTGCCTCCCAGATCCCCCCTCTTGTGTGCGTCTTAGATGAGACCCATATGGGGCTAACAAAAACCCTACTTGCTTGGTTTGAAATGACCAATCCAGCCTTAGCTCAGGAACCCCAAAGCACGTTACTCATGGACCCTAATAAAGTCATGTGCCCCAGCAACTCGTGCTCTCTCCCTGCACTCTGTTTTGACTTCCCGGTGGCCCCTACAGGCATGGCCTGTTCTGCCTCCAGGACCTGTGAGTAACAAATTTCTCTATTTTAATTTTTCTTGTGGTCTCTTATTGAATGGCAGCTCACCATTCAGCACCCTGTGCTCCACTCAACAAATGTAAAAGCAATTAAAGAAGGTTGTTTCCAAAGATAAAGAAACATAAAGAAGACTGTTGGCACTGAAATGGTATCTGTGGACCTCCAGCCGAACTCATTATAAAGGATATTAAGGTGAAGAGTAATCAATGAATTTGTTCAAGTTTATACAGTTGGTTATTTGAAGAATTAGGGCTTCTGTCTCTTCCCCTTGGCTTTGTCCCTGTTTCTGGGCCTTTCTCCCTGGTCATTCCCTTTTCTTGAGCAATTCTCTTCATGGATCAGTACATTTATATCTCAGATTAAGTACCAAATCTTTAAAAGAGATTCTGGCCAATTAAAAGTAACACTGACTTCCCCTCACTTCTACCAGTAGCTTTTTGTTGTTGTTAAGCTATTATCTTGTTTATGATATGTAATGTCTAAACTTGTTTTCCTCTGGCTCTATCTCTGTCTTTCAAGCTTCTTGGAGACTGGGGCCTTACCTCCCTTGTTTTCAGGGCCATATAACCTATAACAGTAACACATAGGGGAGTTTTTAATAAATACTGTGTGATGACTTGTTTCATATTGCTCACATCTAAAATATCAGCTCATCAGAGGCTTTTTCTCACCATCCTGTCTGAAGTAGTAGCCCCCAGTCTGTCACCAAACCGTGCCAGATGCTACTGTAACTGAACAGCCTATTAATAGAAAAAATACTAAATTATGTAGCACATTACATTCACCATGTGCTGCACATAGTTTGACAATTTTAATCAAATCAGTATGTGCAAACTAATAACTTTTGCTATTAATTATATATACACTTATTCTCTTGATCAAATTAGCTAAACAAGTTCTCTGCTATGTAGAAATACTGCAAATAAAAACTGGAAAAATAGCTCAAACATACTGCTAATATTGAGATATACTTTCTGTGCTTCCATTTCCTTATCATTGAAATGATGATGCTAATAGGACCAGTCTTATAAGGCTATAAACATTGAATGAGTGACTAAAAATAAAGTGCTTTGTAGACTGGCATACAACAAAAACTGAATGAGCCTTAGTAAGTATTTGTTAAAATGTTATCTCCATTTATATTTCTAATGATGCTTTAAAATTTAGATGTTGATTATATTCAGGCAATAAACAATTTTCCTTGTTTTTTTTTTTTTAAGATTTATTCATTTATTTGAGAGAGACAGCATGCACTTAATTGGGGGGAGAGGTAGAGGGAGAGACTCTTCAAGCAGACTCCCCACTGAACGCAGAGCCCTGTGTGGAGCTCCATCTCATGACCTATGAGATCATAACCTAAGCCAAATCCAAGAGTCAGAAGCTTAACTGACTCAGTCACCCTGGCATCCCTTACTTGTGTTTAATTATTTTGGGGTCATGAATATCTCTAACTAACAATGAAGCCAATTTATTATTTTACCAAAGAACAAGGATTTTACTTTCATAACATTTAATATATTAAATGCATTTTTCCCTATTATCCATTAGGCTATATTTCAGTGTTGTTATTCAACACATAACTCTAGCAAAAAAAAATGATATGGCTATGAATAGCAAACACAATTGTTTTTATAAAACTCATCTGATGACCTCATTTAATCTCCACTCTTATTTTATTGGCTAAATGTTATTTCTTTCGTTGTGCTCTAGAGCATGGTGCAGAAAAAAATAAATATCTGACATAGATTGTATGCAGCCTACAAGTTCTACAATACTCTTACCTGTTTTTTTCAGGAAAAAAAAATTGCCAGACCCTCAAGAGCTACATACGATCACATCCTTTTATCCTTCCCTCTCTTCCTCCTTTTGTGCCTCTACCTCTATTTTTGCTTTTTATCCTTTTATTTCCTACCTTTAGATAGATTGATGATAGACAGACAAACATGCATAGATGCAGATCTTAAAAAATCAAAACAACATTCCTAGGAACTAGGGCAGGGTCAGACTTGCCCCCCCCCCCCAACCTCAGGCCACAGTTTGCTAACCCTTAGTCTAGATTTTACAATATAGATATTAAATTTATCATAATCTACCTTTAAATTATACTATATTGTTTCTCCAAATAGTTTACTAATATTATAATAGCATAGTTCCATCCTCCTACATATCTTATACATTCAAAAGTACACTTTCGCATTTTTATTATTTTTGCTTTGGATGGCTAATTATTGTCTAAAGCCATATTTCTGTCCAGGTGCCTGGGTGGCTCAGTTGGTTAAGCATCTGACTCTCGATTTCGGCTGGAGTCCTGGGATGAGTCCCGTGGCAAGCTCCACACTCACTGTGGAGTCGGTCTGAGGATACTTTCTCCTTCTCCCTCTGCCCCTACCCCACTCATGCTCTTTCCAAAGTAAACAAATCTTAAAAAAATAAATAGAGCCATATTTCCATCTGTTTGTTTTACTTTGCATTTTATCTGAAGAACTCCCTTTCCCATTTTCTACAATGCAATTCTGGCTCTGAATACTTTCAGTTTTGGTTTATGTGAAGAGTATCTTTTTTCTTTTTTTTTCCCCCAAAAAGATTTATTTTAGAGAGAGAGAGAGCGCACACATAAATGCAGGGGTGAGGGGCAGAGCGAGAGGGAGAGACAGTCTTAAGCAGACTCAGTGCTGAGCACAGAGACTGACACAAGGCTCCATCTCACAACCCTGAGATCATGAACTGAGCCGAAACCAAGCTTAAAACTTAACTGATTGCACCAGCCAGGCACCCCATGAAAAGTAATTTGCCTTAAGTTTTGAAAAATATTTTCTTGGTGTATAAATTTCAGGTAGACTGCTTTTTGCTTGTTCCTCTTTGGCACTTTATGCTGTTCCATTGCCTTCCAGATTGCCTAATTCTATTATTTTCTATCTATGTAATTTTTAAATTTGCTTTTAATACTCTTTTTATTGATGCTTTCAATAAATTGACTATGATATATCGGTGCTTCACTTTATGTTTATTATTCTTCAGTTTAGTTGAGCTTACTGGATCTGTGGTTTATATATATATATATTTTTACTTTGAAAAATCTAAAAGAATTATTTCACCAAAATGTTTTCTTTCTTAACTCCTCTTGGAATCCTAATTGCCCATTTATTAGGTATCTTGGTATTTTCCCTCAAGTTAGTAATGCTCTGTTCAATTTCTTTTCCTCTGCTTCATTTTAGATTGTTTCTATTTCAATATCTTCACATTGTCCTTTTCCCCTTTATTGTCCAGCATGCTGTTCATTCCATCAATTTTATTTTGCATTTCAGATATTTCATTCTTCATTTCTAGATGATTTAGAGCTCTTTATATCTTCCATTTTTCTTTCCATTATGTTCTTTTCCTTTCATTTCTGAAAATATTTGTATTAAACATAATAACTGTATTAAAATGTTTTCTTGCTAACCCATCATCTCTGGCATATCTAGTTCTATTTCTATTAAATGTTTTTTCTGGCTATGGGTCCTACGTTCTTGCTTTCTTGCATGCCTCATTTTTAATTGATGTCTGACATTGTGAATTTTATATTGTGATTACTGGGATTTATAGCATTTGTAAGAGTCTTTAGGCATTTTTTTGGCATGCAGTCAACTTACAAATCAGTTTGATCCTCTATATTTTTAAGCTTTGTTATGACACAGAATAGACTTTACTCTAGGGCTTTTCAGTGAAGGCATGAATCTTCTGATAATTCTACCTAATTCCCTTTTATTACAAGGACCCTTTATTCTGACACTTGGGGACATGAATGATTTTGGTTTTGCACCCACTTAGACAATTGTTCAGCCTATTACTCTCTAGTGGTTCTTTTCCAGCATCAAGGAGTATCACCATGCACAAGAGCAGATCAATGCAAAGCCAAAGAAGTTAGGAGATTCCTCTTCACATCTCCAAATTTTCTCTCTGTAGGTCTCTAATTACTGGTACTTTGCTCCATGAATTAAAATTACTGGTACTTTGGCCTCCCTCCATCTGCCCAAATCACTGAGTCATCAGGTCCTGTTTGGATTTCCTCTACATTCATTGCAGCCTTGAAAATGCCTCCAGGCAGTATCCTGGGTAAAATTTAGGGTCCAATTATTGGTTTTGCTTCCCTGGGGGACAAAGTCGTGTGCTAACTCTAGCTCTATGTGTGAAAACTCTTGTTTCATTTTTTTTTCCCCTGGTTTTCTAATTAGGAAGAGAGGACAATGTCTCTAACCATAAGTCCTTCATAGGTTTAATCAAAAGTCTAGATACAATTTTTTATTTAGTATCTTGGCCTATAAGAGGGTCAATTTTAGAGGTTTATTCTTGGGTTTTCCACTGCAATAGCTATTATCTGACAGGCCATGAAAACAATGTGTGCATCTAGTCGAGTATTTTAGGCACATTGACGTTGGTTTGTAACCCACTAGATCCACTGTGAGCTGGACCTGGTCCAGGACTCAACTTACTACTTATCTCTTAGATACTCCAATCTAACAGAAGGCCATGGCAATGTCTGAGTCCTTAGATATTAAAGCTAAACTAGGCCGAGTATTCAAAATTTCACAAAACATCACCTTTTGTCCCCACTGTACTACTCATGTTAATGGACATAGGCTCCCTAAGGAAAGATACAGAGAAAAGTTATCATATGTGTTTCCTTTGGTGATACAGGGTCCTCTTTCTTAGGGACTCAGACTCTTCATCTAAAAATGGGTTCTGGAGCTGAATATATGCTCAGGACTAGAATGTAGGCAAGATATTGTGACTCTTTACTTCTGCCACTGTTCTAAGGCTCCTGATTTATTTTATAAATCAAGTAATCTTTATTTTCATTATGTAGATTGTGAAATTTCTTTGTTGCTACCCATCTGTCTTTTTCCCAGGGACACCATGTTCCAATAGCCATCTTCATAGCTCTGTACAAGACAAGCTCTCTGGCTGCCACTCTGTCATTGTCACTTATTAAGATAATTGTCTCTCCCTTATTTCTGATGATTAAAAGCCATTGTACAAATGATGTTATATTGGGATCCTAGGCTCACCTTTATTTTAGGATCCAGTGTTGTTTTTTTTTTTTTTAAGACTTTATTTATTTATTTGACAGAGAGAGAGAGCCAGCAAGAGAGGGAACATAAGCAGGGTGAGTGGGAGAGGAAGAAGCAGGAGCCTGATGCGGGGCTCGATCCCAGGAACCTGGGATCACACCCTGAGCCGAAGGCAGATGCTTAATGACTGAGCCACCCAGGCGCCCAGGATCCAGTTCTTAAACTCTCCTAGCCTCAGCCTGAAAAAGAAGGTACTGCTGATTCTCAAAAAGGCACCAGGATTCTCAGGGTAACCCTATCTCTAATACACTTCTTATCGCTGTGGTAATAGTGACATCACATAGGATATAGGTGGCTTGTATGTTTTCAGTCTCCTGAGAGACCCTTACCTTTTTGCTCCACTTTTTGTTCTAATTTTTCACCAACATCTACAGAAGGTCTGAGGTTTATACTTCAATTACTATAAGGCCTTTACTATTTCTAAGCTTTTAAGACTCAAAACAGCTGTGTGTGTGAGCATATCTTTCTCCTGCCTACTCCCACCTTGAGAAAAGTTTAAATCTTATATCCAAGGAGAGTGCTCTCATAATGATAATCAGTCCCTTATCAAACTATTTATAGGCCCAGAACATGCAGGGGGATCTGTGATTTGAGATTCACAAATGCTTTAATTCAGGGATCCCCATGCCATATTTCAAGTTTAAATTCTATTCAAATGGTCCTCTGACATTGGCATATCTGACTTAAATTAACAAAATGTTAACTTTTTTTTTTTTTTCTGGAGCTTTTGTTCTTTCCAATTAAGTCCTAGGCTCAGTTCATAGCTCTTAGTGTCATATAATTGAGGTGTGAAACTTTTTGTATGCTACTGAAGAGGCCCTCTGGCTATTACACTTCATCTAAATGGGTGGTTAGTCACCCTCAGCTCTTCATTGTCTTTCTCCAATGCATTTATTGTCCCCATAACAACTATTAACTGTCATGCTTCTTGTAATTAATATTTTCCCTATACATCTCAATATCCTGATATGTTGTACCCATTAGTGAATTAATCTCCACTTGTACCACATTCGTTTATCACCTTATCACTCATGAAATTTAACAATGACATTGCCACAGCATACCAGTACCTATCCATATTCATTCTGTTACCAGTAATGTGGACCTCACTGCCAGCTGGTGTTGGATGGTCCAACTGTGCAATTACGTATCAGTGCTGTGTTCTTAGGACCCTGAAGAATGAAATGCCTTAGGTATGTGTTCCTGAAAATGCTTTTCTGTGTACAGTTAGTTTTATAGGAAGGTCTCACAAGAAGAGTTTTGAGAGAGCAACTGAAGCAGAAGTGGTCATAGAGATGTAAAACTGTGACGTGGTTGCTGTAGTGGCCTCAGTCAGTCTCACAGAGAGTGGCGAAGCTAGAATGGCCCTTTAGAAATGTCCTCCACAGAGGCAAGGGGAACAGGTTATATACTCCCTTTTTGAGCCGATAAAAACTTGTGAGAGATAGCTACCTTCAGCACGGTAAGTGCAGGTCATCAATTCTCAAGATTTCTAGCAATTGGAGTATAAGAGAGGATCAAGATTGTACACTATACCAGGCACTATTAGGATACAAATTAAAGAATCAACTACAATAAGTTGTCATAATGTCTATGCAGGAGAATCAGAGTATGGTACTGCTGCACAATTTGTCTCTTCAACCAAATCTGGGCGCAAGGGAATTCTTTTGAGAGAAAAACATGTTTATGTTGAAGGCCTACAACCAGTGCTTCCTAAGACAGAGAAAAGATCATATGTTTCAGATTCAATGAAATGGTTTAAAACATTGATTGGATTAGATAATACTCAGGCAAATAACTCCATTACTTTGTAACCACTAATGTAACACAGTCAGCTTCACAAAAACCTGCATGCATTTTGATTTCCAATGATATACATTTGGATATAGGACTCTGATTTTTAATAATTTTTATAAGTTTAATATATCCAAACTAGTGTTGCCAGAAGAATCAGTCAGCATAGCTGGGGAGCTCCATAAATACTGAGCAACACTGGTGTAGATTGATACAACTCTTTAGGTATTGGCTTGTAAATACAATCTCATTATTTTTAATTACATCTCAAATTTCACCAGAGACCATATACTTTGATTGTTAGGTAAGGATCTGAATGGGTTTGAGATACTTGCAATTTTAAGTTTCTATTAAAAAGATGAGGACATTGGCCATTATTGAGGATAATCAAAGGAATGTGACATGGGATATGAATGAAATTCTTAAAACTTATTGTATCTTTACAATAAAGGAAATGAATCCCAATGTTAATAGTTTGAGACTCCAGTACTCTGGATGGTATTTTTAGTAATAATACAAATCCATCTCTTTGAAGCAGCTTACTATATTCTCTCTTTTCACGTGCTATCAAAACATCCTCCCAGTTTTTCTGTCAAGATTCTCTAGATTATATTCCTTATTTTTTTATTGCATTAATGGATTTATGGCAGACTATTTTAAGAACCAGTTAAGTGTGACAGCAGGTGTTAGAGCCTAAGAATGAAACAACTTGTACAGCATGTATAAGAGAATCTATCTATATTTATATAAATAGTAAGATACATTGTTAATAAATGAACACATAAAGTAAGGGGGTTTGGCACAGGGTATAGTAGATTTACTTAAATTCTCCTTATAGTCTGCAGCCAATGAAAATATGTAAGAGTAAGAAGCCCAAGATTGCTATAATCAGATATCTTCTGTTATTTTCCATACTGCCCTATCCATCCCCAATTTCTTCAAAAAATGAGTTTCAGCGGTTAAAAGGGTAGAGGAAGGGTAAGTGGAAAGAAGTGTCTCAGTGGGGAATGAATATAAATCTATCACTAACATGGAATAACTAATCCAATGGTTCAGTGGCATCATCTTTATATGTGTAAAACAACATATTTCCCCTGACACCATCCTCTGACACTTTAGATACAGTCAGCAGGTTATGGTGGCTATGCTGCCACCAATAAGTAAATTATGGGATCAAGCTGTTAGGAGTGGCTATCATCATTCACTTTTTTCTTCTAATGTCACATTTTTCATTATGTCTTAGGTACACTGCAAAGATGTATTCCACCTCTAACCTTCATGACACTGAGTAAAAATAAATGTGGATTTCAGTAAGTGAAGAACAATATTTCATTGGCAAAAACAGCCTTTCAATTTTAATGATAACTAAACTTCTTTGACCAAAAACTGGCTTTTTCCCCCTCCACATCTGTAAACGAGGAACGCTATATTACTAGCAGTTATGAATACTAACTTTTAAGTCATCCCTCTAAAATATCACCACATATGCAATACACACAGGCATGTTACATTTTCTTGAAGATAAAACTATCTTCAAAGTAATTATTATGTTATTTGACTTCTTTCACTTGTTGACACTTGAAATGCTACAAGATCAATGGTGAGTAAAGTTCCTGGTCTCTTAACATGCATTTCAGTAGTTACTGCCAAATTGTTCTAGTGGTCACTATAGTACTTTTCACCGCCACACGTAGTTTAAGCAACAAGAAAGCTCGTTCCAAATAAAAGATACCCTTGTATAAACAGTAAACATAGATTTTATTAAATTATGACATTGGGTTTTGTATCTTAATATTCTCTGTACGAAACGTAAGTTTACTTAAAGCATATAGAAATGCCATGATGTTCTAGAGGAAAAACACTTGGGAAATTGAGTTGCAAGCTGAACTAGCCATTTTTTTTTTTCGTTGAATGGAGTTTTTACTGAAAGTCACAATATGATTATTCCAACACAGGTATTTGGCAAATATAATTTTGAAATACGTATAGTTCATTAATGTTGAATATAATCTCATTGCTCTGGTTGGATGTATTTCTCTAGTTGAGAATGTGTTGTTTTCCTCCTCTTATTTACTTAAGGTATTTTGGTACTCCATTTCAGTTTACCTATTTGCATTTTATAATTCTACCTCACTTTTTTCTCTGCACTGTTCTTTAGATTAATTCTATTACTTTATGTTCGAATTCATGCACTCTTTCCTGTTATCTATGTTAAACTGTTAAGTCCATGTTCCACTGATAAAAGAAAAATACAAAGTGGACTTAAGTTTTTTTACTGTTTTTTTTAAGTTACTTCTGTAATGTCTACCTTTTTATATTTTATAGTTCTCTGCTGAGATTTCCTTTTTTCATTCATTACAAACATAATTAACCCTTTGCTCTTCGAACATAGTTTCAATAGATTATTCAAAATTTCATTTGGCTAAGATCACCATCAAATTATTTTGCTTTTTTTTTTCTTTTGATTATGGCTCACATTTACTTATTTTTATGTGTTGTAATTTTAGATTATACCATTTACATTGTGAAGAATATGTGTTAGAGATTCTGAATTCTGTTATATTCATTTAAAAGTATTTCAGTTTATTTTCATTTTTAAAATTTAATTTTTTTCTTTATGCATAGGTGATGCACTTATATTATTACAGGTGTACAGCATAGTGATTCAATAACTCTATACATTATGCTAGGCTCACCGCAGTTATAACTACAGTCTGTCACCATACAATGCTATCACAATACCATTGACTGTATTTCCCTATGCTGTACCTTTAATCTCTGTGACATATTTATTCCACAACTCAAACTTGAAGCTTCTACCTTTCACTCCTTTTGCCCATTTTGTCCAACCCTCTGGCAACCACCAGTTTGTCCTCCATATTTATGGGTCTGTTTTTTCTTTGTTCATTTTTTTTGTTGTTGTTTTTTAGATTCCACATATAAATGAAATCATATGGTACTTGTCTTTCTCTAACTTATTTAACATAATACCCTCCAGGTCTCTCCATGTTGTTGGAATCGGCAAGATCTCATTTTTTTCTAATATTCATATGTATTCATACACACAAACACACACACACACACACACACACACACACACACACGCACACAGTCTTCATTTATCTATCATGGATAATTAGGTTGCTTCCAGAGCTTGGCTATTGTATATAATGTTACAATAAACATAGGGGTACATATATCTTTTTGAATTAGGGTTTTCATTTTCTTTGGGTAAATGCCCAGGAGTGGAAATTACTAGATTGTAGGATATTTCTATTTTTAATTTTTTGAGGAACCTCCATACTATTTTCCACAGTAGCTGCACCAGTTTGTATTCCCACCAACAGTGCAAGAGGGTTCCTTTTTCTCCATATCCTCACTAACACTTGTTATTGCTTGTCTTTTTATTTTAGCCATTCTGATTGCTGGGAGGTGATATGCTACAGTGGTTTTGCTTTGCATTTCCCTGATAAGTGATATCGAGCATCATTTCATGTGTCAGTTGGCCATCTGTAGGTCTTTGAGACAAAAAAAAAATTCAGATCCTCTGCCATTCTTTAATCAGATTATTTTTTTTTTTTTGGGTGTTGAGTTGTAGAAGTTCTTTATATATTTTGGATATTGGTCCCTTATATATACTATTTGCAAATATTTTTTCTCATTTGTTAGGTTGCCTGTTCATTTTGTTGATGGTTTCCTTTGCTGTGAAACATTTTTCTTTTGTCTGTTGTTGGTGTAGGCCCACTAGTTTATTTTTGCTTTTGTTTCTTTTGAGGAGACACACCTAGAAAATAGTTTCTAGGGCCAATTTCCAAGAGATTACTGCCATCTTTTCTTCTAGGAGTTTTATGGTTTCAGGTCTCTCATTTAGGTCTTTAAACAATTTTGAATTTATTTCTGTGTATGGTGTAAGAAAGTAATAAAACTGTCACTATTTGCAGATGATATGATACTATACAAAGAAAACCCTGAAGACTCCACCAAAAAACTATTAGAATAAGTCAACAAAGTTGCCAAATACAAAATCAATGTACAGAAATCTGTTGCATTTCTATACACTCATAGCAAAGTATCAGAAAGAGAAGCTAGGAAAACAATTTCATTACAATTTCACCAAAAATAAGTAAATAAAATACCTAGGAATAAACTTAATCAAGGATATGAAAGACCTGGACTCTAAAGCTATAAAATATTGATGAAAGAAATTAAAGATGATACAAACAAATGGAAAAGTATTCCATGCCATGGATTAGACAAAATAATATTGTTAAAATGTTCATACTACCCAAAGCAATCTATAGGTTCAATGTAATCCCTAACAAAATACTAACAGCATTTTTCACAAAACTAGAATGATCCTAAAATTTGTAAAGAACCACAAAAGAATCTGAATAGCCAAAGCAATCTTGAAAAGAATGAAGCTGAAAATATTAAAACCCCAGATTTCAAGATATACTACAAAGCTATAATAATCAAAAAAGTATGGTACTAGTGCAAGAATAGACACACAGTTCAATGGAAAAGAACAGATAGCCCAGAAATAAACCCACACTTACATGCTCAGTTAATCTATAACAAAGAAGGCAAGAATATACAATGGTGAAAAGACTCTCTCAGTGAATGGTGCTAGAAAAACTGGACAGCTACATGCAAAAGAATAAAACTAAGGTATTTTTATTATATTTTAATATACACTTATTGTGGGTGAACTAAAATTCCCAGCATGGTCTTTCTGCAGTATGTGGCAAGAGAAATCTCTATTTGGTTATTTTATCCTTAGCTGGTCTGATTGGGAGTCTCTCTTGCACATGTATAGTTTTGAAACCAGCCAGATATTTGGGTAGAATTACATATAAAATATAAGCCCTATGTACTATTCAGGAATTTCATGCTATGTGACTTTCTGGAATTTCCTTTTGATCTAGCTAATGCAGTTTTTCTGAGCTCTGTTTTAGTTCTTCAATTCAATATATATATAATTTTTTTACCATGCAAAATCCATATAATACAGGAAATATATGATAAAGGAAAATTGTTTAATGTCATTCTGTTTTCCTAAGTGTAGACTAACCTTTAATTTCTGCCTGCTCTGCGTTATTCTGTAGTGACTTCAGTTTGTTATTTATTTGCTTGACTATTTATTAATTTATTTATAGAATTGAGACTTATTACATGCATATGGTTGATCTGACAGGTGCTACTTGGAAATTACTGGAAGTACACCCATCTAAAAGTAATTTTGTGATACAATATTAGAATTCAGGATGTAAGTTAGTTTTGTTAAATTTAGAATATACAACAAATGTATGTTAGAATCATGAAGAAAGCAATGATTAACTCTAGAACACTGAGAAAATATCAAAAAGGACATAGTATTTTACCTTGGATTTTTTTTTCCTTTTTATGAATGGAAAAGTCACTTCAGCGTGATGCATACAGAATTAAAACTTATTTAGAAAAAAAAAAACTTATTCATATAGAATTGAAACTTTCACATAATATACATCATTTTTTATATGGGGTACAAATCATTTGTTGGTTTTTCTTTTGAGATAAACTGAATTGATTCACAAAATAATGTTATTTTGAGAATTTTGAACATTGAAGGTGTTCTTTGAAATAATTATTTTAAAATTTTATATAATCTGAAAATAAGACAATTCAACAACCTTTCATAGATTAGTGCTTAATACTCATATGCTTAGAATTGGCTCACACGCTTTATGGAGGAGTTAACAAGTATCCAATTTAAACAAAAAGGAAAAAAATGATTACAAGTAAAAAGGTGATTTGTAACTATGAGAATGATTACGTGTCTCTTCTTATTGATCTATAGATTATACTGGCTATCCCCTCTACCTTTAAGAAATTTTTTCAGGAAGTCAGTAATCATTAATGTTTTTATTACAATGTCATATCTTTGGCAACATAAGTTAAATTTAAAGTCATCATTGCTAGTTATTGCAGTATGTGAAATTAGAGTTCCGAAGTGTGAAATGTGTAATGAGAGATAGAAGTGTATGTCAGAAAAAAATCAAGGGAGAAAATTTCATTGAAACATATGGCATCAACAATGGCAGCGCTTTATATCAACATGCATGTTTAGTGATAAAGAGGGACAAGAAAGAAAATGTTTCAAATAACTATCATGTGTAAAACTTCACATTTTTTCATTTAATTTTACAAAATTTAGAGATAAGTTTCATGATGTGAAAGCAGAAGAGGAAAGAGATAAGTTGTAAGCATTTCCTGAGGAAGTGAAGGTACTGAAATTCAAAGACATGCTCTCTTTCCACATTAGTCTCCAAATATTTAATTTTAAGTCTAAACCAGACAAATGATTTAAACTGTTGGGCTCATTAAATAGAGAATTAAAAGTAATTACTTGCTTAACTGATTTTTCATCAAATTGACTGACTCTTGCAGAAAATTCTGCAATGACGATTATGTTTAATGTGATTTACATAATAGGTGCAGATATTATGTGTTAAACTCCTGTTTACAAAATCATGATTATAAATGACATGTAAGATATACTGCAGTCATCAAACAAAAATTCTGAGCAACAAATAAGTGTATGCATGTGCTATTATTTGCAAAACAATAGAAATTGATAATGGAGCAATAGAATTACACTGAATGTGATCTAATCTTATTGATTATGCCAAAAGCACTTCATGATATTGCAATGATTCAAACTCTTTAACATGAATACTAATTACATTATGATGGCAAAACAAGAAAATGACAATTAATTGTCTCCTGTTAATAAAATGACAGATAAACTAAGGTAATTTTCTCTTTTCCCCAAATAGGGTCTAGTTACAAAGCTCTCAGCAATAGAGATTCTTTAAATATCTTTGTTAATGTGACTTAGAATCATTAGCTTTTACCCTCTTTCCCTCCCACTTTCCTTATAGAGTCAACTTCTAATGAACAGAAGTGAAGGGAAGATTTTGATCATCTGACCTCCTGGGAGATCTACTTGAAATTTGCTTCACAGCATAGTGAGCCCATCTCTCACTTCCACCTGTGCTGAAGGAGTGCTCCTTTTTTCCCCCACCTGAAACTCTATAGTATCACCTCAGAAGGCTAAAACTGTAAATAACTCTTACACTTTGAGACTGTTAGAATTAAAAATTAATTGTAAGAGGAAGTCACCAAAAATTAAAATCTTCTAAATAAAGTTCTTTTGCTAAAAGATCTTTAATTCTTAAGCTATCTTTAATGTCTTAAATTGGTGAGACTATACTAGACATATTTATGAAGCTACAGTAAGTCCCAAGAGAACCTCAAATCCTCATTGCCTTCATACGAGGAATATTCATCTTTTATATACATAATATATATACATAATATATATATATTCAGTTCTTGGCACTTTTAAGACTACTTCTCCCAAATTTTTACCATTAAATATATCACCTGCAATATATATATAAATCTGCATTCTCTGAGCTAACATTTATAACATAGACACCAAAGGATTTGGTTAAATGTTTAGCCAATGTCTCTCAATTTCATTTTCTTTATGCGGAAATGGAAGTAGGTCTGATAGTCTTTCAAATACATCACATTTTTTTCACCTATCCAGTAAAGGTTATATTATGGATTAGATTCCATCACTCTGATGTTTTCCTGGTATTTCCCCAAGCCTCTATATACAAATGGATTTCCAATTTTTTATATAAATAAACCACTGTACAAGTTTATGTGAATCTAAATGAGAGACTTAATTTCATCACCAAATGCTTCAGCTGGTTATTTCTTCCTTTTTGCCCAATTAAAATCTATATTAAGAGATGTGATACACACACACTCAAAAAAATCTCACACAATATCACTAATGATTTTAAAGTATAGAACTGATCATAGCAATTGTCTAAAACTAAAACCATGTAGCAAAGCTAAACTAGCTTACAGGGATAGTATTTTCTACCTATTCTGATACAAAATGTATCATGGCATAGCTCTATAAACATTGTATTTCAAATTTTGAGTTCAAATAGGTTATGGAAAGAGTCATTTCAGCAAAAGCATGTGTTCAGAGATTCATCATATTAATGTCAGCTATCCATATAATACAAAGGGTGCAAATCAATAAATGTCTCATAAATGTTTTATACTCATTCTGTTGGATGGTGTAGAGGGAAGATAAATGCATTTAGCAAAGAATAGTTTGCTTTAAAACTATTAGAAGAAAATAAGACAGAAGAAATGTTCTTATTCATTATGTAATAGCAAATTTCAGTGACAAAAAAAATCACAAGACATATGAATAAAAATTAATTCATTTCAATGAGCAATTTAACTATTAATAAATTTGTAATAATGGAACAGCCAGTAGTTATATACCCAAAAGCAGAGGAGTCAGCAATACATTTTCACTTTTCAGCTTTCCCCTCCATATTTATATAGAAAAGGGTTCTGTTATGAAATATACTTTTCAACTCAAATCTAACTTATTTCATAGTGACAGTACATGCTTGTGGCTCCCAGAAAACCCAAAATTCCTTGTGTTCATCTCACATTTTCTAATCAGATATTTGGTTTCAAAATGTTAAAACAAGTTCCCTGTGTTTAGATATTTCTATCCAATTTGTTTCAATGAATATATTGATTCTTGATCAATAGGAAATATTTAGATTAGGAACTTCCAATATGCTAAATATTTGGGAGAATATCTCTCCGCATCAATCAGTACCATGCATTTATATCCATACAGATTTTTTTAAATTATTAGTTTATGTAATTATTGAGCTCTTATGGACAATTTAAAATTTTTAAAAAGTCAAGACCTATGTCCATACAGAGACTTGCATAAGTTATATAAGTATTATTCATAATACCCCCAAATCATTATATCCAATCCAAACTCACATTGGATAATTAGTGGGTGAACACAAAGTCCTATATACATATAATGATGTATCACTCAGCAACAACAAGAAATAAACCTATTGGGGCACCTGGGTGGCTTAGTTGGTTAGGCATCTGACTCTTGATCTCAGCTCAGTCATGATCTCAGTGTCATGAGATCAAGCCCCTCATTGGGCTCTGCACTCAGCAGGAAGTCTGCTTCTCTCACTCTCTCCTCCTCTCCCATTGCCCCTCCCCCTCCTGTGCTCTCATGTAAATAAATAAATCTTAAAAAAAATAAACCTATTAACACACTCTGCAAAATGGATAAATCTTAAAGTCATAATCCCAAGTGAAAGAAGCCAGACCCAAAAGAATACATAATTTAGGATTCCATTTACAGGAATTTCTAGAAATAAATCCATAGAGATTGGTGGTTATCTAGGTCAAGAAAGGAAAAGGAGTTGATTACAAAGGAGCATAAGGAACATTTTGAGGAATGATTTTCAAGTTCCTGAAGTGGAATATATCTACTGCTGCAAAATTATAGAAGCTTATTTTAAATGACTGAATTCGATGCTTACAATGAGTGATTTTTATATAAATTATGTTTAAACAAATATAATTAAAAGTCAGATTGAGCTGAAGTTTAACTAGCTTTACCTTTTCAGTGGGAAATGTAAGAACTATTTTACTATCAAACCATGGTCTTCTGAAGTATAGATGTTTTCTGCAACCCTTGCTATATTAGAGCTCAGTTCAATACCTGGCAAACTGTAGACCATAATGAAAATGTGTTAAACAAAATAATTGAAGGAGAATTAATTAGCTTATATGGGAACAAGTTTGGAAGTGGTGCTACTCCTTTCTGTAAAATAAATTATATAGGCAGGAGTAATAACTTAAACTATCAGGTAGAATAGCATCCAGAAAATGGAACAGTAATAGGTAAATTTTCTAGATGCTAAATACATATAGCGTATATGGAAACTGATTACCTCACTACTATATAAATTAGATGTAGTTAGAATCTGTATCACATGATCTTGTAAATATGTACAATTCCATATAAACGTTAGAAATGTGACAATTATTTGATAAAATAATTTATTCAAGTTGTATAGTTACAAGTCTACAAATTGCTTTTTTTCTGTTCTCCACTTAAAATGTTGACCTCAAAAACAGCTCTTTATCATCAACTGCTTTCATTAAGCTATATTGTCACTTAGGTATATTCAGTTTCCTCAATAAATTCAACTTATTTTTTTAAATATGTATTTATTTAAAGTCGGCTCCACACCCAGCACAGAGCCCAATGCAGGGATCAAACTCACAATCCTGAGATCAAGGGCTGATCTGAGATCAAACCCAGGCGTCCCAGATTTATTTATTTGAGAGAAAGAGAGAGAGAAAGAGAGAGAGAGCGCAGGCACAAGCATCCATGAGAAGGGGGAAGGGCAGGGGAAGAGGGAGAGAATCTCAAGCAGACTCCTAGCTGAGCACAGAGCCCGATGTGGAACTAAACCCCACAACCCTGAGTTGATGACCCCAGTGGAAAATCAAGAGTCAAACACATTACCGATTGAGCCACCCAGGTATTCCTCAACTTGTGTTTTTATAGTCATGAAGTCAATATTTATATGCATTATACTATTCAAAAATGCTTCTTTCTCCATGTTCCATGGACTATGCTTTCTAGCATTGGAGTTGACAGTTTGTTTTGGTATTTTCTTTTATTAAATTCTCTTTCAAAAATGGAAAAGAGGAAATCATATTAAGGAATAAAATCTGAGAATATCTTGTCACTGTTATTGACAGTTAAAATTGTATGTATTTTTCTTTTTTGTGTGTGTGTGTGTATGTATTTTTCTGACAAGCAATTTTCACTAGATATTTTTAGTGATACACTATAAATTACCTGAAGGTTAGTGTTCAAACTCTTGAACAACATCAATAATCATTTTCTTTCACTGAATTACTACTAGAAAAGTTGCCAGTGGAGGCAATTTTGTAAAACCCTGACACACATATAGAATATTATCACTGCTACGTTTGTTTCATATGCTTTGCATTATTTTTTTTGCCAAATCAAAGAACTATAAATACTAAGATGTAATAAAAACCATAGAAGTGGCCAACATTGTTACATGTTTATATGTGAGGATGGTAAAGCTATAGTTTAAAATTAATGTCATAAAGAATTAGAAATCTTGAGTAATATTTTGCATTTTATTCCCTAAATGAGAAAAAAGGTTAGTCACGAGACACATATCTATCTGGTGTCTAACAAAAATATTAAAACTAACAGTACTGCTTTACTTTATTAATAGTATACTCGTTTTTGTTTTGGCACAATTTTTATTTTACAGTGAATTTTTTATTTGTTCCTTAACATATGTAATTTAACATGTGTAAAAATTACTCTTAAAATATTATATTCCCAAATCAGGCATTTATTAACAATTCCTTAAACAATACATTAAAATTGAATCATGTTTACAGAAAGTAGATCAAGATAGCAAAGATTCAGCCCCTTTTATCTGAAATCAAAGGACATATATTCTCAGTGTCACTTACTTATCAACAAACCAAATTATTTTGAGAAATTTCTGTAGGAAAAAAAAATGATGGCTATATTTGACTGACGGAAAAATAGAGGTGGAGTCAACTGCCCCTTAATGCACTATTGTAAAGTTACTTTTCTGATAAGAGATTGATTCTGGACTGTGCAGAGATCAGATTATAGATTCAAGATTTTTTAGATAGCAATTAGAATATTTGGGCCAATTGAAATAATCCTACAGTGTCAGCTATACTTCCATTAGCAAGCAAAACGAGTGAGGTATCGCTACCTTAACATAGCACTATACGTGGGTACTATGATCAGAAAATTAATGTAGGGGCGCCTGGGTGGCACAGCGGTTAAGCGTCTGCCTTCAGCTCAGGGCGTGATCCCGGCGTTCTGGGATCGAGCCCCACGTCAGGCTCCTCCACTATGAGCCTGCTTCTTCCTCTCCCACTCCCCCTGCTTGTGTTCCCTCTCTCGCTGGCTGTCTCTATCTCTGTCGAATAAATAAATAAAATAAAATCTTAAAAAAAAAAAAAAGAAAACTAATGTAGGGCAGGTAATAACTGGGAACCCTCAGAAGTGTAATTGTTCCCAAATCCACAGCAAGATACTGAATCACAACAGCCAACCAACAGTATATTAAGAACCTTTAACAAGATCACCAGGTGTTTGAGAATTCTGCTACAGAGAATTAGTGCAAAATGAAGAATCTGCAGTGTTTGGAGACAAAGGAGAAACTCCACAAAGAGAGGAACTTACAGTTTCACTGAAACTGTTAAAAGACCCATTTTAAAAGGCTGTTAAATAAGTCTGCTCTGTTTAATGTGATAGGATTTGAAATTGTAACAAGAAGAGAGAACAAATCAAGGTCGAGTTCTAAGTTTCAGTACAGCAAACTGAAACACTTAACTAGGAAGTTCTTCCAAAATATGTGAGAGATAAAAATGTGGCACAGATAAAATAAAATATAAAGGATGAAATATAGGGCTAAATGTTTCTATATCTAATAAACACAAGAGAAGAAAATAATTTAGAGATATTTGAAGAAATAATGTCAGAATTAAAGTCCTCAAAGGTCTAGAATCCACTGAAAATTAGGATTAAAAGTCAGATAAAAACTTTTTAAAAATGAGGAGAAAAAAGGAAAGAACAAAGAAAGGAAACAGTAAAATCTCTGCCCAGCAAGTTTGATAAAAAGTTTCAAAGGGGATCACAGAAGAAAAAACCAATCATCTATTAAAAAAAAAAAAAAGATTGACAGTATATTTCTCATTAGCTACATGGATATTGATAATAGTTCAACATCTTCAATTACCGAGGGATAAGTATAAAACTAAAATACAATTGCAAAATAATAATTAGCATTTAGGAACATTTATGAGCTTCTAAGGATAAGTAGACTAAACCCAGTTATTTTCTGAAAGCACACTAAAGAATGTGTTTTAATTAAAATGAAAAATTAAGTTAGAAGGTCACTTATGCTTACAGACAAGATAGAAAACCAAGTATTAGATTTATTCTCCTCTCTGAACAGCAACCCAAAAATGTGACTGATTTTGAGATACACCACATTGGCAACAAAGTATAATAACCATTGTGAGATGGAAGATCAAATGAAAAGAATTTCACAGGTATTGTCTTGGTGCAGGGGAGCTTCCTGTAGAGAAAACTGGAGATTCATCTTTGATGAAAGACAGAACTGAGTGGTAATACTGAAGGGGCTTGAGTTCACAGGACAAAAGAAGAGAGAAGGAAGAGCTTCACAGAAAGCCTCCTAGAATCTGCAATTAAGTATTAATCAGGAAGTTTGATATGAGGAAACTACTCAAGGTAAGGGAAGAACCACATTACAACAATTAGTGCCTTTTATCACCACCCAGACTGGAACAATTTCCAGTTCATGAGGGATTTAAAAGAGCACTCTGTAAGGTCTTGTTTCGGTAGTAGGTCACAATTGCCTTACACTGGGCACTGCTCTAGGTCTATTTAACAAACTACACGGGTGAGTCCTGAAGGGATCAAACTGTTTACAATTAGCTGCATAGGGACAGAAAACCTTAAGAGAAATTATAGCTACACAAAGATATACAAAACTCAACCAAGGAAACTCATACAGTACAGCATCCAATTCAACAATACCAGGCATCCAAAGAGGCAGAAAAAAGAACTTCTAATAAAGAGAATTATCTCAATTGAAATGAACCCAAATAGTGCAGATGCTTAAAATTTGCAAGAAAGGACAGTAAAACAGTTCTTTAATTGGTATTCTGTATGTAAAATGTTCAGTGGAGACTTGGAGTATGTAAAAAAAAAAAGGGGGGGGGAAGAAACAGCAAACTTATAGAAATAAGAACTATAATTTCTGAGATAAAAAAATACATCATATGGTATTAATGGCAGATAAGATATTGCAGAATTTTTTTAAAAAGTTACCTTGAAGAGAAAGGAATAGAAAATACTGAAATCAAATACAGAGAAAAAAATAATTGAGAAAAGTCTGTCATTGAGCTCTGTGAACATTTAAATGGTCTAGTATATATATATAATTACTCCCCAAAGGAGAAGAGAGAGAGGAAGGGAGAAAAAAAAATATTAAAGAAATATTGGCCAGAAGTTTCCAAATTTCATAAATATTATAAATTCACAGTTCCAAAAAGCTTAATGAACCCTACACATTAAACAAGAAAAAATTAAAAACAAACAAAAAAAACAAAAAACCACACAGCACATCATAAAATAATTGTCCCAAATCAATAAAAAAGAGGAAAACCTAAGAAGGACAGATTTTATAAATCAGAGGAACAAATATAAGGATAAGAACATATTTTCCACTAGAAATAATTCCCAAAAGTGAAGGCAAAATAAGTTTTCTGGCAAAGAAATACTAATTTAATATTATGAGATCACGTCATAAGAACTGTTAAGAAAAGTTCTTCAGTAAGAAACAAAGGTACCAGATGGAAATGTATATCAGACAAAAAATAAGGAGTACCAGAAATGGTTTGTACAAAGAAAAAATATATGTTTTTTTCAATTTAAATCTTGTTAATATACAACGTACTTTTAAACAAATAATAACATTATTTATCAGGTTTATTATACCTATGAAAGTAAATACTTGACAAGAGCATTAACATTGATGGAAGAAGTAAAAGTAAGGTTCTCACACTCTATCTGAAGTACTAGAATATTATTGAGGATAGACAGTGATAAGTTAAAGATATGCATTGTGAACCAAAAGATGGCAAATATAATTACATATACTTATATAGCTAATAAGTTATGGCCAATAAAACAGAAAATGGAGATGAAATGGAATAATAGATCTCAATGAAAAGAAAGTCAAAAAAAGAAGAAAAAAGTAAAAAAAAAAAAACAAGATAAGGTCAGTAAGGAGCAAATTGCAAGATGGCAGGTATAAACACAACCATGACAGTCATATAAAATGCAAATTATGGGCTAAACAAGATTATCAGATTATACTACAAGGCAAGACCCAAATATATGCTGCTTCAAGAAAACATGCTTTTATAATTATAGCATAAACTGGACATAAGTAAAAGGATGAAAAACGTTCTAAATTCACAGTAAACAAAATAAAGGTGATGAAGCTGTATTAATATCAGGCAAAGTGGAAGGCAATTTCATAATTTTAAGATGTTTAATTTATGAAGGGATTATTACAGTCATAAAGTGTGTACACACAAAGCTTTAAAATATATAAAACAAAACTGATAAACCTCAAAAGGAATATAGAACATCAAAATTATGATCAAAGATTCCAACATCCACTTTCAACAACTGATACAAGAAACAGACTGAAAAGTCATAAATATTCTAAAGGTTTAAACAAAACTAGAAACCAAAGGTGTTGAACTTAATAGAATTCAGCGAGCAAGAGAATGAACATTCTTTTCATATGTACAGGGAACATTTACCAAGACTGACTATATCCTGCATTATGAAACAAGTTTGAATGAATATGGCAGGCTTCAAGTGATACATATTATGTTTTCTGACCACTGCATAATTTAACTAAAAATGATGAACCTCTAATCATATCAAATAGGTAGAAAAGAGAAAAGAGACATTGTTGATGCCCAGATGTATTCACTGGGGAATTATACTAAAGCTTTAAGGAAGAAATAATCTCAATCATGCTCAAAATATTCCAGGAAGTTAAAGAGAAGGGAATAGTTTCCAATGAATTCCACTAGTCCTACTTTGCTCTAATAAAGAAACCCTCAGAAAAATTCCATGAAAAAAAAAAAAAAAAACTAGCAAATGAGGTCTCTCATGTACATAGATTTAAAAATTCTTAACAAATATTTAGCAAATAGAATCCAACAGCATGTTAAACTAATAGTATATTATAGCCTATGAAGTTTGTCCCAGGGATATAATCTTGATGTAATATTTAAAAAAAATCAGTCAATGCTAAATTCTACATTATGTCTGCATTGTCTTCAAAGAGTAAAATAAAAATTAATAGAAGAACTAGAGAAATCTGTGTGAGGTCTGTAGCTTAGGTAGCTATTATGTACCAAAGATACTTTCTTAGTTTTTACAAATATACCATGGCTATATAAAATGTTAACATATATAAATGTTAACTGGTATGCCAGAACTCTGTGTTATCTTTGCAACTTTTCTGTATTTTTTTTTGTTCTTAATTTAAAATCAGTCAATGCAATGGGCAATATTAACAGACTACATTTAGAAAAAAAAAAGTTATAATCACTTAGGGTTTGTTTTTTTTTTTTTAAAGCACCTTACAAAATCCCTTATAAAAGCTCTCAGCAAACTTGGCATAAATGTGAACTTTCCTAAGCTGATACAGAGCATCTATGAAAAATTTTCCATCTTTTCACCAATGGTCTTGGAACATATTGATATCCACATGCAAAAAAAAAAGAAAATCTAGAAATAGACTGTATACTCTTCACAAACATTAACTCAAAATGGATCACAGACCTAAATATAAAACACTAACTATAAAACTCCTAGAAGGTAACATAGAAAATCTAGAGGACCTTGCATTTGACAATTACTTTTTAGATATAAACCAAAGACACAAGACACGACGTAATGATAAATTAGACTTAATTAAAATTAAAAATTTCTCTTCTACAAAAAACAATGTCAAGAGAATGAGAAGACAAGTCACAGGCTGGGAGAAAATATTTGCAAAAGATACATTTGATAGAGGAGGGGGAAAGATGGAGAAGGAGTGGGGGACCCTATTTCAGCCAGTCCCTGAATCGAGCTGGATATCTACCAGACCACCCTGAAAACCCACGGAATCAGCCTGAGATGCAGGAAGATACATCTGGATCTCTACAAATGAACATCTGCAGCACTGAGTATTGAGGTATGAAGCGTGGAGCCATGAATCTGCACACAGATATCAGAAGATAAACGGAAGGGGGAGGGAGCCACTCCACTCGGGCGCCGGGAAGCAGAAGCCTCCTGCACTGGGGAGCTAGCCAGACTCACGGACCAGTAGCTGCAGAGAAACCAGACTGAAACCTGCAGCTCAGGAGCACACGCATGAGCCTGTGCAGCTGGAGGTTTTAGAAACACAAAGGGCAGAGACATGCCAGCCGTGGGAGCAAGGACTGGGAGGGCGGCTGTGGGGCGCACAACCTGGGATGCTGTGGGTTTTTAGCAGCACTGACAGAAACGGAGCCAGTGTGGACTGGAGAGCTCAGTGAAGGGCGGACTACGATCTCTCTGTTCTGAGACAGAGGTTTGGATACTGCACTGCTGCTCTGACTCTCAGAAAAGACAAAGAAAGCCGCCAGGGAAAGCCGCCAGAGAACAAAAGCCCAGAAAAACCAGTTCTCACTGTGCCCATCTCCCTGCCTTCATAGGGGGTAGGGCAACTCTGCCCAAACAGGGTTGCCTGAGTATCAGCACAGCAGGCCCCTTCCCTAGAAGGCAGGCTGAAAAATCAAGAAGCCCACATCCCTAAGGTCCCTATATAACAGATGCAACTTGCTTGGGTCCTGGTCAATAATTTGGGCTCTGTACATCCCCACGACCACACCTCATCAGAATGACAAGGAGGAGGAATCCCCAACAAAGGAAAGAAACAGAGACTGCGGCCTCTGCCACAGAACTAATGGATATGGATATAACCAAATTCTCAGAAATGGATTTCAGGATAACAATTGTCAAGATGATGTATAGGCTTGAGAAAAATATTAACAAAAATATAGAATCTCTAAGGGCTGAAATGAGAACAAATCTGGTAGAAATTAAGAATTCTATGAATAAAATGCAGTATAAACTGGATGTTCTGACTGCCAAGGTAAACGAGGCAGAAGACTAAATTAGTGAGTTAGAGGATGAGATGATCGAAAAGAAGGAAAGAGTGATAACGTGGGAGGAAAAAAAAAAAAAACAACTCCATCTTCATGAAAAAAGCTACGGGAGATTACTGACTCAATGAAACATTCCAAAGTCAGAAATACTGGCATCCCCGAGAAGGTGGAGAAAGAGAGAGGTCTACAAGAGATATTTGAACAAGTTGTATCTGATAACTTCCCTAATCTGGTGAAGGAAACAAGCATTCATGTCCAAGAGGCAGAGAGGACCCCTCCCAAGATCAATGAGAACAGACCAACACCACGTCCCATAATAATAGTACAACTCACAAATCTTAGATCCAAGGAAACAATCTTGAAAGCAGCGAGGGGGAAGAGATTTCTCATGTACAGAGGGAGGAACATCAGAATAACGTCAGACCTGTCTACAGAGACCTGGCAAGCTAGAAAGGGCTGGCAAGGCATATTCAGAGCACTAAGTGAGAAGAACATGCAGCCAAGGATCCTTTATCCTGCAAGGCTGCCATTCAGAATAAATGGAGTGACGAGGACCTTCCAAGACCGGGAGAAACTGAAAGAATATGTGACCAAGCCAGCCCTACAGGAAATATTGGGGGGGGGGGGTTCTATAAAAGTAAAAAGACCTCAAGAGTGATACAGAACAGAAATTTACAGAGACAATCTATAGAAACAAGGACTTCACAGGCAATATGATGACATTAAAATAATCTCTCTCAATAATCACTCTCAATATGAATGGCCTAAATGCTCCCATAAAACACCACAGAGTTGCAGATTAGATAAAAAGACATGACCCATCCATATGCTGTCTACAAGAGACCCATTTTGAACCTAAAGATACATCCAGACTGAAAGTAAAGGGACAGATAACCATTTTTCAAGCCAACGGACCTCAAAAGAAAGCTGGGGTAGCAATTCTCACATCAGACAAATTAGATTTTAAGCTAAAGACTGTAGTTAGAGATATAGAAGGACACTGTATTATTCTTAAAGGGTGTATCCAACAACAGGATCTAACAATTATAAATATCTATACCACCAACAGGGGAGCAGCCAACTACATAAGCCAACTCTTATTCAGAATAAAGAGACATATAGATAATAATACATTAATAGTAGGGGACCTCAATACTCCACTACCAGCAATAGACAGATCACCTAAGCAGAAAATCAACAAAGAAACAAGAGCTTTGAATGACATACTGGACCAGATGGACCTCATAGATATATACAGAACACTACACCCCAGAACAACAGAATACTCATTCTTTTAAAATGCACATGGAACTTTCTCCAGAATAGGCCATATACTGGGTCACAAAACAGGTCTCAACCGATATCAAAAGACTGAGATTATTCCCTGCATATTCTCAGACCACAGTGCTTTGAAACTGGAACTCAATCACAAGGAAAAATTTGGAAGAAACTCAAACACTTGGAAACTAAGAACCATCCTGCTCAAGAATGATTGGGTAAACCAAAGAATTAAAGATGAGCTTAAGCAATTTATGGAAACCAATGAGAATGAAAACACAACAGTCCAAAACCTCTGGGACACTGTAAAGGCAGTCCTAAGGGGAACATACATAGCCATCCAAGCCTCACTCAAAAGAATAGAAAAATCTAAAATGCAGTTTTTATATTCTCACCTCAAGAAGCTGGAGCTAGAACAGAAGAACAGGCCTAACCCGTGCACGAGAAGGCAGTTGATCAAGATTAGAACAGAGATCAATGAATTAGAAACCAGGAACACAGTAGAGCCAATCAACAGAACTAGAAACTGGTTCTTTGAAAGAATAAATAAGATCAATAAGCCACTAGCCAGACTTATTCAAAAGAATAGAGAAAGGACCCAAATTAATAAAATTATGAATGAAAGGGGAGAGATCATGACCAACACCAAAGAAATAGGAAGAATCATTAGAAACTTATCAACAGCTTTATGCCAAAAAATTAAACAACCTGGAAGAAATGGGTGCCTTCCTGGACCTGTAAACTACCAAGTCTTAAACAGGAAGAAATTGATTATTTAAACAGACCAATTAATTATGAAGAGAATGATGCAGTGATCAAAAACCTCCCCCAAAACAAGAGTTCTGGGCCTGATGGATTCCCAGGGGAATTCTACCAAACATTCAAAGAAGAAATAATACCTATTCTCCTAAAGCTGTTTCAAAAAATAAAAACAGAAGGAAAACTACCAAACTCATTCTATGAGGCCAGTATTACCTTGATACCCAAACCAGGCAAAGACCCCATCAAAAAGAATTACAGACCGATATTCCTGATGAATATGGATGCCAAAATTCTCAACAAGATCCTAGCTAATAGGGTCCAACAGTACATTAAAAGGATTATCCATCATGACCAAGTGGGATTCATCCCTGGGATGCAAGGGTGGTTCAACATTCCCAAATCGATCAGTGTGATAGAACACATTAATAAGAGACAAGAAACATATGATCCTCTCAATTGATGCAGAAAAAGCATTTGACAAAATACACATCACCCTTTCCTGATTAAAACCCTTCCGAGTGTAGGGATATAGGGTACACTCCTCAATTTCATAAAACAGTCTATGAAAAGCCTATAGCAAATATCATTCTCAATGGGGAAAAGCTGAGAGCCTTTCCCTTAAGATCAGGAACACGACAAGGATGCCCACTCTCGCCATTATTATTCAACATAGTACTAAAAGTCTAAGCAACAGCAATCAGACAAAAAGAATAAAAGGTATTCAAATTGGCAAAGAAGAAGTCAAACTCTCTCTCTTCACAGATGACATGATACTCTATATGTAAAACCCAAAAGAATCCACCCCCAAGTTACTAGAATTCATACAATTCAGTAATGTGGGAAGATACAAAAATCAATGCTCAGAAATCAGTTGTATTTCTATACAAAAACAGTGAGACTGAAGAAAGAGGAATTAGGGAATCAATTCCTTTTACAATAGCACCAAAAACCATAAGATATCTTGGAATAAACTTAACCAGAGACGTAAAGGATCTATACTCTAGAAACTACGGAACACTGATGAAAGACATTGAAGAAGACACAAAAAGATGGAAAAACATTCCATGCTCATGGATTAGAATAAACATAGTTAAAATATCTATGCTACCCAGAGCAATCTACACTTTCAATGCCGTTCCGATCAAAATGCCAGTGACATTTTTCAAAGTGCTGGAACAAACAGTCCTAAAATCTGTGTGGAACCAGAAAAGACCCTGAGTTGCCAAGGAAATGTTGAAAAAGAAAAACAAAGCTGGGGGCACCATGTTGCCTGATTTCAAGCTATACTACAAAGCTGTCATCACCAAGACAGCATGGTACTGGCACAAAAACAGACACACAGACCAATGGAACAGAATAGAGAACCCAGAAATGGACCCTCGGCTCTTTGGGCAACTAATCTTTGACAAAGCAGGAGAAAACATCCAGTGGAAAAAAAGACAGTCTCTTCAATAAATGGTGCTGGGAAAATTGGGCAGCTACATGCAAAAGAATGAAACTTAACCACTCTCTCACACCATACACAAAGATAAACTCCAAATGGATGAAAGACCTTGATGTGAGACAGGAATCTATCAAAATCACAGAGGAGAACATAGGCTGTAACGTCTTCGACATCAGCCACAGCAACTTCTTTCATGGCATGTCTCCAAAGGCAAGGGATAGAAAAGCAAAAATTAACTTTTGGGACTTCATCAAGATAAAAAGCTTCTGCACAGCCAAGGAAACTGTCAAAAAAAAAAAAAAAAAAAAAACAAAAAAAAACTAAGAGGCAGCCCACGGAATGGGAGAAGATATTTGCAAATGACACTACAGATAAAAGACTGGTATACAAGATCTACAAAGAACTTCTCAAACTCAATACATGGGAAACAAATAATCAAATCAAAAAATGGGCAGAAGATATGAACAGACACTTTTCCAGTGAAGACATGCAAATGGCTAACAGACACATGAAAAAATGTTCAACATCAGTAGTCATCAGGGAAATTAAAATCAAAACCATACTGAGATACCACCTTATACCAGTTAGAATGGCAAAAATTGACAAGGCAAGAAACAATAAATGTTGGAGAGGTTGTAGAGAAAGGGGAACCCTCTTACACTGTTGGTGGGAATGAAAGTTGGTACAGCCACTTTGGAAAACAGTGTGGAGGTCCCTCAAAAAGTTAAAAATAGTGCTACCCTATGACCCAGCAATTGCACTACTGGGCATTTACCCTAAAGATATAGATGTAGTGAAGAGGAGTCATGTGCACCACAATGTTCATAGCAGCATTGTTAAAAATAGCCAAACTGTGGAAGGAGCTGAGATGCCCATCAACAGATGAATAGATAATGATGTGGTCCACATATACAATGGAATATTACTCAGCCATCAGAAAGAATGATCACTCAACATTTGCATCAACATGGATGTGGCTGGAGATTATGCTAAGTGAAATAAGTCAAGCAGATAAAGATAATTACCATACAGTTTCACTCATTTATGGAACATAAGGAATAGCAGGGAGATCAGTAGGAGAAGGAAGGAAAAATGAAAGGGGGTAAACAGAGAAGGAAATGTACCACGAGAGACCATGGACTCTGGGAAACAATCTGAGGGTTTTAGAGGAGAGGGCAGTAGGGGGATGGGCTAGCCCGGTGATGGGGATTAAGGAGGATACGTATTGCATGGAGCACTGTGTGTTAAATGCAAACAATGAATCATGGAACACTACATCAAAAACTAATGATGTACTGTATGTTCACTAACATATCATAATAAAAAAAAGATATATTTGATAAAATCCTGTTATCTAAAATATGCACAGAACTCTTAAAACTCAGTAACAAGTGAACAAGCATAGCCCAATTAAAAATGAGCCCCAAACCTCAACACCTCACCAAAATATACAGATGACAAGCATATAAAAAGATGTTCCACATCACATGTCATCAAGAAAATGCAAATTGAAACAATGAGATTCCACTGTATGCCTATTAGAGTGGCCCAAATCTATAATACTTACAACACCAAATGCTGGTGAGGATGGGGAACAACAAGAATTCATTCACTGCTGATGGGAAAGCAGAATGTTTGATAGATGGCTTGGTGTTTTATTAAAAAAAAATGACACATACTCTTACTACACAATCCAGCAATTGCACTCTTTTGTATTTTCCCAATGGTTTGAGAACTTATGTCCACACAAACCTGCACACAAATGCTTATGGTAGCTTTATTCACAAATTCTAAAGCTTTGAAGCAACCAAGACATCCTTCAGTAGGTGAATGAATAGACAAACTGTGTTACATCCAGACAATGGAATATTATTCAGCAAAATAAATGAGCTATCAAGCTATGGAAAGACATGGAGGAAATTGAAATGCATATTACCAAGAGAAAGAAGCCAATATGAAAAGGCTAAATACAGTATGATTCAAGTGTATGACACTCTAGAAAGAGCAAAACTATAGGAAATGGTAAAAAGCTAGTTCTTTTCAGGGTTTTCAGAGGAACTGATGAGTAGGTGCAGCACAGAAGATTCTTAGGGCAGTGAAACTACTTGGTATGATCTTAAAATGATGGCTACATATGATTATATATTTGTCTAAATCCATAAAATGTAAAACACCAAGAGTGAATTCTAATTTCAACTATGGACTCTGGGTGATAATTATGTGTCAAAGTAGATGTAATATTACATTAATTGTAACAGATGTACCACTATGGTGGGGGGTAATGATAATGGTGGAGGTTATGCATGTGTGGGGTCAGAGGGGTATATAAGAAGTCTCTAACTTCCACTTAATTTTTTGTGAGCCTAAAACTGCTCTAAGAATACAATCTAGGGGCGCTTGGGTGGCACAGCGGTTAAGCGTCTGCCTTCGGCTCAGGGCGTGATCCCGGCGTTATGGGATCGAGCCCCACATCAGGCTCCTATGCTATGGGCCTGCTTCTTCCTCTCCCACTCCCCCTGCTTGTGTTCCCTCTCTCACTGGCTGTCTCTATCTCTGTCGAATAAATAAATAAATAAAATCTTAAAAAAAAAAAAAGAATACAATCTATAAACAGAATAGATCTAAAAGTTCTCGTTGTAAGAAAAAATCTTTGAACTATGTCTGGTGACAGATACGACTAGACATAATTAGACTTATTGTGATCATTTAGCAATATATAAAAATACCCATTATGTTGTACGCCTGAAACTAATGTTTTATATCAATTATATCTCAATAAAAATATGGAAAACACATATCAAAATATATAACTCAAAAACAAACATAAAAATCTCCATTAACATCACATTTAATGGTGAAAGACTGAATTGTTCTCTCCTAAGACCAGAAACAAGACAAGGATATTTATTTTCACTACTTTTATTCAACATTGCCTTGGAAGTCTAGCCAATGTAATAATGCAAAAAAAGATATACAAATTTTGAAAAAGATTTATTTATTTATTTTAGAGGGGGGAGGAGACGAAAATGGAGAGGGAGAGAGAATCTCAAGCAGACTCTCCATTGACTGCAGAGCTCGACACGGGGCTTGACCTCAGGACCCTGAGATCATGACCTGAACTGAAATCAATAGTCAGATGCTTAACTGACTGAGCCACCAAGGCACCCTAAAAAGATATACAAATTTAAAAGGCAAATTAAATATGTATTTATTGATAGACGGCAGGTTCTTTTACAAAGAGAATCTACTGGAATCTACCAGAAAGCTATTAAAAAAGTTATAAATGAGTTTAGCAGGGTTTCACAATGCAAGATCAATATACAAAAATCAATATTTTAATTATTAAAAATTGGAAATTAAAAATTTTTAAAATTGCCATCAATATGATCATTTACAATAGCAATCAAAATTATGATGTACTTAGGGATAAATCTGATAAATGATATGAAAGACCTCTGTCCTGAAAACTACAAAACACCGATAAGAGACAATGAATATTACCTCAAGAAACGGACAGGTTTCTTTCTGTCTTTCTGGGTTGGAAAAGTGAAAACTTCTGGTGTGAATTCTCTTAAAAGTGACTTTTATCTTATTTTTCTTTTTGAAATTGACTTTTACATTCAACATATCCCGATTAGATTATTTTTTTAAAGACTCAAAAACTAATTCTAAAATTCACCTGAAAATTCAAAGGACCTAGCATAATCAGTATTTAAAAAGATAAACAAATTTGGAGGACTTGTATGTCCTGACCTCAAGATTAATTATAAAGCTATACTGATCAAAATAATTTATGAGTCAAGACAGACAAATACATCAGTTGAACAGAAGAGAGTGCAGAAAGAGAGGGCATATATGGTCAATTGTTTTTCAACAAAGGTGTAAGGTCAATTTGATGGAAAAAAGATCCTCTTTTCCATAATTTAAATACCTACAGGCAAAAAACAAAACAAAACAAAACAAAAAAACAACACTTCAGTCCATAACTCACAATATACACAAAAATTAATGAAATGTCCATTGATTTAGATGTAAAATTTAAAAATATAAATCTAGAATAGATTATGAAGGAAGTTATTTTTTATTTTGGATTAGGAAAAACACCTTAGATATAAACTCAGAGGGAATCCAAACGAAAAGTATTATAAATTTGACTTTATCCAAATTAAAAATATCTGCTCTTTTTTAAGACACAGTTAAAAGAATGAAAGGACAAGCCTTTATTAAATACATGTAATTCACGTTTTTCACACAGGACTTGTATATAGAATATATAAAGAACTCTTAAAACTCAACAATAAAATAGAAAACAAAATAAAAAGTCTAGTAAAGATATTGAAATTCTAATCAGACACTTCCCTAAAGCAGATGTATGCAAGGCAATCAAGCACATAAAATATGTTCAACGTTATTGATAATATATTGCAAAACATATCTCCTAGAATGTCTAAAACCACATTGTGAAACCTATTAGAATGTCTAAAATAAGAAAAAAAAATCTTGGCTACACCATGTACTGGCCAGGCTGTTGAACAACTTGAACTCTCATATCTCGCTAGTCGAAATATAACATGATACAAACACTTCAGAAAAGTTTGTCAGTTGCTTCAAAATTTAAGCATGTGATCCAGTCATTCCATTCATAAAGAAAGGAAAACAAATGTCCTCACAAAATATTGTACATGCATACGTAATACAACTTAATTTGTAGTAGCCCAAAACTTGAAAGTATCCAATGTCCATCAACAATATAGAAATTTTGATACATCAATTAAAAATGAACTATTAATATGTGCAACATGGATGCATGTCAAAGTAATTACACTTATTGAAAGCATTTCAAAACAGAGAAAATAATGTGGTTGAACGTAGACCATTTTTTCCCACATACTTCTGAATCATTTAGGGCTATAAAAATACAAACATTTTTATAATTGTCTAATCTACAATGATATATCAAAGAGAAAAAAAGTTAGAATATTTTTACTCGTGTTTTGAGAAGCAGTGACACTATTTTTTTAATGTATTAAGGTATTATGGCTGGAGTGTTCTTTGACATGCCTTCCTTACATTAAGAACATAAGGCTACATAAAAGTTCTTTATCATATTTGCAATCTACTCTAAAAGGGTTCGTTCATTTTAGGTTCCAGGAAATTCACTCTTTAAGCCTGTATTATGATATAGTGGTTATAAATATTGCTTAAAAGCTTTACATTATTTTGAAATAATGTCATATTGAATTGCATATATGGATTCATATGTGCATGTGTGTATGCATATTTTAAACTTTGAGTAGCCAAAGCTAAAACAATTCTATATCTTCACCAGACCATTCTATGCCTCAACAAAGCAGGTTAAGACTACATTGCCTAGTTTTTCTCATTTAGGTAGGTCCAGATGACTAGTTCTAACGAAACTTTTTTTTTTTTTTTTTTTTTTTTTTTAAAAGAGAGAGAGAGAACATGTGAGTGAGGCTTGTGGGGGTTGGAGGAGCAGAGGGAAAGACAGAATCTTAAGCAGACTCCATGCCCGGTGCAGAACTCAATCTCAGGACCCAGACATTATGACCTTGGGTGAAATCAAGTGTCTGATGCTCAACCGACAGAGCCACCCCGGTGCCCCTGGATCCAACAAAACATTTAAAAGTGATATAGCACACTTCCTAAACTGTCCCCTACCCCAACCAAATCTCCCATGTGCAATTTTTTCCCCTCTTTTTGTGGAGACCTTATTAACCACCAATAAAAAGAAGTAATCAGAGCTATAATAGATTGTACTGGTATTTCTGAATCACTTCTTGTAGAAATTCTGCCTACAAGAAATATCTGCAGTGGATTTTACACGAACTAAAGAACTAAATTATTCTTGTGTTAACACATTGGAATTTTGTTGTGACTATTAAAGCAGGAAGCATTTTTACTCAGATTATACAGTATTTATTCTAAATTTTTTTATAGGTATCTTGAAACAAAATCTCTGCCTCTCCCCACAAGTCTGGAAAGAGCTGCTTCTGAAAACATTTTAATTTTGAAGATTTTCTACTTAACCTTTTTAAATGATAATAAAGGAAGCAACAAAGAAAAATTAAGCAGTGTGCCCTGGGAGTGAGTAACCTGTTTTCATATTTTATTTGAGGGAGGGTTAAGGAAAGGTTAAAAAGCTATAGCAGACTTTATAATATTATACCAGGAGAGAAAAATAAAGTGAGAAAGTATACTCACAAAGTGCAGTAAGCTTGTAAATTAAGGGATTTTTACTCAGTTATTTGCTTTTAATTGGGATATTGACTGCCTTGAAGAAAATGGTGGCTAACAAATTATGAGTTATTACATCTAACTGAATAATTGAAAAGAGACATGGGCCAATTAAAAAAAGTTGCATTTATTTTTAATAACCTGTTTTTATGCACTGACTGATAATTATTTAGAAAATCCAAATCTATTTATTCTGAGTGCTCCAAATAAGTGTCTAGAAGATAAATAACATGAAATTAGTATTATTTCTGACTCTTAAAACTATTTGTAACTCAACCATCTTTCAACTTCAGGGTGCCAGTTCCTCCGTTTCCCCTTGGCATGGATTTTATTGTTGATTTTAAATTGATTTTACTATAATAAAGAGTATTTTTAAGGTGGTAAGCAAAAACAAATGGTATTATCTGGTAACTTTTTTTCTGATAACTTTTTAGAGTGTGTTCTTGGTGAACAAATTTTTAGAATAATTTAATCAGAGGGAAAACATAACAAATGTAAATATGTTACTTATAAGTATTAAATGCATGTTTTTAAAGATTTTTTTATTTGAGAGAGAGCAAGCCAGCAAGCAAGTGGGGGGGAGGTGCAGAGGGAGAAGAGCCTACTAGATTTTAGAACCCTTGAGATCACAACCTGAGCAGAAACCCAGAGTCGGATGCTTAACCAACTGAGCCCCCCAAGGCACCCCTATTAAATGCATTTTTAAAATAGAATATATGTTAAATATTTCCAATATTAGTAAAAACTGTATTTTAACTAATTGACTTATGGTGACTGCAGAGTACAAGTTAGATAATATTACAATGTACAGTGCTGTGAAACAATTTCCATCTAAAATACAACCAGAGAATATAAACTGGAAAATGTCATGCATGTGCCCTCAAGAAAACAAAACTTAAGGATCAAGAGACTGATTTCCCATAAATGCTTGATTTATAGAAAGTGGATAATATTGGAATTTTCTTAAAAGTAACCAGGGGTTGCCTTCCATCAACCTTGGGAAGTTTTTCATATCATTTCCAGAGGCATGAACAAGAAATTATCCAGGTCGGGGTCACCTTGCAAAATAAGCCATATCAAGTTTTGTTTGTATGACTGGACTGGTATTGTCTGCTCAGGCAATTTTCAAAGCGGTTCTCCATTTGTTTTGATTCTAACAAACTACTGGAATTCGCCCCTCTTTACATTCCCTGTCCATAAGTATAAACTACCCCAAACCCTCAGCAGACTTGCCTGTAGCTTGCTACAGTTTGTGTGCCTGGATTTGCAATTTCTCTGCTATTCAGAATAAACTCATTTTTAAAAAATGATTTTGAGCTTGCCTCTTTAGTTAGGTTGACAATGTCAATAAACCTAAAATAAAAACTAGCATATTCACATTCCAAATTAGAAAATATAGGCCTGTGATTTGAATGATTATTCTTAAGCCTGAAGTTAAATATTTATTATTTTTAATTATAGAAAATCTAATCTATTTTGAAAAAAGGAAATACCATGAAACCTGATTACTAAGTGATATCTTGTAATTCTCAATTTACTCTAAACATCAGCAAATATTGAATGTGTCACCACCCAGCTAGGAATAATCTATTTACAGTTCTTAAATAAAACTTTTGTAAAGTAGCAAACGTGATCAGGTGTCAGGAAGGATCTAATTTCACTAAACATCTAAACTGTGTTTTGTACAATATACCAAGAAATCCATATTGTAGTGCAACTTGTAAGGCTGGTTTTTCCTGATCCTTATCAGAATCATATACTCTTGACTTAGTCTTGACTCAACTGATAATTAATAATATTTTTGAAAGATAATAAACAGGAAAATTGGTTTTGGTTTTCCTTCCTATCATCTATTCCTGAGCCCATTTCTGGAACACCTATAGTAAATAACTGATGCTTAAGTTTTAGAAGTTGAGTGACAGTTTGTAGAGTTAGAAAGAAGCTATTACCCAAGCATCTTCATTAATAATATAACATAATTTATATTTTTCAAGGCATTCAAGGATTACAATGTCAGAAGAGGGAACAAAGTAACCATCTTCAAAAGGAAAAATCATGTATTATGACAATTTGAAAAATCCTTTTTTTTAAAATACACATTTTGCAAAATTTTATGTGCATCCAAATGTAAATATTACATATTTTTCATACAGACTCTGAATTCCAAATTGTTAAAGAAAAAATATTCAACAACACTTGTTAAAGATGGTAAGGCAAACTTTTTCCAGGTCATCAAGCTACTAGGTACAGGACTCTCTGCAATGGCATTTCATAGTGGGAAAAAGAGATTAGACTCAACTCTGAAAACAGCATGAGCATGTGGGCATTTATGACCAAAGAGCCAAGTGGAGGTCAGTGAGTGGAAAATTATTAGGAGAAAACATCAGGGGTGAAGCGGATTGTGGCTAAACCAACCTAACAGGATTCTTGCTGAAGAAAGGACAGGGTGATAAGACATCACTTGAAGGGTGATGGAGGATAAGAATCACATATCAAACGTGATCATATATCAAGGGTAGGTGCCTTTAGTTAAAATGACTTAGAGTTCATTCTAAAACTCGATTTTATAAGGAAGTACACAGAAGAGCCTAGCAGAAGGTTCAGGAGACTGAAGTAAGTTAAGCAAAGTATCCTTGACAAAGCGAAAGATCATGTTTTAGCTTGAAGTATAATTTTCGTATCTTTGACCTGTTCAACTGATGAGACATTTATATCAAATATAATTCTAAGAATGGTTACAAGGGTTTAGAAATTTAATTAGATGTGAAGCTATATTAATCACTACACAGATAAGTTAATATTTACTAATGAGTGAGCTGAAAAAAAAGTAACAGGAAAAAATAGATGAGAATAAAAAGAAGATTAGAACTGGTAGAATCAAAGTGTGGTCAGAGTGGTAGGGGATGGTTATGATATTTGGGAGAAGTTATTTATATTCTGTGGTGGGCAGCATATGTGTGGAGTAAAAATCTTATTTGAAGGGTAAATAGAAATCAGAAAGAAGTAGTAAGCAATAAGGCAAAATCAATAGTAAAATGAAGAAGAAAATTAAGTCCCTGGAGAATAGAGAGAAAAACAATACACTTTTAGGATAGATTTGGGAGACATGAGAAAAGAAAATGAAGATGGAAAATGTCTATTACTTTTAAAGTTCAAACAGTTGAGGAAGGAAATAACATGAACAGAGTGTGAAACCCATTTAAGAATGGTGGTATATAACACCAAATCTATTGAGTAAAATTGGAAACTAGAAACCTGGGGATTTTTTTTTCTGTTAGAGTTCTAAAACTAAGATGGTTTCTAAGCATAAAACCTTTAACCCTCTCTAATAAAAGTTGCCATGTTTGAAAAAAATACATACATGTCTACAAAATTAGCCAAGAGGGTTCTCCGAAGGCAGCTAGCTTACAATTACAACAGGTAGAGGAGATAACAACCAATATTTCACTTGAAGTATACTGACACAGAACTACTAATCATGTAGTTGCCCAGAAACAAAGGTTGCATTTTTAAGCCATACATGTTTAGAAAAGTGAAGTAAATGCATTGAATAATTTATAAATTTTAATTAAAAGAGGTGGCTTTGCTATCTAATGGGTAGGCATAACATAAGACATAGGGCTGCTTGAACACTCTAAATTATATTCATTTTTTATAGCACCACATTTTAACTTTCTACAATGTTTCTGCAGCCATATTTCTTTGGTTTCAATATTGCATAGCTATATTTTTTTCATGATACATAAGAATCAATTATAAATTATGGAATATTTGCATGTTCTGCCAAGAGAATAATTTGATTAAAAAATAAGCAAAGCCTTTTCAAAATAAATGACTTTTCTTAAGTTTGAAAGACCTTTTGAACTCTGCTAGAATTAATTTTATTAAAAGTGTTTATTTAAACACTTGGGTAACAGAAACACTTCTTTAAATAAGTCCATTCATCCATAATTCAAAAATAAGATTCAAGTCTAACTGATTTTGATTTTATACATGTAACTATGTTTCCATCAGAATTAAGAAGTGCTTAAATGTTCTATGTGATGAAATATTTTAATAAATGTGCACAATTTTATTTAGCTTAGAATGAAAGACTGCAATAAAGTAACACTAAAAAATAGGTCTTCTGCTTCAAGGTAGTGCAGTTTACTGAAATAGTAAAAATATTTCACTAAACTACCCCTCCATCCCATTTTCCTGCTAAGTATAAATAGAAAAATATGTGTAGAATGCATCATTTTGTTTGTTATATAATTCATTTTCTTTATAAATATATGATGGCATCTGTATTTATATTCTTATCTTAAAATAAGGTTGCTGGCATGGAATCAGAAAGTAGAGCAACCTAAAGTACAATATAAGAAAGAAGTGCAGACAAAGAGATACCACAGGAGAGCAAGACTCTAAAAAATGAGAAAGATGCATCTTTGTAAACTATGTACTTGTGAAAATTAGGTAAATGTAAATCTTATAAATCTAGTGAAAGGAAAAACTGATAATGTACACAATTTCTAAAATCTAAAAGTTATTTTTTCATCACTCTGATGGACAATAACTTCTTGATAATGTCTGGGAAAAAAAAGTCATGTGAACCCATAGAAAAGGCACTATGCAAATTATCAAACATAAGCTCAGAAATACCCACATAATAGATAAAAGAATGAATTTCATTGTTCCAGAGACTTTATAGATGACCAAAAGAGATCCTCTGCCACCGAAACAGTTGCCTCAAGTCAAAGAGAGTTATTTCCCAAATGCAATTGATAGACACAATAATGAAGAAAACTGGGAAGAGTTACATTTGAAATTTGGTGGGAAGAACCATGAATACTGAACATCCCATGGTATTAGATCAGTCCTTCACAATGGAGAATTGTCCCACTCAAATTGTCAATGCTGCCTTAGTGAGAAATTTAATGTCTAAACTCTTCCTTGCCCATTTATTAGCCTTTGGACTTTGAACAACTATTAAACCACAGTTTCCACATTTATAAATTGAGAAGTGGTATGTCTGCCTATTTTACAGTGTTAATGCACCATTACATCAATTAAATTATAAATATTTGAAATCCTACGAAACTATTCCCAAGTTATATTCTAGAATTAAGCAGAATCAAAAGTAACTTAGGTCACTGCAATCTCTCTCAAAGTATTCCTTTAGTAGCAAAAGTATAATTTAAAATTAATTTTGAAAAATCCAATGAAGCTTAATAATTTTAAAGATAGGATATCTTGTATAATAACGATAATCTACCAACTTCTCTCCCACATATTTAAAAAGCTCATTTTCTTTTAAAATCATAGCAAAGAATCACTTATTTAAAATAATTCCTGGTTATCGGATTAAAATACTGTCAAGCTAATAAAAGCTTATTTTATATCTCATACCTATTTGGGACATTGCCTAAGAAAGACCAAAAATCTTTAAAAGGAAAAAAAAATCATGAGAAGTTGTGAAATAAAACTTTTTTCAATAGACCACAAGAATATGAGAATATCTATTAATTATAAAAACTCTGTTTAAAAACAAAAAATAAAACTCTACCATTTAAAACAGTCTAAATGAACATTCAAAGATGTCTGCCTTTGTATCATAAGCATCATGAAAAAAATAATTTGAGATAACTAAGGCCCTCTTATGCTAACTTTCATAATTAATTCTAAACTCCTAACTCCAGACTTCATGAGGTGGCATTCTGTGTCACTTGGATAGTCTTGCCCTCAGCTTAAGACAGTGAACCAATATGCCGTTAAGATTTAGTAATAAAGAAGGGTATGCCTATCTAGTGTAAGTAACAGATCTGAAAGGAAGAATAGACAGCAATACAGTAAAAAGTAGAGAACTTCAGTACCTCCCTGTCCAAAATGGATAGATCATCCAGACAGAAAATCAATAAGGAAATAATGGACTTAAACTATGTTAGACCAGATAGACCTAAAGACATACAGAGCATGTTCCATCCAACAGCAGCAGAATGCCCTTTCTTCTTGAGCACACATGACACAGTCTCAGGATAAATCATACGTGAGGCCACAAAACAAGCCTTAATAATTTTAAGGAATTGAAATCATCTCAATCATCTTTTCAAAGACAATGGTATGAAACTAGGAATCAATTATAAGAAGAAAGCTGGGGGGGAAATCACAGAAAGAAGGATATTAAACAACATGCTCTTGAACAACAATAATGGGTCAAAGAAAAAAATCAAAAAGGAAAATCATAAAATATTTTGAGACAGGTGAAAATGGAAACAAACATACCATAACATGGGATGCAGCAAAAGCAGTTCTAAGAGGAAAGTGTATAGTGATAAACTACTAAAGACAAAAGAAAGATCTTAGAAAACCTAATGTTATGCCTCAAGGAACTGTAGAGAGAACAAGCAAAGCCCAGTTAGTAGAAGGAAGGAAATAAAGATCAGAGCAGAAATAAATGAAATGGAGACCAAAAACAAACAAACAAAAAAACAATAGAGAAGATCAATGAAATTAAAAGCTGTCTTTTTGACAAAACTTTGGCTAGATGTACTAAGAAACAAAAGGACTCAAATATGTAAAATTAGAAAGAGAAAACATTACCCCTGATGCCACAGAAATACAATGATAAAAAACACCATGTAAAAGTATACACCAACAACTTAGATAACCTAGAAGCAATAAATTTTTACCTACATACAACCTATAAAGATTGAATCATGAAGAAACAGAAATTCTAAACAGATTAATAATGAATAAGGGTACTGAATCAGTAATCAAAAACCTCCCAACAAAGAAAAGTTCAGGACCAAATGGTTTCGCTGGTGAATTCTACCAAACATTTAAAGAATTAATACCAGTCCTCAAAATCTCCCAAAATTTAGAGGAGAGAATACTTCCAAACTCATTTTATGAGGCCATCATTACCCTAATGCCAAAACCAAGCAAGCACACTAGAAGAAAAGTACAGGCCAATATTCCTGATGAACTTAGATGCAAAAATCCTCACCAAAATACTTGCAAACTTAATTCAACAGTACATTAGAAGGATCATACACCATGCTTAAGTGGGATTTATCCCTGGGATACAAGGATGGTCAAAATATGGAAATTAATAAATGTGATATACCACATTAAAAAATAAAGTATAAAAATCATATATCTCAATAGACTCAGGAAAAGCAGTAAAAATCGAACACTCTTTCATGATGAGAACTCACAACAACCTGGATATTCAAGGAACATACCTCAAAGCAAAAAGGTCATCCATGATAAGTTACAGCTAACATGAAGCTAAATGGTTAAAAGCTGAAAGTTTTTCCTGTAAGATCTGGAACAAGAGAAGGATACACACTCTCACAACTTTTGTTCAACAGAGTACTGAAATCCTAAGCAGAGCAAGGACTTGTCTGGCAGGAAAAAGATGTGAGCAAAGACTTCTAGGCAAGAAAAAGAAATAAATTGCTGAAAAAATATTTAAAACATTATTAAAAGTTTCTCCTTTGCTTAGTATTTACAAAAGCAAAATACTAGAGCCAGTGACATTCAGTAACACATATTTTAACATTCTAAAGAGAGACGTTCAACACTTCCCCACGACTTGTTAGCATATTCCCAAACCCATCTTTGCCTGAGATAGTTTCTGTTTTATAACTGTGAATCTGGTATAACTGTTAATTCCATAGGTTAGTATAAGTTATCCTAATTAAAGAAAAGTGGTAAAAGAATAAAAAGATACAGAAAGTTTTTAACAAAGAGGTAGTACTGACTAAAATATAGAGAATGGTTTACCCTTTTTTAAGACAGATCTCAGCCCACAGAAATAAGGAGATTGGTAAAACTTGAACAGGATCAATAAAAATAAAATCATCCACACCATAATCAAACTGCAAATCACTAAGGTTCAAATGAAAAAAAAAAAAAAAGATGTTATGAGAAGCCAAGAAAATAGACTGTTTTCATAGGAGCAAGAATAAGACTTTTCTCTGATAGCTTTAAGATATTATGAAAGTCAGAAAATAATTGAATGCTATATTTAAAGTGCTTACAGGAAGGACCAAACAAAATTTTTAAATTCAGTATAAATGTGCTTCAAAACTGGGAGAAAATTGAGGGTATATTTAGACATGCAAAACTGAGATAATTCCACACAAGCAGACCTGCACTACTACAATGAGTACTTAAAGCAGTTATAATGCAAAAAGAAGCAACACAGAGAAAAAAATTGCATTAAAGAGTACAGAGGAAAAGAAAATTAAAAAGATATTTGGTAAATATAAAAAAAATATCTGATTGTTGAATCTACAAAACAGGTATGCCTTGTAAATCTTAAAATATATAAAGAAGTAAATGTTCAACAATGAAAGCAATACTTTATATTCAACTATAATAAGTGTACTATTTGTAATCTCAAAGGTAACAAAATATTTTTAAAAATCATAGGCAAGACATTAATACAAGTATAAATATATAAATGAAAGTATAAATTATACATTCACATGTGTACATGCTAATATATATATTCCAAAAAAAGGTAGAATTAGTTTTTTGATCAAGAGGTGCCTCCCCAAGGAACTGAACCTGAAGAAGTTCATAGATATTAATATCTGATGATAATTAAAAGATCAGGGGTTTCAAACATGATGGTGTAATTGAGTGAAACTTTAGGGTTTATTGAGAGAGGGTAATCATTTTCTGCATGTGAGAATAATGTAAAATATTTTGGCCAGAGAGTAGGTTGAGGAAGAATGGAAAAGTAATGGCCAAAATCTTCCCAGACCTTTCATAATAGGACTCCACCAAGCAGTGAAATCTGTGCCTCCATCCCTTGAATTTAGACTTGGTCAGGTAACTTAATTTGGTTACAACATTAATAAACAAATGATGTAAGTAGAATCATGTAAAAGTGTGTTCTAATTGGAGCTGCTGTTGAAACCCACTTTCCAGGTAAACAAGCTCAAGCTAGGCTGCTGGATGAAAGGATATTTAATCCCCAGTTGCTCGTATTGTCCTAAACTATTGCCAGACTTCCAGAGGGAAACCGATGGGACGAGCCTGTCCCCATCTAACCTGCCATGTGACTGCAAACATTTAAATTCGATATGCCGACACAAAAGAGAGTAGATGTGGTACATTCTCACTGAACCATGCCTGAAGTTCCATCTCAGAGAGTCATGAACAAGTAAATAGTGTTTTAAAACACTATGGTTTGGGGTGATTTGATATGAAGCAAGACTATTGAAACAAAAACTAACTGAGAATCATCCAAAAGTCCTCACGGGGACCGAATAAAGTGGATTTATATAATACAATTCTATGCTGCAATATAAATGAACAATCTTCAGCTACAGAACAACATAGAGGTATCTTACCTGTATAAAATACAGGAAAGAAGTCAGCCCCCCCCCCCCAAAAAAAGGTGATTACATAAGGTTAAAAATAAAACTTAAAAAACAACAAAAAAAGATAAATCTAATCTTTATGGTAAGAATAAGAACAGTAGTTGTTTATCAAGGACAGACTAACTAGAATGGTCACAAGAAATTTTAAGGGTGACAAACATATTTCATATGATGGGTCTGCAAACTTTTCTGTCAAAAGCCAGATAGTAAATATATTAGACTCAAGGCTCAATTGTGGGGATTAGCAAACATCACTAGGCCAGATGCTGGGTTTAGAAGCCACATACAAATTTGGATTCATGTTCCCACTTCATTTTTGTTTTAATTTTTCCTTTTTTATGTCTTCTCCTATACATGTAAAATTGATCCTTTGAGATCCAAAATTACTTATGTAAAAGTTACCTAATCATTCACATTACCTATAATAGAAATCAATCCTTTAATTTCTAAAATAAACCACTTTCTTATCTATCATTGTCTAGAACCTCCAGGATAGCATAGAATACCACTGTTTTCCCAGATACCTTTGTGTTTTTCTTGCACTTTGTAGGAATAATTTTTATATTTTGTCTATAATTGTGATGTTTGTTAGATACTTATTCAATTTAAACAGAACATTTTGAAATTGTTAATATTCGCTTTTATTAAGGCATATAAAGTATAGGAGCTTGACCCTAAGAATGAGGATTTGTGTCTGTATGTTTCTGAATACATGTGTGTAGGGGAGAGGGTATTAAGGGTCTATAGGTCTCATCAAGAGGACAAAGTCAGGGGGTTGAACTTTCAATACAAATAAAGATTCAAGGGAAAGAAAAGTAAGTTATAAGGCAATAGATATACTCCAAAGATCCATATTATTCATGCAAATTGCCAAAAATTACAAAATTTTAGAGCTTGAAAAGAATGTTTTCATCTAGTCCATGTAATTGCCACAAAGATTGAGGTCTGAGCACTTTATGTGATGTTTATTTATTTATACTGTATTTATATATATTCACACACACACTGTTCTCAGTGATTTGTGCATATATTTTTCTAATGGCATTCTTCATGAAGATATTTCTTGAAGCATCCATTCCCTAGACATTAAAGGTTTATGATTATGTCAACCTTCTATATAATAAGAAATTAGCCCAGTCTTATGACAATAACGTGAAAGTAAGCACTCTCATTAAATAAGAAACAAACAAAAACACCCTGGAAAGTGTTCTTTAGAAATTCTATTTCTGTATTCCTAAAGATAACTTTTTGATATTATAAAGTGTCTTGGATGTTTAAGCTGCACTGCTATCCATTGGACAAAGTGATAATGATGTATTATGTGTCCTATATACTTGGAATAGTTCTTTTCAATGAAGGATAATTCCTGTCATTTTTATAAAGGACTAATGAGAAGAGAAATAATTGTGGAGCTTGAGGTATGGAAGTAACATAAACAAGTTACTTAGTTCTTGTTCTTCTTCATATGTATTAAGTTTGAGGTATAGCCATTAAATACATTCATAATCCAACAGGTATTTGTGTTTGAAAATTAAGACTAGAAACTCAGTTTATGGGGCTGAAACCAGACTATTTTCTCTTTTCACTGCATTGCCAATGGATGCAAAATTTACACTGAAGGAAGTGGTGTCTTGAAATAGCCAAGGCCTATTAAATTAGAAAAAACTGGCCCAAATTCCAACACTTTCACCTACAAACTATGTGATGTTGACACATTGACTTTTTCATGACTTACATACCTATGCTTTAAAATGCACATAATGATAACTAGTTGTTAAAGCTGTAATGATAATAAGGACAAACCCTGTAAAGAGCCCAACAAGAGTGTGGGCCTTCAACCAATTGTTTCTCTACTATTATGTCACTATGGCATTTTTGTTACACGGTGTTCTAGATCTTCTCCCATAGTTTCCATATTCTGAAAGACCAGGTCTTGATGATGTCCATTATACATTTTCTTCTTTCTTATTTGTCCTGTTTAGTTTTACATATTTTACAAAAATGAAACTTTAAGGAAATTAAACCCATTTTAAATAATAGTTTCATCTTCTTGTTCTATTCAGCTATTCATTCACTAAGTTGTACTTAAAAACTCTTTACTGAGTTAAATGGACTGGAAAGTATTAAAATCAGAACAAATGCTGATAACCCTGCTCAGCAAAAACAAACAATGTTACCCTTTGTTCAGATCAAATATACAATCAATTTACACTAGGGTCTTGAAACAGATCCCACTGTTAAGGTCAAGCTAAACTGTCTGCTTTCTGTCTAATATATGTTATTCATGAAAATAATATATTCTGTGTGCAATTATTTATTACATTTTCTTCAGAAACCACTCCTATCTGGAAGCTATTTTCCAGTTTTTATACAGAAAACAATCCAAAAAATCCTGGATTAATTAAAAAATGCTGTTAGGAATATGTCTCCATTATTTTTAGTATGCTAATTTCTATTATACTCAGGACATCAGTCTAAAAGATAGAAAAACAAGGATAAGCCTTTACTTATATACTTCTGTTACTGAAAAATTCTATTAGGAAATTGTTTTTCTTTTCTCATATACTTGTTACTTACTAAATTTATCCAATTTGAATTTTTGGTCACCCTTTGGTTGTTTATGTTTGCTTAACAGTAACACACTCCTTGGATTTATACACCTTAGAAATAATTAAAGAAAATCTGATTTGAAGAAAAGTGAGAAATTTCTTCATGTTATATATGAGCATCTACCACCTAATTGCATTAGTTAACAAGGTAAATCATTAGTAATTATATACCATTTTTAAGTGCCAATCACATCCCAATATAAACATCAACAAGTGTATCGAATTACCAAAAAGATATTTTTAATAATGTCTGTTATATAAACCTCAGAAACTCATAAATCTTTTTTTTTTTTTTAAGAAGTACTCCTATAAAATAAAACTTACTATGATGGCTAGTCTCCCAAGATGTCCTTCAGTGAATTCTGTGCTGATAAATGTTTAATGATTTGTTTTCCAAAATAATACAAAATAAGTTGGAAATCCTTAATTTGTGACGTTTGTGGATTTCTGTGGTTTGTTTCAGATTATATCACAGAACACAAAACTGGGAAGACATATGTACAATAACCTCTAGACAGCCATGTGTATTCTTTTTTTTTTTTTTTTTTTTAAGTAGAGAGAGTGCAGGTGCATGTGTGGTGGGATGGGGAGGGTCAGAGGAGGAGGGAAAAAAAGAGAATCCCAGGCATTCTCCATACCCAATGCAGAACCCACAAAGGGCTTGATCTCACAACCTGGAGATCATGACCTGAACCAAAATAAAGAGTGGGACAATTAACCAACTGAGCCACCCAAGAGCCCCTACATTTGTTTTTTTAATTCATTTAGTGAATAGCGTAGTTATTGTTAGTACATTCATTTCATATAACATGTAATTTTTATAGGTTGAGCTAAATAGCATGTTACAGATCCAGTACTCGTTGGCTACATAATTTTTTTTAAAGACTTTATTTGTCAGAGAGAGAAAGAGTGCACAAAAGCAGGGGAAGTGGCAGGCAGAGGGAGACGCAGGCTCCCCGCTGAGCAGGGAGCCCAATGCGGGGCTCAATCCCAGGACCCTGGGATCATGACCTGAGCCAAAGGCAGATGCTTAACCAACTGAGCTACCCAGGTAGACCATAAATTGATATGCATTTTTTAGTAAATAGGGGAGTTATCAAGGTCTTTCTACAACTGTATTTACATAGTTAATGAGATTTTAAATGAGTTTAATTGCCAATAATCTCTAGAGGAACAATACTTTAATGTGTCACTTTGAATAAAGTTTTTTCAGAAATGGTTTTACATTGCATTCTCCAATAATTATGTTTCAAAATTAATATTAATACTTAACTATAGTTTTTAAATTACAATAGCAGCAAACACATGATACAAGGCATTAGAGATCAGTGATGATTGATTACATTGATTTTATTAGGTACCTATGATTATGTTATTTTTCACCTATTTTAATATCATGTCAGTTTCTCTATTCTAGGGTCCTAATCATAGAATAAATACTGTATTCCCTTTTAATCCTTAAAATATAACTTCAAGTACTCAAATCAGAGCAACAATTTCAGATTTCCATCTTTAATATTCCTATGTTTAATCAATTCCCATCTTGTTTCCTTGAAACTGTTTTTGATATTCAAACTGTATCATTCATTGGCTGTTTAGGAACATAGGAGTTTCTCTAAATTAAAGATAACCCAGGTTTAACATATGTGTTAGGATCTTCTAAGCCTTGGCCGAGCTGGAGGAGCAAAAGTTAGGGAATCCAACACTGAGGTCCTCAGTTTGAAACACAGAAACAGAAAATTCTCAAAAGTCAGAACGTTTCTGTATTTAAAAAAATATATTTTGTTTTGAATTAAGTTTAGATTTCTGGAAAAGCTGCAAAAATAGCAAAAAGAGTACAGGGTTATTCACCTAGCTTCCGCTAATGTTAACAACTTATACAATCATTATACAATTACTGAAACTAGGAAATTAACATTGAAATAACATTCTTAACTAATCTATAGATCTTATTCAAATTGTGTCAGTTTTCTCACTCAAGTTCTCACTCCCAGCCCCGGTCTGATTCACAGTCCAATCAATCTAGGATCTCACACTACATTAACATTGTTTTGTCTCCTCAGTGTTCTCTACCCTTTACATATCCTCAGTACTTTTTGTTTGCCCTTTGAGACATCTTGAGTTTTACAGAGCACTAGTAGAATGTTTCTAAGTCTATGATTGCCTGATGTTTACTCAGGATTATATTGAGGCTACGCCTTATTGGCAAGAAAGCCGCAGAAGCAGTGTTGTATTCTTAGTGATCATACCAGAGGGCACACCATTTTGATATGTGTTATTGCTGCCAAAGCTAACAGTTTGCTAAAATTCTAAAGCAATGCTGAGAAACATTCAGCAATTGCCTTCCTTTGCACCACCAAATTGACTGATTTCTCAGATCATCAGGAAGCTGCTGTTAATTTCATGTCTGCTCACACCTAACCTGCATATGCCTCTAAAAAAAAAAATTATAATATTTATCCTTTTTGCCTTTCCAAATGTGTACACATTTCTCTCACTGGAATTTTAACTTAGAATTATGCAGTGAGGTGATTTTGAGAAATGTAATGCCTACATTTTCTTATGTAATATAGAGAGAATCTACAATAGGTAGTGATGGTATCCATTTTTGACAACAAACAAATCAGAATGAAGTCCTACTTATTTGCTTGCCCTATTTACTAGGAATTTTAAATGGAATTTTTTGAGCTTATATGTAACCTATGCACATTTTTACACAATATCCTCTTTATGATACAGTTTGAAATTTAGAGAGCAGGTTCCCTAAATATTATATTTCAGGAACCGTTGCAACAACCTTGGAATTTAGACAGTAAAATAATAATTCCTATTTTCCCAATGAGGAGGATATTATTTACATAATGCACCTAGTAAGAGGGATAACCTTAAATTCTAGAATTGATCTAATAGCAATCTAGTGCTTTTTTACACTATGTTATACTTCCTCTAAGCCTTGTGAGACAGTGACAATTACTTTAGAAAGCCATGATATCGAATTTCTCTTACCAAAAAAAAAATAATAATAATAAGAGCTATAAATATAATTCTCTGTATTTGGAGTTTGGCATTTTTGGAGGCACTGAAACTTACTAAAATGGAAGGATACTGAAAATTAAAATCAGAAGTCCACAGAGGAAATGAACTTAAAATTTTTTTGTGCTGTTTAACAAAAAATATAGAATAGTATAGGATCTTATATAAAACGTGTCATATATGAGTGTATATTATATGTATAGGTATATATATGACATATGCATTAAGTATGTACATTTATAAATTTATATACTTATTTTAAAAAAAACCTGTAATTCTACATAATGACCATGCAATGAGGCAGAAAAACGAAGCTTAAGAAGATTAAAAGGAGAAAGAGAATGGAAATGAAAAAGCAAGATGAAGAAACACAAGCAAAATGCAAAAGACAAAAGCAGGATACAGAGCTTACTGAATAAATCAAAGATAGACAACTGAAAAAAGCATATTCTAGGTTCTAAAGATGAGCTAATTCTTCTTATAATCATTTGTAATTCATCTACATGCTAAGCTTCCAATTGCTGTTTGTTTTCCCACTACTACAGTAATGGTTTAAACCTTGCCGCTGGTTTCCCATTGATCATTTGAATGGGTTAACAGCAGGCTTGGTGCAATGAAAATTGTTCTCGAGGCTACAGCAGCTGTCAACAGAATGCCTTCCTTATGAAAGGGTTAGAAAATAAAATTCAGATATGTATCCGTCATATAGTGTTATACCAAAACGAATACACAAATGTTATTGTTAAAATACTGTCTAAAGCTGCAACTAACTTCACCAAAATAAGATTTTCTGATCTTTTATTTATAATTGGACATTTGCAGGGGAAATAAAAGATAGTGTGGGTTACATATTTCATATTTTAAAATAGTACTAAATTTGAAATATGTATGAATTATCTTCACTATATGAATTTAAGCTCATTTGCTGTTTTAGAAGACCTGCTGTTTAGTTTATTTGTTTGATGGGCATCAAATTATTTTATACTCTCATATAGGAGTTATATGTTCTTCAGTTAGCCTTAAGTTTCCCCGCAAGCACACAGTGATCCTCAGTAAAAGTTTTTGACCTACAGGTATAAGGTGTATAAATTCGCAGAAATGGATTAAGATTATATATAAACTATAAACATAAAACACACTTAAGTTAAAACAAAGTTGTGGAGTCATCAAGAAATAAAGCCACTACAAAAATAATCATTTATTATAAATCCTTACTCTTTCTATTTCCATTTATGTAGGACCAACTATTACATATTATATTTTATGGCAACACTGATTGCTAATATATTTTGTTTATATTAAAGAGAAAACAATGCTTTGTGTGTATTGCTAAAATTTAGTTACATGTGTCCATGCAAATTATTTAATTGATACCATTTTTGAGTTTGAATATGCAAATCAATGCATAAATTTTTACATGGAAAAAGTGATTTATAAATTTAAGAAGCTATTAAAAAGATAAAGATACTACATGCATTAATGGTGGTAAATATTGATAAACATTCTTATTATGTTATCCAGAAAACACTACCAGATGCATTATAAAAGTAAAAAGAGGAAAATAAAATCTAAGTCTCATAAGACTACAGAATCATTTAAAAAAAAAAAAAGATTTTGAAAACAAGATCCTAAAAGGATGAATAAATGAGGGTGGGATATTAATAAGAACTAATGATATGAAAGTATCTAAAATGAGTCATTAGAACATATTATATTTTGATTTGTTTAGCTATTCTAATCCATTGAATTAAATTTCCTCTCCATATTGAATTATTCCGATGGGTAGTACAAACATTTAGTATGGGAAATGTTTAATTGTTAAATGTCATTGGCATTAGTTTCCAATTAATATTTTAATAAGCTTTATCTTATTAACCAGGCACTGGGCTAATGTTAAGCTCCAGTTTTCATTCAATTGCTCTTAAATTTTAAAATACAGAAATAGTGTGAAGAGAGGTTGGGAAGATGGTAGAGAATGAGGATCCTGAGGTCACATCATCCATGGACACAGCAAGACAACAACTGTATCTATATAGCTACCTCTGAAAATGACCTGAAGACTTGCAGCACAGATCTTCTATTACTAGTCATAGAGAGGTCAGAGAGAAAAGGATAGGAGGGGTAGAGACATGGTTGGGAAGCAAACCCCAGTGCAACTAACTGCAAACAGGAGGGATATCACAAGCATGAGGAAGTAGGAGGAACAAACCACACACGAAGCACCCCCAGCTCTGAGGACCCGCAGTGGGAAGACACGTCCCCATAATGTCTGGAGTTGAAGATCAGAACTTAACTCCAATAATGTCAAAAATCACAAGGGCTTAACTCTGGGAAAGCTAGAGGACAAAAAGGAACTAGACTCACCGTTCTTAAAGAGCCAGCAAGCTAAATAACCCAAAACACAGCATAGAAACAGCAGTTTGAAAAGCAACAGAAGTATAAAACAAGGTAAAATCAAAGAGGGAGACAAACCATAAGAGACTCTTAATCATAGGAAACAAACTGAGGGTTGCTGGAGGAGAGGAGGATGGGAGGAATAGAGTAACTGGGTGAGGGACATTAAGGAGGGCACAGGATGTAATGAGCACTGGGTGTTACATGCAACTGATGAATCACTGAACTCTACATCTGAAACTAATAATACACTAGATGTTAATTAATTGAATTTAAATTAAAAAAGGAAAAATAACTTCAAAAAATTAGGAAGTAAAGAAAGAAAAGAAAGAAAAGGAGAAAGAAAAGAAAGAAAAGTACCAGGAATATATAGGAAGGACATTTATCAACCAAAATTAGAATGTGTGCAAGAGGGGCAGGGATCTGCAGGAGATTTCTCCAAGAACAAGAGGGGTGGCAGTTACCATTTTTCTTGCCCTACCCCAGCCTAGATAGCCAGATGCTTGCAGGAGTCAGTTTTAATACTCTCCAAGATTTGTTCGCTCTGCATGTTTGACTCAGTGTTACCCTGCACACCCATCACACCTAATCAGCCCACCTTAGCAGGTGCTCTTTCAAAGTGGGTCCTGCCCTGCCACACCAGGCAGGACAAGCACCACTCTAAAGTGACTCCTACTCTGGGAGTTGAGGAGATACACCTGCACATCAGCCCACCCACAGATCCTGCAGCCAGGCCTCTTAGCTGGCCATGCAGGGAGCAAGCCCTGCCTTTTTGTGCACCTCCAGCTGTGTCAGAAGCTAATTGCAGAGAGCTAGGCTAATGGCAAGCCATGCTCACCAACAGGTCCACAGTAGACACAACCAAGTCTGTCAGCAGTACTGGGAGCAGATCCTGCCCAATGTGGCCACAACAAGCATAGATTATTACAGGTGGCCGGGCTGAAGGCCAGCCCAGCCACCAGCATGCCCAACACAATCATGGCTCAGTCACAACAGCAGGATAAACATGGTCCACACAGAAGACACCCCTGGGGTGCCTGGTTCTGGTGATCAGGTAGGATTGCACCAGGAGCGCACCATGGGATCTCTCCCACACAAAGCAGATGCTTTCAAGACCAGGAGACATAGCTGACCTACCTAACACATAAAAACAAACACATGCTATGCAAAATGAAGACAGGAACATATCTCAAATAAAAGACTAATACAAAATCAGAGAGCAAAAATGAATAAATAAAGTAGACACAAAAAAACCTATAAAAAAGATTAATGAAACCAAATGATTTTTTTGAAAAGTGTTTTAAATTGTTGACCAAGAAATATGTCAACAAATGCCATCATACTAATACACTAATATTTTCACAAAAGCTAGATCTCTATTTCACAAAAAAACAAAAATTTTACTTTGTATGAGTTATGGATTAAAATGCAAAAGATAATATACAATAGAGAACTATTCATTTTATATTATGTGGAAAAAAGCTTAACACGATGCTATATCCATAAACTATGAATGACAAAAGAAATCCATGGCTACATAAAAATCTAAAACTTTTTTACTATCAACAAAGTAAAAGATGAATGATGTAGGAGTAAAATATTTACCATTTTTAAGACCAAAAGATGCCTAAATTCAGGAGCAAGAGTTTTTATAAATAACAAAAAGGTTATCAACATAAAAAAAAATGAGAGTGGACCCAAATAAAATAAGAAATGAAGGAAGATAACAACTGACACCAAAGAAGTACAGATAATTATAAGAGTATATTATGAGAAATGATAAGCCAACAAATTAGACAACCTAGAAGGTATGGAATTATTTTCTAGAAACATACTATCTTCTAAAACTGAATTAAGAAATAGAAAATTTGACTAAATGGATTACTAGTAATGACATTGAATTAGTAATCAAACACTTCCCGATTAACAAAAACCCAGGATTAGAATGCTTCACAGGTGAATTCTATCAAATATTTAAAGATTTAATACCTATTCTTCTCAAACTATTCCAAAAAACAGAAGAGAAAGTAAGACTTCCGAATTCATTCTATGAGGCCAGCTTTACCCTGATATCAAAATCAGACAGACACTCCATAAAAAGAAAACTATAGAACATCCCAACGAATATAGATTAAAAAATCCTCAATAAAAAATTAGCAAACTGAATTAAACAATATATTAAAAGGATCATTCACCATGATTAGGTGGGATTTATTCTAGGGATGTAAGTATGGTTCAATATTTGCAAATCAATGTGATACATCACAGTAAAAAGAGGAAGAATAAAAACCATATGATCATCTAAATAAATACCAAAAAAATTGACAAAATACAAAATCCATTCATAACTCTTAACAAAGTGGTTTAATGGAAATATACCTCAGTTTAGTAAAGATCATTTATGAAAAACCCAGAGGTAACATTATGTTTAATAGTGAAAAACTGAGAGATTTTCCTCTAGGATCAGGAACAAAACAAGGATGTCCCCTCTAACCAGTTTTATTCAACATAGCACTGGAAGTCCTAGCTGCAGGAATCAGACAAGAAAAAGAAATAAATTGCTTCTAATTTGTTACTGGAGAAGTAGACTGTCACTATCTGCACATGACATGCTACTAAATATAAAAAACCCTAAAGACTCCACCAAAAAAAAAAAATATTCAAACTTATAAATGAATTCAGTGAATTTGCAGGAATTACAACATTAACATACATAAATCTGTTATGTTCTGATACACTAATAATGAAGTAGCAGAAAGAGAAATTAAGAAAACAATTCCATTTCCAATTGCACAAAAAAAAAAGAATAAAATACCTAGAGGTATTTTTATTTTAAATAAAGAGGTGAAAGACCTATATTCTAAAAACTATAAGATATTGATGAAAGAAAGTGAAGAGGACACAAACAAATGGAACGATACACCATGCTCACTGACTGGAAGAATTAATTCTGTGGATTCATAGATTCAATACAATCCCTATAAAATACCAATAGAAATTTTCACGGAACTAGAACAAATAATCCTAAAATTTAAATGGAACCACAAAAAAACCTGAATAACTAAAGCAATCTGAAGAAAAGAAAGCTGGAGTTATCACAATTCCAGATTTCAAGTTATACTACAAAGCTGCAGTAATTAAAATAGTATGGTACTGGCACAAGGACATATATATTAATGAAACAAGATAGAAAGCCAAGAAATAAACCCATGATTATATAGTCAGTCTACAACAAAGGAGGCAAGCATATGCAATGGGATAAAGACAGTCTCTTCAATAAATGGGGTTGAGAAAACTGAAGAGCTACATGCAAGAGAAAGAAACTGGGCCACTTTCGTACACCCCACGCAACTAGAAGCTCAAAATGGGTTAAAGACCCAAATGTGAGACCTGAAACCATAAAATTCCTAAAAGAAAACAGTTATATCTTGGACATTGGCCTTAGCAATATATTTACAGATAGATTTCCTCAGGCAAGGAAAACAAAAGTAAAAATAAACTATTGGGACTATGCCAAAATAAAAATATTTTGCAAAACAGAGGAAGCCATCGACAAAAATGAAAAGGCAACTTACTGAATGAGTGACGATTTTTCAAATGATATATTCAATAAGGGGTTAATATCCATATACATAAAGAACTTATACAACTCAACATCAAAAAAAAGTAATCAGTGTTTAAAAATGAAAGAGGTCCTGAATAGACATTTTTCCAAAGACATACAGATGGCCAACATACACATGAAAAGATACTCAACATCATTAACATCAGGGGAATGCAAATCAAAATCCCTAGTTGTCACCTCATACCAGTGAAATTGACTAGAATCAAAAAGACAAGAAATAGAGGCGCCTGGGTGGCTCAGTCAGTTAAGTGTCTGCCTTCGGCTCAGGTTATGATCCTAGGGAACTGGGATAGAGCTCCACATCGGGCTCCCTGCTCAATGGGGAGCCTGTTTCTCCCTCTCCCTCTGCCTTTCTCTCTCTCAAGTAAATAAATAAAAAATAAATTAAAGAAAAAGACAAGAAATAATTTCGGCTTGGGTGTGGAAAAAGGGAATCCTCATGCACTGTTTGTGGGAAGGTAAGTTGGTGCAGCCACTGTGGAAAACACTATCGTAGTTTCTCAAAAAATTAAAAATTAGAAATATCCTATGATCCAGGAATTCCATTTCTGGGTATTTGCCCAAAGAAAATGAAAACCCTAATTAGAAAAGATATTTACATTCCTATGTTTACTGCAACATTATTTACAATAGTCAAGAAATGGAAGCAACCCGTGTCCATTCATAGATGAACGGATAAAGATATATATACATATATATACATATATACATATATACATATATACATATATATACATATATACATATATATACATATATACATATATATACATATATACATATATATACATATATACATATATATACATATATACATATATATACATATATACATATATATACATATATACATATATATACATATATACATATATATACATATATACATATATATACATATATACATATATATATATATATATATATATATATATATATATATATATACACACAATACCCACACAGGCATATAAATACACATATTACTCATCCATTAAAAAGAATGAGATCTTGCCTTTTGCAACAACATGGGTAGACCTAGAGGATATTATGCTAAGTGAACTAAGTCAGAGAAAGACAAATGTATGATTCACTCAAATGTTTAATCTAAAAAAACAAAGCAAATGAACAAACAAAAGCAGACTTAAATACAGAAAGCAAACTAATGTTTGCAAGAGGGGAAGTAGGTGGTTAATGGGTGAAATAGGTGAAGGAAATTAAGACATAAAAGCTTTCTGTCCTAAAGTAAATTAGTCACAGAGATAAAAATAAAGCATAGGGAATATAGGCAATAATATTGTAACAATGTTATATGGTAAGTAGAGTTATCATGATGAACTTAATACATCGAAATGTAGAATCACTGTTATATACATGAAAGTAATATAACACTGCATGTCAACTATGTTTTCTTTAATAATTAAAAATACAATATTCTATACTTTCAAATATATTGTACACAATTCTGAGTTTATGAGGAAATGTATCTAAGCTCAGCCCTTGTTTGTGTCAGAAACATCATTTACCAACTTTATCTTCATAGTTTTACACCCACAGAGAGATTCACCATATAAACTTAAGTATTATATTTAACATGATTGTGAAAGTTAATATAAGTCTAAGTAATATTCTGCAATGATACAAGTCATTTTTAGGATACTGTTTGGCTAAGGGTCACTGCACATCTTCATATAATAAAGCTTTGCTCACCTCCCCTCAGTCAATAATTTTGCTGGAAAATTGGAATCAACTAGCAAAAAGAATGTTCTTTCAGGACACATCTGGAGAGGAAACTGATGAACATTACTAAATTTTATATTACATTTCTTATCTTCAAAATCAGAACACACACAGAAAATATATTTATTACAGGATATTAAGTATCCTTCTACAAGGCCTGGAGAGGCTCTGAAGCTGCTCTTTCAGGAACAGCACCCAAGCACCCCTCAGGGGCTGCACTATGTGATACCGCTTGTCAGAGGACATCAGCAATGCTTCCAGTACGGCATAGAAGAAACGTCCCCTCCACTCCAGCACTGCACTGGCCAGAAGATTGACGCCCCTGCATGCAGGCTGCTCCTCACTCTGCTCTTTTCTGAAATTTCAGACAAGTCAGTCTGATGGGCTAAACCTGCACTTCTTAAATGGAGAGTAGTCCGGAAAATACAAGTTTTTTTTTTTTTTTTACTTCTACCTTTGGATGGTAAAACCCAAAATACAGGGAGGGAGTTGAAAGGGGTTTAGTAACTTCAAATGATCACAATCCCTACCGTGAGAAACCACAACTCTAAGATAGATGTGAAGTGGTGTGTGTGTGTGTGTGTGTGTGTGTGATGTGTGGTGAGGATGTGGGGACAGGTGGTTATATTAGATTTTGATGCAAAGGGTCTCTTGGAGAAACTAGCCAATTTGGAAGTGATTCCAGAGCAAACTTTAAAGACACTGACAGTTTACCTCTTACCTACAAGTTTCCCAGAGAAATGCTGGCATTTAGCAGGAAAAAGAAAATGAATAAAAAAGATGAACGACCAGGCATGGTGATGTGACATTTAACAGTGTGCAGAAGGCTACAGGTAGTTGTCAGCTTCTCGGAGGGATGATAGAATACAAACACTGCAGTTATTAAATGTTTCAACGTGTTGACTCTAAAGCCTCAGGAGCTAAAAGAGTAACTAATATTATATTATTTAGGAATTTCAATTATTTGTTTTAGTATTAAAATTGGTATTAAATGGCATTTTTCTCATATTAATCATATTAAGCAAAATTAATGTAAATATGGTATTAATATTCATAGGTCAAATCTATCATGTGTAATTACTATCCCTTAGGATGTTTTCTCACTTACTGCAAAGTATTTTCTATATCCCCTCTTTTATTGTGATCCCAGCTTTAAAGTTCTGTTCCTCTTGCTTCTTGAACCTATTCCTAACAAAGTTTTCTATCTCCGAAAGTGGGTATGTATTCTGATTCTCGCTTCAAGGTAGAAAACCCTGGTGACCTCCATTACAGTCTCCAATTTTTGATTATGCAGCTCAGCCCTCTCTGGATGCAAGTTCACTACATCACACAAGAAGATGACTCCTTTGTGTTTACTAATCATGTGATTAGTCTGGTTGATGTCTTCTTGGCTGTTTCCATGCTTGAACACTCAGGTACCCGTGTCAGGTAGTAATCTTTTATAGAGAAATGCCAATGTACAATATCTTGTATAGAATTAAGCCAAATTACCTAATTTTTTCAGGCAATTATAGTTATGGGCACATTGCTCTCAACAAGATCTTCAGAGCCTTTCGCATAGTAAGAATTTTGGAACTTGAATGACTTCATAAAGATGCTTCACTTTTTGAATAGGTAAAGTTTTGTCTTTGATGTGAGTAACTAATGTATCTGAAAGGCACTTCTAAAAAGGATCTTTAACCAACTCAGGGCACCTGATTTTTCTTAGCAGAGCAATAATGGTATGTTCAAGTTTCAAAAGGCTGTTACATATAATTTGGAGGCAGAAAAGTTCCAAATTTCCTGACTTATTTAAATAACTGAAAACAAAAAGGCTATATTGAGTCACATGGAGAAGAATAAAATAGATCACCTCAACCTTTTAAAAGAAGTAGGTCATTTTGGATGGTCTCTTAAGGAGTTGAAGGAGACATTGTACCTAAAACACACAAGAGAGCCTAAAAATGCTCATTATTTCGTGTTTCAACAAAGACCTTTTCCACAACAGCTGCTCATCTTATTTTTCCCTTTTCTGTTCATTTTCTCATTACTCTTTCCTTCCCCCCATATTCAATCTCATTTTATTTTTGAATATTCCTCAGATCTTTCTCCTGTAGATTAATTTCCAAACATAGTTTTTTGTCATGTTCCTCTGTGTCTCACCTGATCACAGAATACAATCATGGATGGAAGGAGGATTGTAAACACATGTACACAACCTGGACAGAATTGTATACCACCTGCTATATATACAGATTAAGAATTAAATATTTGGTATTCGTCACTCTATCTTATTTAGTTAGTTACATGCACATTTCATATTCTGTGTATCTACGGTTTATTTCATACCATTAATACCCCAATGTATCACTTTTTAACCTAATATTAGCAATTAGGAAGTTTATAAAGATTCATCTTATTACAAATTCCTTTCAATTTTATATATTTCCATTGATGTTAAGTAGAAGTTTTCAAAATTTGAAGTGTTACTTGAAACCAATCATGTAAGAACTATTTAACTTAATTGAAATTCATACACAGAAATTTCTCAGAATACTTTGGTTTTTGTAACAGGTATTTAAGATTTTATTTATTTGAGAGAGGCAGCATGAGAGAGCGTGAGCACGAGCAGGCGAAGGGCTGAGGGAGAGGGAGAAGCAGGCTCTCTGCTAAGCAGGGAACCCGATGCTGCGCTCGATCTCAGGACCCTTGGATCATGACCAGAGCCAAAGGCAGACACTTAACCGACTGAGCCACCCAGGTGCCTCAAGAATAAAAAATAGTTTTGGGGCACCTGGGTGGCTCAGTTGTTAAGCGTCTGCCTTTGGCTCAGGGTGTGATCCTGGCGTTCTGGGATCAAGCCCCACATCAGGCTTCTCCACTGGGAGCCTGCTTCTTCCTCTCCCACTCCCCCTGCCTGTGTTCCCTCTCTCGCTGGCTGTCTCTGTCAAGTGAATAAAACCTTAAAAATAAAATAAAAAATAGTTTTAATTGTATAATGTCCCTTACTATACAAAGGAATTTATAGAACATTTCAATACCATTATCTATAATATCGTGAATGAAGAAAATAGTCTTTAAAAGTGTGTATGTCGGGGCACCTTGGTGGCTCAGTCGTTAAGCATCTGTCTTCAGCTCAGGGTGTGATCCTGGTGTTCTGGGATTGAGCCCCACATCAGGCTCCTCTGCTGGGAGCCTGCTTCTTCCTCTCCCACTCCCCCTGCTTGTGTTCCCTCTCTCACTGGCTGTCTCTCTCTGTCAAATAAATAAATAAAATCTCAAAAAAAAAAAAAAGTGTGTATGTCAGAAGCAACACTGATATAAAAAGTTAATAGAAATTGCCTTTTGCATTTATGACTATTTAATCAAACCTAGAATTCTAGGTGTCTGAGGCATAGGTGATCAAATCACCTGACCCTCAGAAAACCTAGATTATATTTTTTATTTAATGGAAATTATATGGTTGCACTCTCCACCACAGATTTTGGACCCAGCAATCCCTGTAGATTTTTAATTTCCTAGAAGATTTTTATTGGCTATGTGACTTGGTAATTCCTGCACAGCACTGCGGTTTTAGCCCTAGCTGCTCATTCTTCTGACTTGCCGGATTCACGAAAAGCTCTTGCTGCCTGTGTGCTGCTGCAGTGGAGAATCTTCCTGGGGACTTGCTCTTATTTCCACTCCTCAATCTTATCGTCTTTCACTTTGCTCATTCTTCATTTTGATCCTGTTCTTAGAGCACATTCTTTCATGGATACTTCTGACCCCCCATCGCTTTCCAGTCTACATATGCCTGGAAACCAGATATTTATCTTATAACCAAAACTCAGTCTACTCACTTACCATACCCTCCATAAGTCATAACACCAAGAAATAAGCAGCTTCTGGTCTCAGTTTAGATAAGGTACTCCAATGTTTGAGATTTTTTTTTACTGTATCCTTATTATCTGATATTTTTTAAAAATGTATGTTTTTATGGACTGAATGGTGTCGTTCAAAATTCATATATAGAAATGCTAACTCTAAATGTGACTGTATTTGGAGATACAACCCATGAGGTGATAAAGGTGTGGGACTGTAATCCAATATGGCAGGTGTTCTTATAAGAGTGGGAGACCTCAGAGCTTTCTTTTTACTGTCTGAGGACACAGCAAGAAGGTGGTCATCTGCCAGCCAGGAAGAGATTCCTCACCAGAATCTGAACTGGGTGGCACTCAACTTTGAACTTCTCAGTCTCTAGACTGGTGAAAAGTACATTTTTGCTATTTAAACAATCCAATCTGTAGTATTTTGTTATGGCAGCCTTAGCAGACTAACACATAGTAATACATATAATCCCCTGATACAGAAATTCTCTGTAAATAGAATTGGTATGATCTTGGGAAGGTTGTTAATTTTACTTTTCAAATAAACTTTATAGGTCACCTGGGTGGCTCAGTCATTAAGCATCTGTTTGAATCACATCATGATCCCAGGACCTCAGGATGGAGCCCTGAGTTGGGCTCCCTGCTCAGCGGGGAGTCTGCTTCTCCCTCTCCTTCTGCCCCTCCCCCTAGCTCGTGCTCGCCCTCTTTCTCTCTCTCTGCATGTTCTCTCTCAAGTAAATAAATCTTAAATAAAATAAACTTTACAGTGTGAGTTGCATATTTGAGTATACTATAATGCTTTTATCTAGGGGGGAATCGGGCAGATTACAGGGCATTTTATCAGCCTGCAATCTCTATATTAATACTTCCTAGGCTGAAAGTATACAACTGGACTTTTTCATTCTAATTTAGAGATTAAAAAAAACAAAAACAAAAACAAAAAACAACCAACCAACCAACCTAGGGCAAGATATGTTTTTAAACAATCTCTAAAACCATATTAAGGTCTTATCAAATAAAAACAATCATCGACCAGTCTTCCTCTGCAGTAATGTAATAACTAAGGTAACAAATGACAATGCTGGGGTATAGTTATGTAAGTATAATTTAATTACATTTTATGTTTATTAATACATATGCAATTAAAAACTAACATGATTATTTGTCATTTAATGTTCATCCATTTATTCTTTAAACATATTTATGGAGCATCTAATATTTTCTAAATATAGAATTATACATTGGGCATATTAAGAGAAATCAAGCAGTAGTCTGTGACCTCAAGGAATACAAATTCTACTGAATAATATCCAAACAAGTCAGGGGAGGTGTAGATGGGCAATCATGTGAATACGTGGATGAAGCCCTGAACACAGAGTAGGTTTAGCAGAGAAGGAAAAAAACAGAAAAAAACTATTCACCATTCACGAAGAGATGCAAAGCAGAAGAGAGAAGGAGCAGTACAGCTATGTACCAGAATTTGAAAGGGAAGGGCAAGATAATGAAAGATAGAGGGAAATTATAAACTTATCAGGAACCCAATAGTTGATAATTGTCCATAATATGCAAAAAGTCAATGGGGTGCCTTTGAAAAGTTTTAAGCCAATATGTCAGATTTACATGTTATGCTATTTACTGTAATCACTGTAGAAAATTGATAGCAGTGGGATAATGCTGGAGGGAAAGGAGTCTCTCTTGGAGCCATTGTAATAGGATGTGTGAAAATTAGTTAGGGCTTTATATAGAAAAACAAAGAGGATAATATTAGTTACATTAATGGTCATGGAACAGATAGAATGTAAGAACCAATTAGTGTAACCTATAGGAAAAGGAATAGTCAATGACTAGCTAACTCTGTTGTGGTTTCTTTCTCTGACATAAGGAAAGCAGAGGAGAAGAAAATTTCATGTGATCAATTAATGTTTTGTACTCTTATGCTATTTGAAATTTTAATGGATATTTCATAAATATAGTATTAGAGTCTAACATGAGATCTAAAAAAATTCCAATATAGTGGGATTTTTCTTTCATGACACCCTCCATGAAATCTTGTCACTTTCTGTGGTAGGTGGAATGTGCCTCTCCCAAGGAGGTCCATACCCTAGTCTACTGGAATACTTTATTTTGCACGGTAAAAGGACTTTGCACATATGGTTAAGGTTAAGGGATCTTGAAATGAAGATATTATCCTCTATTGTCTGGATGGGCATGAGTCCCTAAAAGTAGAAAATCTGTCCCAGCTAAGTCAGAGAGAGGTGTAAAGATGGAAGAAGGGTAAGACAGGTATGATACTGTTAGCTTTTGATGATGGAGGAAGAAGTCATGGTCCAAAAAATGTAGGTTCCTCTAGGAGCGGGAAAATGCAGGGATCTAGAATCTCCCCAAAAGTAAACACAACCTTGAACATCTTGATTTAAGCCTGGTGAGACCTACGTCAGGACTTCTGACCCACCAAACCATAATATACCAGATCGGTGTTGAGTTTCTAAAGATGTGGTAATTTGTTACAACAGCCACTAGAAACTATTACAGATTTTCATACCAACAGTGACGTGCTACTATTACAAATACCAAAAGCTGTGAGAGTGGTTATGAAGAATTGGGAAGAAAGGGAAAGAATTTTGAGGAACATGATTGAAAAAAAAAAACAAAAAACCAAAAAACCACACACCTCAATTGCCTTGAATAGAAGCATGGTTTCTAAAGACTGCTCCTGAAAGCTCAGAAGGAAGTGAGGAGTTTAGAAAGAAAACCTAAATTGCCTTAGAGAATACATAAATCATCATGAACACACTAGAAAAACCTGAACTCTAAGGACTCTGATGAAGGTTCAGAAGGAAATGAAGATCACAATTTCCTTTCATTCTAGCAACAGAAAACTTAGCTGAATGGGTCCCGCAGTTGTATGGGCAGCGGAAATTATAAGGGATGAACTTGGATATATAGCTGAGGAAATTTCCAAGGAAAGTTTTGAAGGTGTGGCCTTGTTTCTTCTTGTTGCTTATAGTAAGATGGGTGATGAAAGAGATAAATTATTGGAAGAGCTGTTGAACACAAAGGAAATAAGCCTAGATGATTTGGGGAATCAGTAGCCTATCTGGATTACAAAACATGCTAAAATTAAGAAATCTGACAGAAAAGCATGCTCTAGTGAAAAAGCCAAGATTGTGGTTATACTACCTTTTGCTAATATCTCAAAATTAAGAAGATCCAGTCACACAAACACAAAAATTAACACACACACACGCACACACACACGCACACACACACGCACACACATCCATTCATCAAACCAGAGACTATCTAGGAAGCTCAAGAGATTTACCGTTCAATCTCCCTTTTGGAACCCTCTTGTCTAAATAATGAGTGATTCCCAAAGGTTTCCCTGGATCCTCTCTTGTCTTCACGTAAATGACACTAGAGATTTTCATCCAAATTCATGGCTTCATCTGCCACTTGCATACTAGAACTAAAGGCTCCTAGATATCTACATTCTGGGCTTTATTCATCTTCATTTGACTGAAATGAACCACAAATCAACGTACATTTTATGTGCTTTTCTTCCTTTCAAACTCCAAAATTATTGAAAAATCAAATATCCCTAAAGCACCAACACTCCAAATTGATTTCAGATGGTTCCCACTGCCCTTCATCTCTCCTGACACTGATAAAACTTTTCCCCCCACAGAAAAAAAAGTGATCACGTTTAAAGAATTCATATTCACACTACAGTATATGAGATAAACCTATGAGAAATATGCTTACTAAAAAATTTCCTGATTCTTAGTACATTAACTAAAATAACAAGGTTTGAAGAAACGCAGTCTGGACGTAATTATCAAGCTTGATTTCCTGCCATTTTCCCACATTTGTTCCTTAGTCACATCCTGCCACAGTATAGTTTTACAAATATGTATATTGAATTGTTTGACTTTTGTTAAACTTTTCTATTTCTTCCTCCCCCGCCTTTATATATAAGTACCATACCTTCCCCTTTTCACATTTCCACTTCTCAGAGGCAAGAATTTCTAACATTTTCAGTATTTTTTTTAAAGCCAAGATTTCTAAGTGTAGCTCTCTTGTAATCACAGACCTAAAAGACCTACAATTTCATCATCTGATTTCTTCTCCTTTTGAAGCCATGATGTGTGGAGAAATTCTTGGTTTCCAAGGAAAACCAGAAGGAAATCAATCCCATCTCTGTCAGATCAGAACTACTATTAGAACCACCTCTACCCTTATTAGACTCTCCTCAATGTCTTCAATAATTGAAAAAAAGGGGTGTCAATAAGAACTGAAGCCCAAGGTCCTAATCTAATCAATTTACCAGCTCTTAGGTGAATCTATATTCAGTACTTTCATTACTGTGACTATGTAAATGCTGACAGCTGGTCAACTAGCAAATTAAAAATTACATTTCCTAAGTTTTTTTTTGTTAAAATAATGCAATTTTTTAATTTCAATTCCAGTTAGTTCACATACAGTGTAACATTAGTTCCATGTGTACAATATGGGGATTCAATACTTCCATATAACACCCAGTGCCCCATCACAAGTGCCCTCCTTAATGCCCATTCCCTATTTAACACCCCCCTCCGTACCTCCCCTATGGTATCCGTCTGTTTGTTCTCTATAGTTGAGTCTGTTTCTTGGTTTGCCTCTAAAATTGCTTTTTCAATATCAACAGTTAATTCTTCCCAATCAAATATATGAATAAGACACATTTTAGTAAAATTTTCATATGATTAACTGTAACAGAGAATCGCTCAGATTCCCATCACCATGGCCCCTTGTCCCTACCCTACTCTGCCCTCACCCTCCAAGTACTCCTTCTGGGCACTCTGCCTTTTGGCTCAAGTCTGGACTGGTTCCCTTTTGAAGTGGTTTCTTTGATGACGGTAATCCTTTCCCATGCTTTCTATATATAACATATAAAACATGGTAGATTTAAATTCTTCAGTATGGCAGACTCATCTTTTTCTAAACATGAGTAAGACTTCATATATTCAAGTATGTAAATAAAGGACGGCACTATAGATTCTGAATGGCAAAGAAACATTTATCGCTAGTAATTCTAAGCATAATAAACTGGAGTTACTGTTTCTCAATAGGCAAAATCAAATGCCGTCTCCTATATGGCTCATCTTTTCTGAATGTGGGATTAGATTTTGAGTTTGTGGAAAATACTGGCTTTCAAGTAAAGCATGGAAGGAAATCATCCTTAGCTTTTGCAGGTCAGAAATAGAATTGGAACCATCTTTTATCAGACTTTACTTGGGGACTTCAATGATTGAGAACAGCCCATTTTTAACTGAAGTCTTTAGTTGCTAGATTCATTTAGAAGGCAGGGGATGGAGGATGTCAAAAACATAGTAGTACTTAAAAAATAAATCAGTGGAAGTCTGGAGTTTTCTGGAAGAAAGAAAGAGAGCATGGCCCTTTGGAAATCAACATACAAGGCAACAAAAAGTGTGAAAAATCTGAGAAAGAGATTTTAAGAGATTGGTTAAGAAAGATCAATATAGTAAACACTTTATTTAAAATTCTAAGTCTGAATTATGCCTCCCCTAAAGGTATGTTGAAGCCCTAACCCCCAGTACTCTAGAATGTGACCATATTACACATATGGTATTTACAGAGAGAATGGAAGTTAAAGTCATTAAGATGGGCCCTGATACAATACAACTGGTGTTCTTATAACAAGGAGAAATTTGGCTATGGAATCATGAACAGAGGGAAGACTATGAAGAGACAGAGAATGTTATCTGAAGGCAGAGGATTGAGTGATAAATCTACAAGCCAAGTTTGCCAAATATTGCTATAAAACCAGTGTAGTTAGGAGAGAGACAGTACTGATTCTCTTCCATGGCCCTCAGAAGAAACAAACCCTAAAGACACCTTGATTTTGACTCCCAGCTGCTAGAACTGTGAGACAATTATTATTTTAAGTCACCCAATTTCTGGTATCGTGTTATACCAGCCCTAGGAAATAAGTCTGCAGTATATTCCTTCTTTTTGTATATTAAAAGAATCTCTATTCTTGAAGTTTAGCTGATTCCTCAATACCTACAATCCCATTTCAAGTAAGACCACTTTTAAACAGGTTTCCATATTTTTCTGATAGTGTCATAATTTTAATACATTTTTTTCAACCATATTAATTTTAGACAGTTTATTAACTCCAGCTATAGAAGATGTGTAATTAGCATACAATGCTCTTTCTTCATTTCTCCCGAGTTTGTTTTACATGTTGTTATATTCATTTTAAAGTCAATTACCTTGTAAGCATTTTTGTTCTGATAATTTCAGGTAGTCTCAGTACTTATCAGTATTCTTACCTTTCTTTCTACCACTCTTCCACATGTTTTGTTTCCACTTTCTGCTAGCTATACATTTACTTTACAATATGAAGGTAACACTTATGTTACAATTTTCTTGGTTTTCTATTTATTGAAATACAAAATATAACACATACATCATGTTAATGTTATTACTATTGTAATTTTGGGACTGAAAAATATGGTAGGAATACCACACTTATTTTCTGCTAGTTCCAGTGATTTGATAGTTCTGCTACTGAGAAGCAGCAGACAGGTCCTAGCATCAAGGCTAAATGGGTTCAGGAAATATCAATTACAAGATGATATACAAAAATTATTGTGTGTGTGTGTGTGTGTGTGAGACACACACACACACACACACCCCTACCTCCTTTCCAAAAGAAAAGTCCGGAGGGAAAACACATTACAGAAACTATATACAACATAAAAATAGCCATGTTTACAAAGCCACAACCTTGATAAATAACTAGTCATAGACACAGCATTGCATTTATCAGTCCTAAATCCCCTCATCTGTGTTGAAGGAGCTGACCAGAAAGGTCTCTTTTATAAGAACAGTAATACCATTCATAACAGTTCCACCCTCATAACCTAACCACCTCCCAAATAACCCATTTTCTAATACCTCCTTGGGCATTAGATTTCAACATAATACATTTTGGGAATATTCAGTCTGTAACATTTAAAAATGATAAAATTTAGACACCAAAAGGTAAATATATCTATGTATTTTAAATCTCATGGGTCAGTTGCTCATAGATTTATCTTTCGCATACATTAAAAACAATAACCAGCAAGACTTTCTAAAAGAAGGCCTAGATGCTGAAACTCAGAATCTAATCTCATTTCTCTTTTGAAAATATTCACTTAAACGGAGTAATTACTCCTTTCCTTCATCTGTCATTTTCAAGTAATTTCTACAGTAAGAACCTATGCCTTCAAGATTGATATAGCTAAAAAGAGAACGCTCACGAATGTATCAATTTTAAAAATAAATACTTATCAAAAGTCATTATGTACGAGGTATTGTTAAGCACTGCAAATAGAGAACAATTAAATGTCCTGCCTTCATGGAAGTCATAGTTCAGCAGCGTATGACATTAAACAATAATACATGCGATAGTTAACAAGAAAATTACAGTTTACAATACTATCTAAGTTTAATGCAGGGGCAAGTCCTAGGATGGAGGTTAGGAAATCTTTCCTTGAGGAAGTCATTGTAAGTTCAGAGATCGAAGACATAAATATGAGTAACTGTGATGAATTTTCAAGCGGTGGACCTTAAGTAAACATGAAACCTGTAGACGTTCTCACAGCACATTCCAACAAAGCATAAAATAGAAGAGAAAGTATTTTGTTGTTGTCAATGCCCTATTCAGGTAACTTCTAATTCTTATTGTAAATGTTATTCTGCATTGAGGGAATCACAGTCTTTCTCATTTGTGCAGTGAGTAGGTGAAAAGTCCACACCACCAGGTAAAAGTTGCTGGGCAATCCTTCTGTACATCAGTATTGACTGAAATAACAGAGACGCACAAGACCCTGAAAAAAGCGACATTTGGTAGACCACATTGAAACTTTGATATTCAACAACAGAAAATATGGTTACTTCCTTTTTCAGGCTGCAAAATAATGGAAGGGTTTAACTATATATATATATATATATATATATATATATATATATATATGTATGATAGGATTTTATTGAAATTAGGCTTGAGACAAATGGACTTATTCTGCCAGGAACCTAATTAGGATATAAACTTAGAGCAATTCAAAGACTGTATGGATAGATTTATACTTTTGAAAATTCCACTCTCCCCAAATAAAATTATTACATTGTCTTACTAAGAAAATATAAACTTTACATAAAGCTTTATGTGACATTTCCCAGAAATCAGAAGGGAAAAGAAATAGTTGTTAAGCTGTAAGAAGGGAGTTGAGAATTTGCTAGGAAGGTTGAAAATGAGACTAGGAGATTGTAAAAGTGACTTGGCAAATAATTTTAAAACTGTACACTCACTGTAGAACTGAAATAGACCTCCCAAATTTCAAGCAATATGTGACAAAAACAAAACAAAACAGAACACCACAACCCAGAATGACCCACTAAGAATAAAGGAAAGACAACCTGCAATGGTTCTTTCATTTAAGATCTTTCACAAGTGGATTTTAGATTTTTTTAAGTTACAGTGAGGGCCCCTGTAACCCAGTTTCCCCGATTAGTCTATTACTATTGCACATTCATCAAAACTAAGTAACTGACATTGATATTACTGTTAACTAAATTCCAGATTTTATTTAGATTTCAGTTTTCCATTAGGTCATCTTTCTGTTCCAGAATCCTACTTATGCTATCAAATATTTAGTTGTCAGGTCTCTCTAGTCTCCTCTGGTTTCATTTGGTCTCTGACAGTCTTTCTTTCCTTGTTTCTCATAATCTCAATGTCTTGAGGAGTACTGGTCAGGTGCTCTGTACAGGGTCTTTCAACCTAGGTTTGTTGGTGGTTTTTCTCATGTTTAAATTGATGTTATGGGTTTTAGAGGAGGGGGGAAGCTTAGAAGGGAAGTGCCCTTCTTTTACTACTATCAACAAAAAATATCTCCATAACATCATTGGCGATATTAACCTTCATCTCTCAGTTAAGGTGGTACAGGACCCGACCAAGGCACTTTGGAAAAATGGTGTTTACACCATTTACACCAATGGTGGTTTGATTATATGTTGTGAGGTTCAAAGAAAAGTAACTATAAACAAACGCTGTAGTCTAAATTTCTCAAGGAGGTGCGGTTAGCAATTCTGAGAATACTTTATCTGTTTACGGGGATTGAATAAATAAATGGTGAAGGTATGAGCCATGTTCCTCAGGGTCGCTGAAAGAAGCTAAAGATAACTAAGAATGGATGATTCCAATGAACCCTCTGAGGAGGATTAGAATCAGAGACATTGCTATAAATCAATATATTATATCCCAAAAATTCTGGTATCATATGGTTTTTATATAATTTAGATAATAATTTCTCTTTTATTATCTGCCCCAGGGGTTAATTACAGGTGTTTTAGTTCCAAATATTTGGGGGATTTTCCAAGTATCTGGGGGATTTTCCAAGTATCTGGGGGATTTTCCAAGTATCTGGGGGATTTTCCAAGTATCTGGGGGATTTTCCAAGTATCTGGGGGATTTTCCAAAGTTCTATTGATTTCTAATTCTACTAGGGCTCAAAAACATACTAAAAATTATTAAAGCATGTTGTGTGACCCAAAATATATTCTATCTTGGACAAGGTTACAAGTACACCTGAAAAGAAGATTTTTCTGCTCTTGCTGTTTTATTATAAAAAGGTCAGTGAAGTTGGTTGATAATGTTGTATTCTTCCTATCAATTTTTGAAACATGTTAAATTATCTGCCTATATTTGGGGATTTGTCTATCTCAGCAGTTATATCAGTGTTTACTCTGAAACTCTTACTATGTTCATAAACTTTCAAAGTTATTATGTACCCCTGATAAATTGAACCCATTATGATTTTGAAATAATGCATTTTTTTGTTTAGATTTTTAATTTATTTGATAGAGAGCATGCGTGAGAGTGTGCACGCAGAAACGGGGAGTGGAAGGCAGAGGGAGAGGGAGAAGCAGGCTTCCCTGCTGAACAAGGAGCCCAATTTGACCCTGAGATCATGACCTAAGCTGAAGGCAGACGCTTAACCGACTGAGACACCCAGGCACTCCAATAATGGATTTTTAACCCTGATAATGTTCTTTGCTCTGAAATCTACACTAAGTATAGCTATTTCAGCTCTTCTTTGAGTAATGGTAGCATGATATATCTTTTCACCCATTACTTTAAACTGTACATGGATTTCTATTTAAATTGTATATGCTATATGTAGCATGTAGTTAGGTGTTGCTTTTCAGTCTGAAAATCTCATTTTTAAATGGGGCTATTTAGATCATTTACATGTGATGAGACTATTGATATGGTTAGATTTAGATTTACCAACTCAGTATTTCTTTCATACTTGCCTCTGCTGTTCTTTCCTTTTCAGTTTTCTTTTTTATTGTTTAAAAATATTTAATCTCATTTTTAATTTATTAGCTATAACTCACTTTATTTTAGTGCTTCATTTGGGGGTTAGAGTATATAACTTTACTTTATTAAAGTGTACCTTGAAGGATATTATACTGCTTTATGAGTAGTTATAAGAATCTTTAAAAAGTATACTTCCATTTCTCTCTTCCCAGGCTCTATATTACCTAAGGTAAATGTCAAACATTTTTATTATATTATTTGTATAGACACAAAACACATTGCTATTTTTTTCCACTAAAGTCAATTATATTTTAAATAGATGTAAATAAGATATTACATTTTTACCCAATTTACCATTTCTAATGCTAGACAAATAGAATACGGAAAATGTAAACAGATCAGTCAATATATCAATGGAATAGAGCTTTCAAAAATAGAACCATATATTCATAAACGACTAATACCTGACCAAATAAAAAGGTACTTTATTGAATTTTGGGGTTTGTTTTGTTTTAAACAAGGGCTATGACTCTTGGCTATCTATATGCAAACAGCCAAAAGAAAAACTTTAATCCACACCTACACCACATAGTTTCAAAGTAGTTCAGAGATATGAATGTAAAACTTAAATATAAAACTTCCAGAAGGAAACAAGACAATATTTGTGATCTTTGGTTAGGCAGAGTTCTTCAATACATCACCAGAACTATGATCCATAAAAGAAGAAACCAACATTTTGGGCTTCATTAAAAAAAAAAAAAAAGTCTGCTCTTTCACACATTGATAAGAGAAAGACAAAACATACATTCAAAAATAATATTTGAAAAGCATATTATTTTATAAAGACTTCTATCCAAGATATGTAAAATTTTGATATTCAATAATTTAAAAAACTGGCAAACCAAGTAAAAAATGGACAAAATATATAAACAGACATATCAAAAGATACACATATGACAAAGACACACCTGAAAGATGTATAGTATAGTCATTAGAAAACACAATTTAAAACTGCAATGTGATACAACTATACATTAGAATGGCCAAAATTAAAAATTCTGGCCATACCACATGTTGGCATAATGTGGAGGAAAAGAACTCTCATTCACTGTCAGTGGAAACTGAAAATACTACAAACACACTGGGGAAAAAAAAAATTCACAGTTTCTTACATAAGTAATTACAAACCTATCATGTATTCCAGCCATTCAACCCCTAGCATTTACCCAAGAAAAAAGAAAGCTTGTGAGTGGTCAAAAAACTGGAAACACAAATATATATATTTGTGGTACAGCTTTGTGGTACATTCATACAATGGAATACTACTCATCATTAAAAAGTAATAAGCTATTGGTGTAAAATATATGTGAAATCCTGACTGAATCTCAAAATTATTTTGATCTAAAGAAATCAGGTAACTCTACCCCCTCCAAAATATGTTCATACTACATAACTGCATGGACATAAAATTCTAGGAAGTGCAAGCTAATCTAGTCTGATGGAAAGCAAATTACGGATTACTAGGGGGAAAAGATGGAGTAGGAAGTGGCAGGAGGAAGGAATTATAAACTGATGCAAGGAAACTTTAGGGAACACTTGGTATGCTTATTTTATGGACTACGGTGATAAATTTTAAAACATAAACACCCAGGAAACTATCAAATTGTGTACTAGAATACATGCAAGTTGTAGCAATTATAACCTAACAAGTTGTTAAATAAACTCTATTGAGAAAAAACAGTGGATAAACTGCTGTTTTCTACCCTTTTAGCTACTGTGCTTATGCAAATATTTACTCAGCCAAAATATGGAAAGTACTAGTGACTTATTTTTAAGATTTTTATATATTTGAGAGAGAGGGAGGGAGAGAGAGAGAGAGAGAGAATGGAAAAGCACGAGTAGGGGGAGGGGCAGAGGGAGAGGAAGAAGCAAACTCCCAGCTGAGCAGGGAGCCCGACAGGGGCTTGATCTAGGCAGCCGCTTAACAATTGAGCTACCAAGGTGCCCCACTAGTGACCTTTAGATTTAATAACTGATAATCTCAAATAATACCATCAAGTTGGGGAGACTTTTCAGCTCCATAGAATCAATTTAATCATATCAAAGATAATTACTAATTTTAGGCAAGGAATACAAAGTATCAAATTTCTGACAGATTTGATATATGCAAAATTAGAAATTCACACTATTTTCAACTTGTAAAAATTCAATTGTTTCCATTTAAAGTCCGCATTTAATTTTGTGAATACATCACAAGGAATTAAATATATACTATGGCTCCCAATTAGATTCATTCAGGGGAGATATTAAAAAAATGTAAAAAATAGGTATCCAGTGCATTCCATCCTAGAAAAAAAAAAATCAATAATATCAGGGACAAAACTTAGGCATTTTAAATCCTCCCCATTCGATAAAATATTTAATCAAGATTGAGAGGTACTAATGAAAGTTGCTTGACTTAGTCGTCTTTATTCCTGAGTATACATGTGAATCATAATCCTGTTGCTAATGTGGTTTGGGTAAGTAACTTAATCATTTGGCGAGGTAATAGAACAGTCTTTCAATATGTATAGTAATATAGTACGCAGATAGTTTTGACTATATTGAATAATGTATACAAAAATACAAATACCCTGACAGCCTCTGTCTTGAAAGTTTCAATCAATATTAGGTTCACATCCCCAACTAAGTACAGCTTATGTATATTCTAATATTAAATGACAAAGAAATATTTTAACTGTTGAATTATTTTAGAGATTTGCATTTATTTACATATGCATTTAAACTGTCTGCTACCAAATAAAAATTACTATAATCACTTTAAAATGATCTTAATGTTATAATAGTGTTATTACAGCGTCTGAAAATTGAGTAAAATTAACTATATTGACAGTGGAACTGTTCCTCAGACACGATCTTTAGCTCCATAAAAGAATTTTAATTATATTTTTATGTGAAGTTGGTTTATTTTGACATCTACAAACTATGATTTTCATGTAATCATTGGGCTAATCTTCCAGCTCCCAGTAACCACTTATAAAACATGTTTCAATAATGTTGGTCTAGATTCTCCAGAAAATAATATACCAAATAAAATTATTACGCAGCCAAAGTTTGGATGTCTTGGATACCTCAGGGTCCTTCTCAACATATGTTGCATAGTAGATAAATAAGAGTAAGATCATGATTAAGGCATCGATTTATCCCAGATGCCATGGAGATCGGGTAATAGCCAATTACTCACAAAACTTTTCAAATTTACCAATGTAAGAAAAGCATTTTGTCCTCTCCCAGTCTCACAAGTAAGGTCTTAAGTACTGTGAGAAGCTCAAATAATCAGTTTCACAGTTCACAGTTACCAAAAATAAATAATTTATAAGGACATAAAAATTTATGATGTTTCTTAATTTGAGCAATTCGGCACGAGACGCTTCTAGGTCAAAGACAATAAGATGATTTGGCAATTTTAAATTGCAGATATCTCAAGATACTAAAGCAACACAAAAACACTCCTGGCAAAGAGGAATGATGAAAGAGCACTCAGCATTTCCATAAATTAGCACTAATAAAGAAATAACTCACACAAATGAATACACTGCTGAAGAATAAATCAACAAAAATTTTAAAAGTCACTATGGGAAAACGGTTTCTTACTTGATAAAAAGAGAAATGGGAGTTGAAACAAAAATCTTTAGGGAATTGAGAGAAATCGGGGAGGGTGATAAGCTCTGCTTAATTTAAAGAGAATGGTTATTAGAAAAATGTGTTTTTGTTTGCAAACTGTAATGTAATTTTGATAAAAATTATTTTAGTTGGTCATAACATGCCAAATTTCTCCCAGGAAGTTCAAATTTCTTCACAATTTTTTGCATTTCCACAAAAATCATAGTTAGCCTTGATCTCACAGGATATATAAGGTACCATTACTCTCTGTATTGTGGGTAAAAACACAAAAACAAATATTTTTAGATACTTTGATGAAATATATGGAAGTATTACTCCATTGAAATAAAAAAGATTACTAATATATGATTAATTTATCTGCTAGTAATAGTATTATTCTACATTAATTGGGCAAATAAGTTTATATAAACTGGATTTAAAATAGAGATAGTGGAGCAAGTTTATTTTTAAGCTATTTTTAAGATTTTATTTTTTAAGTAATCTCTACACCCAACGTGTGGCTCAAATTTACAACCCAGAGATCAACAGTCACATGCTCTACAAGCCGAGCCAGCCAGGTGCCCTGCAAGTTTATTTTTAAATAATTGTGTTTTTTTTTAATTAAAAGTCAAATAAATGTAAGCCCATATTTTCTTTTTTTAAGGAAATTGATTCACTTCAAATATATTCAAACATATAAACTCATTAATGAATTAGTTGAATTATGGTAGAACTTTTATGGCAGCATTCTTAAAAATGCCTACAAATAACAGTTTACTGATTCAGATGATTATATGTGGTATCACGTGTTTCTATTAAAATATTCATTTAACTGAAATTTATTGAAATAAGAACAGTATCCGACTTAAAGGAATGCAATAAAACTCACAGAACAGCAACCATACACAACACAATTTTCCTTTGCCTTTTGCCAAGTCATCAGGTTAGACTTATATGAAAAAATACTGAAGCCTGCAATTTGACTTTTCCTCAAGCCAGCGGAAAACCAAAATCAAAGGGAAAACAAGTAATCTGAAATCTGAAGAGACGGGCCTTTGCAGACAGAAGAGGACCCTAGCATTTACTTACAAGGCAGAGACACAACTGAACACCTTCTAAGCCAGTAAAAACATTTAGCTAGAGATTTTAAAAGAATTCGCTAACAACTGAAGGTGGGCTAGCATGAAAGAAAGAGTGGGGCACACACACTTAAGACAGTTTGTACCTTTGTATAAGCTTTTCCGTGAATCCCATGAGGTACTCACAGAGAAATTCGGAGAATCCCGAGAAAGCTTCCCACACGGTCCAGAGCAAGGAAGAGAATGAAAACACCCCTCTAACTCTGCCCGTTGCATCTCCCTTATATCCACTAGAGAACAAAAGCCTTAAGCTGTAGGCAGAGACCACAAAAATGTTGCAGGTGCGTGACTGTGGGAAGTCGCTCCAGCTGGGTTTAAGAGTCTGCAGTGGAAAGCTTTAAGCTGTGTTCCGTCGCTGGTGAAAGTCTGCAGCTGGTTTATGGGAATAGGCTCTACCACGGAAGGAGAGGCTCTGTATTAGGTGCTAGGTCCAGTGTTACTCGTAGAGGAGGGGGAAGACTTGTGAAGGCTAACATTTTCTAGAACTAAGTTCTAGTGACTACATAAAATTGAGGCATAATAAGAACTTTGAAGAATGTCTGCACCCTTGTCCCTCACTTCCAGTCTAAAATGCATCAGATGGGAGAGCTTCAAGAAAAAAAATCTTTCATGAGAATAGCATAAAGGAAAAACTGTAAGATAAACAGGGAGACACAAAGCCAAATAGGAAACATGTGGGAACGCATGGCTTTGAGCCCCTTAGTATCATCTAAAATATTTTCTTTTAAGATTTTATTTATTTGAAAGAGAGAGAGAGAGGGAGGGAGAGAGAGAGAGGGAGAAAGAGAATGAGCAGTGGGGAGGGGCAGAGGAAGACAGACTCCCAACTGGGGCAGGAAGCCTGATAAGGGGCTCCATCCCAGCACCCTGAGATCACTACCTGAGCTAAAGGCAGATGCTTAACTGACTGAGTCACCCAGGTGTCTCCCATTAGCACCATCTAAGTGACTAATACTAATTTTTAAAAAATATTATTTCACAAACATTTTATGTGTATGGCCAAGCAGGGATGGGAGGAGATGGGGAAAATTGGTTGCATACCATTATTATGAATTATGTGGACCTTTGTATGTAAACTGTAAACTTTAAACAATTCAATTACTAAAAGATTAACACAAATGCACAATAAAAGTCTCATGAAAGGAAAGATATGCTGCTATTCAAGCATGAACATACTCGCCTTACTTTATTTACTATCCAATAAAACAAGTTCAGCTTTCAACAAAATGTTTACAACGCATACAAACAGGAAGAAAAATCGCAGTGTAGAGAGAGAGAGCAATGATCAGAACTGACGGATCCGACACAGACGGAACACCGAGACACAGATTTGAAGTAACAGTGTTAAAATCTAGATAACCTGCAAGATCAGATAGGTAGTTTCATCTAACAGATGAAAACTCTAAGAAATATTCAAATGAAGTGCTAAAAGCAAAAGTACAGTAATAGGGATGAGAGACGCTTTTCAAGAACTCAGTCCTCTCAACACAGCTGACGAGAGAAGCGGCGGCAGGAATATAGGTCAGGAAAAAATAGTGAAACTAAAACACAAAGAGACAACAGAGTGAAAAACACAGAACAGGAATCCAGGATATGTGAAAAAACATAACATGGTCTTACACATGTGCCATTGGAATCCCAGAAAAAGAACCATGTAAAATGAAATTTTGAATAAATGATAGTTAATAATTTTCTAAAACTAGTGATGGAAATTAAACCACCAATTCAAGGGCTCAGAAAACATGAGAATGGATAAATATTAAAACAAACAATGAACAAATAATGTAATAGTAGTAATAATATATAATAATAAAAAAACATAAATAATAAAACATGACAAAACGTGGGTCAATTTAATAATTTAATAATATAATATAATAAACATGAATAATAAATGGTAAATACATAAATAACAAAACATGACAAAAATGGGGTCAATTTAAAAAAATTCGTGCATATCATAAGCAAACTTCAGAAAGCTAAAGAAAACCAGAAAGCCTTGGAGTCTGCCAGCATGAAAGACTCACTACGGGAGAAAAATAAGGATATGAACTCTGCGAGTCATCTCATCAGAAGAGCTTTAAGCAAGAAGAAAATAAAGTTTCATTCTTAAAGCACTGAAAGAAAAAAAAGAGTCAACCCAACATTCTACGAACTCAACAATAATATACGTAATGAGTGAAGGGCACATAAAGACTGAGGGAATTAATTTCTACCGGTTCTGTATTACAAGAAATATTAAAGTAAAAATTTCAGACAAAAGGAATATGTTATAGCAAGAAATGTAAACATATACAAGGAAAATAAAGAACATTGGAAATGGAATTAATAAAGTTTTGATAAAATATTTTTCTTATTTTAATTATTCTAAAAGCAAAAACTTTAACGGTATGTGTTTATAGAATATGAAAATGAGAAATTTTTGACAACAGCGCCAGAGTACAAAAGAGAAAAATCGTAAATAATCTTGTTATGAGGTTCTTTTACCACACATGAAGTGATATCATATTATTTAAAGTTAGTCTTACATTGTTCAAGATTGTACCCTGTAATCACATGTGAATGAAGAACATAAATGGAATGGAATTACTAAAAATGCACAGAGAAAGCAGAAAAACATAGAAAGAAATGATGAACACATACATATCAATAATCATTTTATATGTGAATGAATAGCTTAAAAACACCATTAAAACAATTAAAAGCCAATGACAGAGTGAATAAAAAAGCAAGACACATGACCCATGTATACAAGGAAACACTCTAAATGTAATACTTAAGTGAAAAGAAATGAGATGGAGAAAAATATACACTAACCCAAATAAAGCTACTTTAACTATATTAATTTCAGACACATAGACATCAGAACAATGACTATTACAAGGTATAGAGGAATATTATACAACAATAATGGGGTCAATTAAAAAACAACAACAACAACACAAGAACAAAAAAAACTAGCAATGACTGCACTAAAAAGCAGAGCTTTAAAATACAGGGAGTAAAATTTGATAGAAGAACACAGAAATAAACAAATCGACAATTATAGTTTGAGGACTTCAACAGTCTAAGTTAAGTCATCCGGAAGACTCCTCATAGGTTTACCATCGATATTCTAAGAGTGGTTATTGATATCTTCTCTGTGGTCAGTTCCTCTTCGCCCCCACCCGCCTCCCCCATCATCAGAAAGAGAGTGAAAAGCTCCATCTGAGTGGTGGTGCAGGTAAGAAAAGAAGAAGGAAGACAATGTGTGACAAACCTTGTTTGCCAATACACTTGAGAGAGGGATTCCCTTTCTAGCTTTCTATCAGATACACATTATAACTGCCTGATATTACAGAGTACAACTACATTGAAATACACAGGATGCTAAGCAAATAAATATTTCACAACTTAGTCTTAAATTCCCCTATTTTGTAGAAGTGAAAATTTGCCTTGAACTTAAAAATTTACATATATTATGAAAAACATTTACATATATTACATGTAATTATTATATATAATACATAATAATATGTAACACATATACACTTCTGCAATATATTTTGTTAGCAACATTCATCCTTTATGTGAAATAAAAGTAATTACAGTTGAAATTATTCTTTACTATTATCTGTTTTTGAATATAAAGTATTTAAACTAATTTTTAGATAAGCACTTCAGTTAAAATTTACATAATATAATACCCTTTAATTTTTCCTCCTATTTTAAAATTCAACTAATATGTTCAACATAATTTAAAAAATCTTACATCTTCATAGGATGTATCTAAAATATGAAATTGTACCTTCCTATGCAAGTAATGTGAAGGAAACTTTGTTTTCCAACTAGGTTTTTTTTTTTAAACATCAGAGATGAAATATTTATTTCACTACATGTTCCTTTTTCTTCTAAGATGAAGCAACTTAATCTTCATTTTGTTTTTTTAATCAAATGCCAGAAACACAATTAGGAGATGCTGGCCAAAATCATCTCTGAACAATTAAGTAAATCTCAACAGGTTTATAAGGAAAAATAAAAACCAGTTTATAAGGAAAAATAATTTCTAGGAAAACCTTGTTGAGGTCTTTGCAAAATATTCAGTTAATTTAGTAAAAATTTACTAAAAACTAAAGCAATAAAATTTGGTCTAGAAAAGTACTATGGAGACTACATATTTTTTTTCTTCAATTTTTCCCCTACACTGTAAGGCTACCTTTAAGCATATAGGAATGTCTAGGTTATTTTTGTTGAAATAGTTAATAGTAAAAGTGAGAGAAACATATGAAAGAAAGAAATTGGTAGCTTAGTTCATTAGCATATTTCATAGTCCCTTTGTGCTGCAAATAAGCTTTGATTTGAATTTTTATAAGCTATTATATTTTTAAAATCTTAAATCTATTATGACTGGTATTTGTTTTAAATGACCTACATTAATTAATTTAACTTCTATTTATAGACCAATAGTATGCTTGTTTAAAATAAATAAATAAATATATAAATTGTTTAAAATAAATAAAATTTAAAACTATATAATGGACCTCTGTAAAGTATATTAAATACACAATAATGAGTGACTACAGATAAATAATATTTAAGCCATAAATTTTTCTCATTAATAAAACATATAGTTGATGATACAAAAATGAGTACCTGTATAACAGAATAAATTTATATAAGGTTATAAAGTTATGAACATGCTATATTTTTCTATATGTGTAATTCTCTGTTCTGTTGTAAAGGCCCTTAATGTAAAATTATATGTATATATATATATGTCATATATATGCCATATATGTGTCATACATATATCATATAATACATAATACAAATTTCATTATATGCAAGCTAGCAAAATAATTTGCATCTTAATTACTGCTGCTTACAACATTTTTTTCTTTGTGGTATGGAGATACTATATCTTCTATTAGATGATTTCAGCTACTAAAAAGAAGTATGTTAAGTCAGCCTATTGAAGGGCAAGCATTTGAACTGACCCACAGGCTTAATAATGACACTAGTTTCTTTTGTATTATTGGCCTGCCTGACTTGTACCCAGTACATTAGTGGATGTTACTTTCCCCATTTTGTTCATAAGATAATTGCCAATGGCAGTTAGGTTAATGTTTCCCTGTTGATGTCCAATTACAAAGACAGAATCACTTCCTATGGCTTCTTTCCCTGAAACCCTCTGCAAGACTCCCTTTTCTCACAGTTTATATTGATTTAAGCCCATCCATTCCTAACTGATTTATTTAATTAAATGGCATTCATTAAGCTCCAGACCCTATTATTTAAGCCAAAAATATAAAAGTGACAAATTAAAATTCCTTTGTTCGTGGAGCTTACTGTTTTGGGGAAATCAAATAATTTAAAATATGTGTAATAAAATGCCAGTTACTGATAGGTACAATGAAGAGGGAAGAACACACACACACACACACACACACACACACACGGAGGTATTCAAAAGTGACAACCATGAAAATATAGGTATCATGGATGAACCGTCTAAGTGATCTTTGATCAGAGACCTAATGGAGTCAAGTGAACCACTGATAGCAATTCCTTATCTAATGTTACCCACTCTGAGGAAAGGAACTCCAGGACATTCATGACTCACAGATACTCAAAATATAAATCAAGGTCACACATGTCTCTGTACATTAAAAGGACTCAATAAGACATTTCCAATCCCCTTTGAAGTTCCAAACGCTACTGATGATGAACAAGACACTCGTTTCACTTCACAATTTACACAGTGCTGGGCTCTCAGCAGAACTTTCACCTCCCTTACCAGCCTCAGGCTAATGGGCCTTCTAGAGTACTAGAATGGCTTCCTTAAGTTCAAATTCAATCTAATTAACCCCCTCCCCTACCAATCATCAGTCTAACCAAAGATGAATTTTAATAAAAAGTTTGACTCTATATTTGACCTTTGCTGACAGGTTTTAAGCATCACCCTTCCCTCTTCCCCTGTTGCCCCATGTCTGGGAAAACCAATAAGAAATCTTGATGTGCCTTTGCTCTGTATTCAACAGAAAGTTCAAACCACTCAGCTCTAGCCAGTGTGGAAACGCTTATCCCAGCCTCACGACTTAAGCACAATAAAACCCAAGCCAGGATCCCTTCTCCATTCTCTTCAGCTATTTTTCAGACCTATTTGGGATCCTGCACTTTCCTCTGGAGAAAATCTCATTAAGAAACAAATCACTTAAAACCCTGTTGGTCTAAGTGTCGCATCATCCAAAATCAATCTTATGTTTTGAGGGACTATCCTAAATCTACAGAGTGATCAGAAAAATAATATACATTAAAATGTTTTTTGTTATAATGTTCTTTACTGTTTTCCCAAATTTTCTTCTTCCCTGTTTTTAACACTACTACTTTGTCTCATTCAGTTTTGACTTCTGACAAAATATGCCTTTTGTTTTCATTGATGTTGATTTCCATTTGACATATTACATCCTTAATTACTTCACTATATCTTTACTTATAAAATACATAGTATTTACACATTCAATTGCTTACAAAATGAAGTCATGAAAAAAACCAAAATATTAAAACTCTTCAATAATTTGATATTCCTCAGATTACTTCAGTTAGTCGTACTCTAAATGTCTCAGAATGCCCTACTAGAATATATGCTGAAGGAATTTTTACATTATAAACTATAATTTTCTATAAGACTACTTTATATTTTTTCTGTATTCTTATTTGAAACCTATTCAAGATTTATAATGAACAACAAAACTTTTAGAAAGCCTTTAGGAATCATACTCATTTTAAAATTGTGTTGGTGTTCACAAAATGTTAGCAGTTTCAGAATAAGATCACCTAAGTATTTTAAATGTGTAGGTAAAACTCAGGTAAAATGACCATAAATAAATTTTGCTACACAATACATTTACCTTCCACATTATTACCCAATGAAGATGCCTTTCAAAGTCTAACTTTCTTTTTTTTTTTTTTTTAAAGATTTTATTTATTTATTTGACAGAGATAGAGACAGCCAGTGAGAGAGGGAACACAAGCAGGGGGAGTGGGAGAGGAAGAAGCAGGCTCATAGCGGAGGAGCCTGATGTGGGGCTTGATCCCATAACGCCGGGATCACGCCCTGAGCCGAAAGCAGACGCTTAACGGCTGTGCCACCCAGGCGCCCCTCAAAGTCTAACTTTCTTAAGCAAAACTAACTTTAACTCATATTCTAAATGAAGTTAAGAGAAATTGTAATACTGCTAATATTATCAGTTTATTTCAATTAACCCAACAACTTAGGCAAATATCTGATAAGGTAAATTGCATGACCAATTTAAATATGAATTTTGTTCTGTTTTGTTTTTGTCTGACTTTGTATAATTGTTCAACTCTACAACATCCTGGGAAAATACCCCTTTTAATCAGGTATGTGTCCCTATCTATTTCCCTACCATGGAAATAGATGGCATAGATGGGGCAGTTATACACTGCCAGCAAGCTGTGTTACTGTATTACTATGTACTTTACTACTATAATATTACCATATTACTTGTATTACTGTATTCTTTTCTGAGAAAAGAAAAAATATATATATTTGGGTATGGTGCTCACATAATAAAATCAATGTGCCCAAGTGTCCTCATGTAGGGAGAGTCAACCATCAGTATCTTAGATGATGTGAATATTATACTCACATAGAGGTCTCAAGAGTCAGATTTAAGCTCACTTACTTTAAATAACTCTATTCATGACAATTTCATCAGAAGATAAGTACAATTATGAAATCATAAAATGTTACTACATTTTTATTTTTCTAGTGTCTTCTCTTCCTAGTTTTCCTGAGGTAGGAGAGACATTTGGAGGAACATCTCAAACTGGAGGCTCTTTTTTTTTTTTTTTTAAAGATTTTATTTATTTATTCGATAGAGATAGAGACAGCCAGCGAGAGAGGGAACACAAGCAGGGGGAGTGGGAGAGGAAGAAGCAGGCTCATAGCAGAGGAGCCTGATGCGGGGCTCGATCCCACAACGCCGGGATCACGCCCTGAGCCGAAGGCAGACGCCCAACCGCTGTGCCACCCAGACGCCCCTCAAACTGGAGGCTCTTAAATTGTGGTAAATCTAGTAATAGTGACAATGACTAGAGAGAGAAAAGAACGTAGAAAAATTTGGCAAATACACTATTTTTAGTAAAATATAATCTATATGATGAACAAATTAAGGATATAATAAAATATTGATTAAAAATAAATCCTGTTTCCTTTATAGAATATAGATTATTATTAGTTGTTACTTTTTATTTTCCAATTTGGCAATAGTTTTGCCCTCTAAGCCCAAGAGAAAGTTAATATATGCAAGATATATTAATATCTGAGTATGAATATGCAAAGTATTTTTAAAAAGTGATATTATAAAAATGAAAGTCCTTGAGCATATGCTGGTAGATCATTTGTCTATCATCTCATATTGAAAATAGTTATATAAATGTTAAAGACATGATGATTTCCTCTAAATCTTCCATAAACATTTTGACTTATTTTTAAATTTCATGATTTTGCTTCTGAACTTTTCCAAAAACTATAATAAGAAATACAAATTTAGACAACATGAAACAATGGTTCGGGTGCCAAAATATAAAACATCCTTTTGAAAGTATCTTATATTTAAGGGATTTAGGAACACTATGGCTCGCTGGGATTTTCCCATTAGCAATGATGAGACTCAGAGATTATCTCAATGTAACATGTGTTCTTCTGGGGGCTCACAGACTCTGGTAGGTCCTGGACATACATACTTCTTTTAAACCCTCAGAGAATTTATTTAAGTAACTATCATCATTCTTATTTAACTGATATGGAATTGATGTTTAGAGACGTTAACAGCTCTTACATTTTAAGAAGCTACCTCCAAGTAACCAAATTGCAACTGGGCACAGAAGAGTGTACTGACTGAACATCGGAGCCCCTGAGCACCCCGACATCCTCCCAGGTGTTCCTGCTTGGTCCGTGAGGAGCCCAGTTCTGCTGGTCTACTTACCAAGCAACTAGGTTTGCCTGGATTCATTTGTTCTTGCCAATTCCCTATTAATCTCCAAATTTATTATACATTTTAACTTGATAAACAATGTATATGTCCTGACTCAGAAATTCCTCCTCTGAAATGTCTCAATATATCTCTGGTATTGCTCAGGCCCCTCATGCCTGCCCTTAACCTACTATCCACACATCCTAAAAGGCCAGAGTGAGGGCCAAACCCACAGCATGAGCATGTTATCTTTTTTTTCTGTTCCATTTTGGAGGGAACTGTACTTCAAAAAAAATGAAACTTAGGGAAGTTGCAAATGCAGTATAATGGAACTCCGAGAATTATTTACCTAGATTCACAAGTTGTTAACATATTTGCCACACTTAAACTTTTTATTTTCTTTCCCTCTGAACCACTTACAATGTTGACGGCAAAACTATGGTTGATTTAGAGGGCTTAGAACAGTGTTCCTACTCCAAAAGTTTCCTTGGTTGAGAAAAAAAAAAAAAAGTCCCCATAATGCAGTATTTATTTTTATATACAAATACCTACAACTATTCATCATTTTCAAAATGTCATAAAAAAGTAGCTTAACTTTACTTGAGAAGTTAAGTCTGAAATAAAACCTCAAAACAAGGTGCTAATTATTTATCTGGAAAAATTATGTTCAATTTAAATAAATGTTCCATTGGTTTCATTTCTTTTATATAACTTGTGGCAATCGTTTTAAAAGAAGACAACTTAATAGGTACCAAACTTTTATAGACCTATTTAGAAGGAGGTAAAATTTAAATTGCTACATTAAGATTGACGAATGGAAAATGTTGATGCCCTTGTTTTCACTGATGCTTTTGGAACCCTAGAGTGATCTGTTTTCTTTATAAATAAAATGTATTTAATTAGCCTCGTGTTGGAAATTAAGCATGAAATAAAAAGGAAAATGAAATAGAAATCTTTTACTTGACTCTCTAAATCACTTATATGTCAGCCATCCAAATTTATTTCCAACTGGGCTCAGGTGTATTTAAAAATAAATAAAGCAAGAATTCATCATATGGTGAGTTCTTCATCCCCCAAGGAACCATAGGAATGTCTGGACTCTAAGAATTACGTAGAAAAAAAAAAATTGTGGTTAAACAACTAGCAACAACAGTTAACAGCTTTTTTTTTCCTCCCCAGTACTAAAGAATTTAAAACAAAATATAATTTTCTAAATTTCTCACTTTTTCACTGTTTTTACACAGGAAACAAAAAGTCCTCAGTGACAGGACAACTAAACCACCAGATCATAGAGAGCAATATGGTTTGGAGAGAGCTAGAAACAACAGTGCTGACTTTATTTTCCTCAAAAAAATCAGGTGGAAAATTAACAGGATGTTTGGAAGTATTTTTTCAGTGCAAAAAATCGACCAAAAAAAAATAATCACAAGTTTAATTAAATATCAAATTAACAGAAAATTACTGCTAAGGGGTTGCAATAATTAATCATTATTTGTTTACTAAGTATTTATTAGAGACATCATAGTTCTTATCAAAGAATTACCTAGTATGGGGGAAAAAAAAACATTGAAGAGAAGTGTGGAAAAGAAACTAATGAGCTAATTTTAAGTGCGCCACCCAGTGTTTTGAAGTGAATAATGTTGAAGGTATTTTGGTCATAATCTCCAAGTATGTATTCTGATTCCAAAGAGATCTACTTTGAGATCTTTCTGGGTCATACAGTCATTTGTGCACGTGCAGGTATGTGCACATGTATGTATGGGCACCAATACACATGATAGAGAGATAGATATAATCCAGTTTCATTTAATGGTAATAGATTAACGTTATATGACATGATATAAATATTGCAGGCAGTATATTCATTTATCCTACGCTCATGATAGAAGAAAATAGTAGCCAATAGACCAAATACAGTATTTTTTTCCCCTTTCACGAAATGGGTAAGACTGGATTTAGGTTGCTGAACTAGGCAAGAAAAGTATACGTGTCCAAACTAAGGGTACAGGATGTATGGTTCAAAGAGCAGCTCTGATTCATTAGTGTGCTGGAGCTGGCTTGTACCATCTAGTGAGAACCAATTGTTCACATCTCTCCCCATCTCAGCATTCAGTGAGGTAGCTAAAAATTGGCCATGGTGAGAGTATCTGGCACAGAGACATCAGCAAATGCTACGTAATCATGGATCTTTCCCAGATATCCCCCACCCCCAGCTAGTTGTTAAACATTTATGAGCACACCAGTGGTTTAATCCAACCTCTGTCTCCTTTTGGTAAAGAAATTGTGCTAATTATTTTGCTCTTCTCTACGTAACATTTGGATTAAGAGTACACTTATCTTGATGAGCACTAATATATGGAATTGTTAAATCACTTCATTGTACACCGAAACTAATATAACACTATATGTTAACTAAAGTGGAACTGAAATTTAAACAATAATAAATGTATAATCAAGCACAAGTTTTTGTTGTTGTTGTTTTTGTTTTAGCAATAATTGTATATTCATGCGCTTTTATAAGAAATAAGATTGCAAGAAAGATTCCATATATCCTTCACACAGTATCCCCCAAAGTAAATATCTTGTATAAGTATAGTAAGACAGCACAACCAAGAAATTGACATTAGTGCAATCTACCACCTTATTCAGATTTCATCAGTTTTACAATGCATACATGTGTATTTGGTTGTGTGTAATTTTAACACATGGAGATTTGTGTGACCACCAACACTGTTGATCAAGATGCAGAATAATTCCGTTACAAAGATCCAATGCACTACCCTTCCATGGTCACAGTCACATCTCTCATGCCCTTGCTCCCTATGCCCTGGCAATCACTAATTTCTTCATCTTTGTAAACGTGTCATTTTATGAATGGCATATGAATCAAATCACTAAAGTAACCTTTTGAGATTCTTTCTTCATTCAGTATATTTATCCAAATTGTTGCTTGTATCAATAGATCAATAGTCTTTGTGAAAAATATCTCATGGTGGGAATGTGTGACAGATTAAACATCCAGCCATTGTAAGACATTTAGACTTTTCCCCATTTTTAGCTATTATGATTAAATCTTCTATGAACATCTATGTACAGCATTTTGTGTGAACATAAGTTTTCATTTCTTTGGCATAAATGTCCAAGACTGCAATTACTTGGTTGTATAGTAAATGCCTGGTTAGTTTTGTAAGAAACTGTCATATTCTTTTCCCGAGTGGCTGCAATATTTTGCATTTCCACCAGCAATGTAAGAGTGATCCAGTTTCTCCACATCCTCAAAGCATTTGTTGTCAGGTGTTTTTTGTTTTGTTTTGTTTTGACATTTTCAGCCATCGTGATAGGCTTATATAGCAATATCTCACTGTGGTTTTAATTTGCTTTCCTTTAATAACTAATGATGATAAACATCTTTCAGGTGTTTATTTGCTATCTATACATTGTTTTAGGTATAATGTTTCTTTGTGTATTTTGATAATTTCCTAATTGAAATAATTTTTACTGTTGAGTTTTGAGAGTTCTTTATATAATCTACATTCTCTTCCACTTTGTAGCTTGTCTTCTGGTCTTTTAAGAGGGTCTACTGCAGGCCAACAGTTTTTAATTTTGATAAGGTCTGATTTGTTGATTTTTTTCTTTTAAGGACAGTGTTTTTAAAGTCCAAGAATTCTGTCTATCCCTATATCCCACAGATTTTCTTGTATTTTTTTCTAAAAAATTTATACCGTTATGTTTCACGTATAAATCCATAATCTATGGATCCATGATCTATAAAATTTTGTGTAAGGGCAAAATCCAGGTAGAAGTTTTTTTCATTCAGTCAGTCATTTGCCTACGGATGATGAATTGTTTTAGCATGATTTGTTGAAAAGACCACCCACTATACCTAGAGTACCTTTTGCACCTTTGTGAGTAATCAGCCAGGCATATTGTTTGCATCTGTGTCTAAGTTCTTTGATCAATATGTTTATCCTTCTAAGAATACCACACTCTTGATTGCTATAGCTGTATAATAAGTCTTAATGGACAGAGTGATTCCTCCAATTTTAGTCTTCATTTTGTTAGTTGTAAGACAGGAACTGGAAAGAATGTGTCCACTCCATCTTGGCTGAAATCAGAAGCCTACATAAGATTTTGTTAATTAATAAGAAACAAAAACAAATCCATTTTAGGAATTAATACCAACATCAGATTTTCTTTTGAAATCAAGTACTGTCAAGTAAGTATTAGCATTTAAAATTTCAGTTTATATTTCCCTAAACAGTAAAACCCAAATCATGTTTTTTTCCCTGCATATCAAAGGCATTTTTTACAATTATACATTAAAACATAGCTATACAAATGGCTCACATCTGCACTGTAGGTATTCAATAAGAACAGAAATGTTCCACCTCTATTAAGAGATTTTTGGAAAATTCTTTAAAATTATAGCTGAGCTATTTCATTTAATATTTATTCACTCAATGTTTCCAGTATATTTCATATATTTCACAACTATTCAGTTAAGCAGTTATATGAATTTTTCATTTTTGATAACCTGGATATTATTAATTGTCCAGTTTCCTTAGAATTTTAGTGGGCTTAGACATTAACCAATATAGTTCAGTTAGTAAGTATGGAATGGTCTGGGACTTTTATGATAATCTGGAATTATTTAGCCTGCAGGATGCCTATTACTAAAGGTACAATATCAGATTGGATATTAGTTTTCAATATTAACCTAATAATATTTTGTAGTATTTGAAGAACTGGTAAATACAAAATTTATGTTTTATAGGTATCTTACCATATGACATTTTTATGAATTATATACCAGGTAGACTTGGTAATATACTACAAATTATAAACAAAAATGATATGTCTTAATATTTTACCAACAATCTGAAAAGCCATCATTTTATTATATAACAATAGGAAGATGATTTTATAATCTGTGTTAAAATATTCTGTAGTAATATATTAATTTTGATGGAAATGAATACAATTAAGTGAATAGTTAGCTATCGGATATGAAGTCATTGTTGTACGCATTCTCTAATTCAAATTTCCTTAAAGAAACTGTATACCATCTAGTGATCTAGTGGCAAAATTACAACTTTTAAATCAGCATATTTTTTTTTTTATTCAAGTATCATCATTTTCAAACCAATGAACAACAACAATGAAAACAGCTTAATTAAGTTTGAATTGAACATGTTTGGTAAAATAACTTTCTGGGAAAATTTCCAAATACTCAATTATTCCTATTAATTTGCATCTTAGCAGATAAGGTGAATTCATAAAACAGGGAGGAGTTACCAAGAACTCCTGTGACTTTGCTTTTTTATAAGCAATACTTGTGTAAGTGCTACAACACATGCTCATTTTTTGTAACCTAGAAATATATATATTATTTTATGATTGCTATATTAAATATGCTAGATAAAAACACATTTGATATGTTCGTATGCTTGGATTTCTGTCTCATATAAATATAGATTGGGTAAACTATTTTGTAAACAGAAAAAATGTAGGAGAAGTTGATATTTTAAAAACCACAATTAGAATAGTATAAAAAACAAGGCAATTTAATGTATTCTTACTTCCATTTTTATTTTTTCTACAGTTTAAGTAGATGCTCTACATTGGCTGCCAGAGATACATAGTAATACAATTCAGATTTCCTTATAGTTTATTTCAAATATCTTCAGAACTTAAAAAAATATTTTTACTCTTTCTTTCTAATTGACTTATAAAATACCCCTGGATGTACAGTTCCCATACGTTTCACATTCCTCAAATTCGTAATCTAACCCCAATCCCTTCACTTTCAATAAATTGTCTAAAAAATCAGGTTTATCTGATAAGGATGATTGTTCAATTGCCAGCCTCTTCTCCTCAAAAGGTCCCTGTGTTTTCATTCTTTACATCTCTCCACCGTAACATGCGGAAGAAGCATACTTCCTCCTCCTTCTTCCTACTATCTTTCTTTATTCTATTCCCTCCCTATTCTCTGAATCTTAGCTCTATCAAATTTCCCATTTCTCTTTATAGCATCAATTTCTGTTTCTTTACATTCTTCACTTGGATTCGATCTTCATAGAAACAACAATAATAAAAAAATAGTAATATGCTGTTCTTGATCATGGTACCCAATGGTTTCTCTATTTTCTCTCAATCCATCAGAAACACTCTTTCTTGATAAATTATTTCTGATAAGCAAAAGCTAACATATCATACAACCCCAAATGATTTTTAACTTTTATTTCGTTTCTGAGAGACTGTACTTTTTACATTTAAATAGAGAACTATTAAAAAATTCTAGTTTTATCACTATCTCCTTTCTATTCTGTCCCTCCAATTCAACCTTTTTTTCTTTAAATTTGTAAATTGTCCTTCAACATTTGAATTTGAAAGTGTATACTGTTAACGATTGTCTGCCCATGTCTTCCCTGAAATACCATGATTGTTTATGAAAAGTTTCTTTAATTAAAGCTGGTTATAGTTGGGCTTGGGAAAAAAATAAAAGTGTATATGTGATAGAATACTATACACATTATTCTCCCCCAACATATTTTCATTTTCATTCTCCCCCAGTCCTGATGTTGATACCATAGTAAAGAGTTTCAACCTTGTCACTACTGACATTTGGGGCTGGATAATTCTTTATTTGGGGGCTTTCCTATGCATTGTAATGTGACTAACAGCATTCCTGGTCTCTACAAAAGGAACCCCAAATCATGACAATCAAAAGTATCTCCAGATATGAATCCAGGTCTGGGCAAAATTACTCCCAGTTGAAAACCACAGCCAAAGTAATATGCAAAAGATAGTTCTCATTTTTTTATAGCACCATGGTATTCATTCTTGAGGATGCAAAATTGTTTGTTGCCTAGTCCCTTACTAGTGAACTTTGTGGATTGCTTCCTATCTTTGTTATTAATAGCACTGCAAGTAATAACATATCATATTTTAATAATGTGTTTTTAAAATTGATTTTAGAGGGGTGCCTGGGTGGCTCAGTCAGTTAACCAACTGCCTTTAGATCAGGTCATGATCTCAGGGTCCTGGGATGGAGCCCCACCGTGGGCTCCCTGCTCAGTGGGGAATCTGCTTCTCTCTCTCCCTCAGCCCCTTCCCCCTGCTCATTCTCTCTCTCGCTCAAATAAATAAAATCTAAAAAAATTGATTTTAGAAGCTAGTCTAATAAAAAATGTAATTATGCAATGTTGTCAAAGTACCCTTCATTTTGCATTCCTACCAGTCATTTTGAATGCTGTACATTTACTGAGAAAATAAGCACCTATTTCGTTTGAAAATAGTGATCCTTTATCCTGATTAGCCCCCTTTCTTTTTCTTACACTTTGGTGAATATAACATTTATTCTCACATTTCTATATTCTTATTAAACTAATATTTAATTTATAGCTAATTAATAAAACTATATGGTTAGAATCTATGCTAATGCTAAAATAAGAGCAGTTTAGTTCTACAAGGCAAAAAAAAAAAGCATTAGGAAAACGAAACAAAATAAGAGTACTTATACCAATTGTCACCTACTATTTATAGCTTTAAAATGACAATTTTAGACCATGAGCCATGTAAAATACAACCTATTTTGGAGCCACTTTTCTATTATCCCACTCATCTTTTCCTTTATGCTATTTGTCACAAAAGAAAAAAAATACTAGATGACAGAAGTATGCAAAATGAATAAGAAGATCCAGACAGAATTTGTACCATAGAAAAACCTATAAAATTATAATTGGAAAATCTTTTAGTTTATAATATATCCTCATGTTTTAAGTTTTTCATTATACTTTTACAGTTATATAAAATAGTATCTCTGTCTGGAGGAAGTTCTTGGGATTTCCACTATAAGATCCCATTTAATGAAAATTTTACTAACTCATTTACACAGGATTATTTATTTATTTATTTATTTTTAAGATTTTACTTATTTATTTGAGAGAGAGAGAGAGTGAAGCAGACTCCCCACTGAGTAGAGAGCCCTCTGTGGGGCTTGATTCCAGGACCTTGAGATCATGGCCTGAGCTGAAGGCAGACACTTAACCGACTGAACCACCCAGGCACCCAACACAGGGTTATTTTAATGGAGTTAGCATTCTGTGGGGGCAAGCCCAGTAACTTGTGCCATAATCAAAAGCATTAAAAAAAAATTAGAAATTCTTCTAATGCTTTTAAAGCAAAATAAAACATTGAACCTCTAACACAGGTTGCTTAAGATTTCTCTTCTCAATGTAGATTTTAGACTTAATGTCTTCTTATGAAAATTTGTTGAGATACCCTCAAGCATGCTGTAAGACAATCATTCTTTTGAAAGTCCTAAAAGTAAATAGCTACTGAAAACTTATCTGCTTCTCCTGATAAATTGGGGCAAAGTTAAAAACCACTTTTACTCTTTAGATTTTCATAGACATCAGTATTTTAAATAAAATAAAATTCAGTTTAGTCAGAAACAACTCTAGGATTTTAAAATGAGAATATCAGTGCGAGAAATTGATAATGTGGGATGGAATAGGTGGACAGACAAACAGAAAATGGTTAAGATACTTCTATGTTGACAACAAGGAGACAGATATCAATCACAGGACTGAAGAAATAATGAGAAAAGTAGGTGCAACCTAATCCAACAGCCTGGACCTTTCTGAGATTGGGGGACCACACTCATACAAAACACTGCTTAGAGAAAGCTGAAAATGTAGAAACGGGTTCTCCATTGGCAACTAAGGCCATAGAAAATAGAGCAACTGCTGGAAATGCCAGAGACAGAATTGTCCTGATTGCCCCTTCCTCCACCTCCCAGTCTTCCACCAATCCCTTCTCTCTGCTGGTCTCAGAAAGTTCAGATATCAGTCTCCCTTGTTCAACGCAGTGGAACCAAGAGATGGGGAGAAAAATATCTGAAACCAATGAGGCAAGAAACCTGCAGAAAGTTCCTTCTCATTCTTGTTATTAATGGTCATTTATCAGCAGAAAGCTTCTAACTAATTGAGCACAAGCTGCTTTGTTGTTATTCTTTTGTGGCTGTTCATATAATTGAGGGTTTTTTTGGGGTTTTGTTTTTGTTTTTTCTTACTGTGACATTCTCACTCAGCAATGAAATTCCTTGAGAACAGATATGATTTCCTGTTTTGTCCACTGCTGTGTCCCCTAACATTTAAAAAGAGCCAAGAGCACATTAGATGGTCCACACAACATAATGAATAAATAGATGAATGAATAAATCTTAATTCATTAGAGAAACAAACCATGGGCAAAACATTACATTCTGAAATTTAATTTAAAACAACTTGTCTGGCTGGTATAATTTTTTGTTTGAAGTTTGAAACTCATATTCCAATGAGGATGAACAACAAATAAACAGAAAATTCATACGGCATTCATATATCTGAATATTTTAATCACCAAACATCTTATTTCTATGTTTATATCATCTTCATTTACATCAATGTATATTGTTTATCAAAATTTATCCAAAATGTTTTAAAGTAATAAAAGTTTATGAATCAAAGTTTCTATGTGCATCTTCACCCTTTGTTTTATCGTAAGAAACAAGATTCCATTTAAATTTTTGATATTACAGATAATACTTAAATAGCTGAGTAACCAACAGATGATCCATAACATAGTCGATTGTTTTTCATTATAAGTAAATGATATAAAGATAATTAAGGTCATTGTGTTCTGAAATATGTACTGAGACTAAAACAAAGATTTTCTAAATAGATTTACAGATAATACTAGAAAGATGAAAGAGACATCCATATAAAAATAAAATTGGATATTTCTAAAAGCTTCATGCATGCAGAATAATTAAAATAAATAGCAACTTAATCTTTAAGTTACTGAATTTACAGCAGAATAAGTGGTAATAGTTTGGCATGGAATACTAAGAACAGACTAACTGCAGCAAGTCCTCAGAAGTGATGTGTACATTTAACATGATTGTGTCAACTATGTTTAATTGAATTTTGAGAATCATGTTTGAATTAACAGATCTATTACCTCTGATAAAGACACAGCCTTGAATGACAAATTTGGTTTTATTGTCCCTGACAGCAAGATATTTTATAGCAAATTCAGTGCTGAACAAAATGTGATATTTCATGACTATATTTTTTTCTATTATCTCTCAGAATATTTTGGAACAAAATTTTTCAACCACAAACAATTTGAGAATATTTATATTTTCCTCTTCTTTGCATTTATGCAAAGTCTGCAGGACACAAATATATATAAGTTTAATTTAACATATAATAAGTTACTTTTTATTACATATTCAATTAGAATAATTATATGGTTAACTTGACATTTATCTAGATATCTGTCTCTAAGTGATTAATAGTTATCAATAATTTTCACAGTAATTTAATTGCATTAAAAAAAACTGTTGTAACTATTTAACTTGATCTGACTATAGCAACTTAATATTAATCTAATTATAGGGGGAAAAGACTATTTGAGATACATTGTTAGTCTTCCAAGATAATATTTAGCTCAAATACTAAAAGAAAGTAAACATTTAAAAATCTAATTATAACTAAATGAACTACCTTTGACTTTGACATCCATACCCTGCATAAGACAGAGTAAAATTTAGAATTTAGACAGAGCTGATATAATGAGAAATTATAATTAATTTCTTTCTCAATTTGATTGTATTCTAATAGATATTCCTATCAATAACTCAGCTCATTTTTCTTTTCTGGTTAAAATGATTATTTGGTCAGAGTGCAATCTATTCATTTCATACTATCTATAAAAAAATTTCTGTTAATAATTCAATTGTCCTTTAGAGACAGCTTCGTACACATTCATATTCACAAAATTGACATTTTCTGTTTTAGTCTTATATTTCAAAAGCTTATGACTTCCTGACTGTTTTTAACAAAAAATAAAATAAAGAACACATTATAAGGTAAATCAAACAGTGTTCTTTTCAAATGCAGTCACTCCAGCCTGACTTAAAATTCATATTTCCTTTATAGGTTGATATATAAAATACTAAATAAATCAATCTGATCAAAGGTAATATGTGTAATGAGGAATTATCCTAGCCTCAATTATCTTATTAGCCTTAACTATATTATCATCAGTAGTTATTAAATGTCATATTTTCAAATATTTTAATAATTTTTTATATTTCTACCCTCAGGCAGTGTTGAAAATAAATCTCAAATCACATTAGCTTGTGATTGCTTTAACTATTCTATACTTCTCTGTTGTCTTCAATGTTCATGCAGCCAGAACTCAATCTCAAAGCAAAACAAAACAAAATCAAACAAAACATAAACCATGACTTTCCTAAGCTTTTAGAAATTTAAAGAAGAAATGTTAGTAGCCAAAACAACATATGAAAGAATGTTCTACCTCACCAGTATTCAAAGAAATAAAAGTCAAATCAACATTGTGACATGATCCCTTATTTAAACTTATGACATTACAGAAGACTACTCCCAGCTGATTGAGAGTACAGGGCATATTTACTTCTGGTATTGCTGGTGGTGGAATAAAAAATACTGACACTTCTGAGGGGAGCACAGTCTGAAGACTTAAAAAATATTTATACTCTGACAAAGTAATTCAAACTTTAAGAAGCCATGATAAAAATAGTGTGCTTTACCTCAAAAATGCGTGCAATGCTGTTCATTATAATATTGTTTATGATTAGAGGGGCACCTAGGTGGCTCAGTCAGTCCAGCATCTGAATCTTGATTTTGGCTAAGTTCATCATCTCAGGGTCCTGGGATGGTGCCCTTGTGGGGCTTCACACTCATAGAGTCTGCCTGAGATTCTCTCCCTCTCCCTCTCCATCTGCCCCTCTCCCCTTCTCTCTCTAAATAAGTATACTTTCTATAAATAAATAAATAAATAAATAAATAAATAAATAAATAAATATATTGTTTATAATTAGCGTGAATATGAATATGCATCATTATTTCCAAAGTGTCACAGTTTGTACTATAAATTCATGGTTACTGTATTTATAATAATACTCTAAAAATGTAAATCACATTAAAATGTAAATAATCTTAAATGTCAGCTTACACTTAAAATGTGTATTATCCTGATAATTTGTTCAGGGTAATACAAAGAAGCTATTCAAATAGCTATATTGTATCAGCAGGAAAATATTAATAATACAGGCTAAATCACCTTTTTAAATGTGCATGTGTATACAGATATAAAAATGTCTAGATAATTTTTTAAAAAATAAAAATTGTGGTTAATTAATTATTGGATTACAAAAATTAGGTCATTTTTAACCAATATGCATTTTTCATTTTTACAAACTATGCTCATTACCTTTTCACAAACAATGTAATTTTATAAATAAGGACAAGTAGAAGACTATTTAGAAATATGATCTGTGCGAGTGTTAATAGTGCTTAATAATGGTTGCTCAATGAAAATAAAACTTTAATGAGAATTAATAAAAAATTATTTGTATTCCATCCTGAATTGATGATTTGAGTACCAAGTAACTGATGTTAACTGATGTTCATATTAACTCATACAACAATTATTATTGGGACATGCTGTGTGCTTACTTTACAAAACCAGAAGGAAATAAAGGATTGAGAGAATGAGCAAGACTTATGTCTTCAAGTATTTCACGATACAATGGAAGAAGCAGACTTTGAAAGACATCTTTTATTGAGATGATATTTAGTTAAGAACTGGAAGATATGCAACCCCCCCCCCCCCCAAATAAGAATTCCATGTGGGAAAACAGCTTGGTCATGGATATAGAAAAGTACAAGGTAAACTGCAGGACAGAGTGAAATACAGACTGTGTTTTCAGGATGTGGGAAGAAATACATCTGGCAAAATGGGTCTTGGTTAGATTACAGAGAATGCTACATTTATACTGATGATTATATAAAGGAAATGTACACATTGGAGCTCAGTTAATAGGGTGTAATATAAGTAGAGCTGATTTAATGAAGATGGGTCAGCTTCCATATAATTGCATATAATGGAGGAAACTGAAAAATGGGAGTCTCTTTGGACAGCCTTTCAAACCTTTAGGCAAGTGGTAATGAGTCCCTAAACCAAGAGAGTGGAAATCAAAGGGAGGGCTTTGGTTTCAGAGGCAGTGCATGGATGGAGTATGAGATTGTATAACAGCCCCAATTTTGGAGATTAGTGGAAAAGAGAAAGAAAAGCTCGTCCCCAGCTTTTAAACTTAAAGAGTCATTTGAAAATATAGGTGTGATTTAGTGTCTGCAATCACAAGAATGAGAAGGAATTGTAATGAAAATTAGAAATCTGTCACAAGGATGAGATAGTTAAGGATATAAAATTACATTAAAAGGGATATAGACTGAGAAATGCTGGCACAAGATAGCAAGTATTGAAAGTAATAGTGACTCAATTTTAGAATCAATAGCATGCATGACCTATTCCCTCCCTAAAGAATTCTGAAGTCTTTTGCTTTTTATTTCTCTGCTTTCAAACTTGATAAACACTCTATGGAGAAATAAAGGAAATTGATCATGTTGGTCACTCCAATTAATTGAAGGTTTCTTTAAAAGTACCTATGCAACGTTTTCATGTAATAATATTTCTAGCACCAATATTTTTAATAATCTAATGTGTCAAGTTTTATTTATCCTGAGAGTGCTTCACTGTATACTGCAACAACATTTCTATTATTTTTTGTGTTTCAGTGTATGCAACTAATAGAAAAGTGGATAGCCAGAATGGAATGACTTAATATTCCTGGTTACTAGATCTCTCATGAGTCAGAAGGCTGATAAAAGTATCAGTAAGTAGAAAGTAGTTTGAACTTTGAGTCTCATAATTTTATTATAGTTCTCAATTTCTTCTGTTAAGCCTAAGAAATTTCTCTAGGTTATTAGTCTTAGAAATTTTTTTTTTTAAGATTTTATTTATTTGACAGAGAGAGAGACAGCCAGCTAGAAATTTTGATGTTCTGGTATAATGAAAGCAATGTTTTATTCTTTTAGTTTCACCAAAACTGTCCTGCCAACATTTTTAAAAAGCTTCTAGTTTGTTCTTGCTGTTGTTTGTCAGTTCTGTACAATCCTAATGGTACTAATCACATATTCTACTTCAATGTCTTGGTCAAAAAACTTGGAATTCATAATTGTAAACTTTTCGATGTGTCTGTAATTTGGCATGCTTATTATATTTTGGATACTTTTCTTGGATGTTTTCTGTCATCTACCTAGAGTTCTACTCTTAGTAATAAAAACAGGGATGAGAATTCTTTATTATGCATTCAGGTGTCTTTCATAAGTTTATTTTTTTCACACTAGATTCATATATAGGGAATATAATCTAAGCAACATTTCGATAATAGTTATTGTAAGCCTATATATTGTTCTTTTTGTCAGACAAATTAGTACTAGGCATTCTGATCCTAAGAATCACATAAGGTGTATTCTGAGGAGAAAGATGTAATTTGGAAATTTTCCAGGAACATTTTATCATAAGTATGAATTCAAAGTCCCAAATGGCTCTTATCTTAAAATATCAACTCTTTCCTGATGGCACTGGAAGTTAGTCATAAATATATATAATGAGATATAAAAAAACCCACAATTACTTATTAGAAATAACCTAAGTATGTCATACCGAAAGAAGTTTTGATGATATTGATCATATACACAGTGATCATATATATATGTATATACATGTACATATATGTCTTATAACATATATGTTTTATACATGTGTGTATGTTTTATAAGTGTATATTTTGACATAGACTTATATGAAAAGTATGATATGTTTATATAAATTACAAGAATAATCAAATATATGTTTGTAATTAAAAGGTCTTAAATAGACTGAAAAAGACAGGGGATGGGGAACAAATGATACCTTATGAAAATAAGAAAGATTACCACTCAATATTTTATAGTTTACATATAAATATATCCTTTAAAGTCTTTAAAAAATAAAATACAAATTTAATTATTTTCTCTTAATCAAATTAAGTAATAGATATCTAAAATTGAAGTTTTATTCTACATAATTTAAAAGTAACATATATAATATATTCTTAAGAGATATGTATATTAACTTTACATGGAATCTAACCAAATGTCTCCTTCTGATTTTAAGATTATATCAATTTAATGTGGAAGGAACTTAAAAACTATATTTTATTCTCATTAAATCTTGGACTTTTCAATTAATTTTGAATTACTGTTTTCTGAAACCAGTGCCATGACAAACTCATTATCTTTGGGCCTTTACAGTACGTTATTACAAGCTTACTTAATCCCAAATTTCTTTATATTATACATTGATTTTCATAAAAGTAAGATTGAAAATAGTAAGATACTTTATAATATTGTAAATTTTATCAATATCTCTAATATCTTAAATCCTATTCAAATAAACCACTAAACCTATTATAATAAGTACCCTTTTTGCTTATTTCTCATTTTCTTTTCATTCCAAAGATTTACCATGCTATAATTTTATCGATGCATATTTTTATTCAAATATGTGTGAATTAAAGCATTTGCCTCTATGGATTTACTAAGAGTAGAATATACCATGAATGTTCTTATATATTTGTCAGTTTAATTTTTATATATTTTTCTGTTATTTGTTTCTTGAGAATTTTAGTGATTATTTTCACTGTAGAACCTATTTTTATATCAGTTATAGCATAATAGATAATAGTTTGGGTTCTTGAATTAAACAACCCTGTTCAACTCTTGCTTTTCTATCTGCTAATAACCATGTAATCTTTAAAAGATTTTGTAATGATTGAATGAAATAATCCCTGTGAGCCACTTAATATTATTTCGGCTTCATGCATACAATCAAAGCTCTTATTTTTAGTAATAATATTACCTTCAATTCATGAGTATAATTTCCATTTAAAATTGATATTTTTCTCTTTAATGAGGTATTCATGCTACATATGTATGTCTGATTAATGGTTATTTTAAGATGAAGACAAAAGTGACAGTATTTATAGGAAGAGGTGAATGCACAACTTTTAAAACAGGACAATTATTTTAATAGAACTCTAGGATATGCAATGAAAATAATTAGAATTGTACTTTATAGTTTGGTTTTATCTATCTATCTAACTATCTAGGTCAGTAAGGACACTAGCTTTTATTTTTCTTCAGAATTCCTAAGTGTTTCCATGACTGAGGTCAGAATGAGAAACAGAATAGCAGTAAGAAAACAGTTAAATAGCTACCTCTTACTACTCAATTAGAAGATTATTCTTGGAAACCATGATGTTGGACAAAAGTTTTAAAGAACAGAGATATCATTCTGCACATCTCTGAAACACATCAATGCTATTTGGCTCTTGATCTGTCCTTGGTTTTAAGTCTTGTGATATTTGTTTGATTTCCTTATCCTGTTTTTTGATCAGTCGGAGAATTTTTTCTTGCATGTTATAGATTGGGTTTTCCTTTGGCAGATCTATCTGGCAAAAGATTAGAGCTTAAAGGAACTTGTGTGGACAGAGAGACAACAGTTGACAGAGCAATAACCTACATTCATAAGTACCTGCTAGATGAGGACTATACCTGCTTCCCTAAACCAGCATTATTTTCTTGTTAAGGCAAATCATATAATTTATGCACTTCCTAGTCTTGATGGCTGCTTCCTAAATAAAGAAACTACAAAGATGTAAGTTCTGCGACTGCTTAAAATTTCTTGTGTGACTTTGGACAACTATTTAACCTAAGAATGAGTTTCCTCATCTGTAACTGAATTAGTTTGAGTTAAATGATCTGTAAGTTCTTTTTTGGTTCCAAAGTTCTACAGTTTTTAAATGGATTAAAGGGCTGCTCTTATGAACTAATATGCTGATTTGGTTTCTTTGTCCCATTCTAAGAAATAATTATTTAAAAAGATAATTCTTGAACTTCATTAAAAGGCATGCAGTTTTTCATAGGGAACAAATGTGAAAGTTGAGCGTATATCAAATTATAATCCATATCTACATTTCCCTTTCTCAATTCATATACTAGCTCACCATGTAAATGAGAAAAAAAAAAGACAGTAGGATTCTTCAATCTTAGTGCGGTCTTTTTGGTGTGTGTCTTCTAAAATTAATGACAAAGACCCTCCGGACTCTAGGGTTATGACACTGAAAGAACATGAATCTGGTTTCTGTTCATTGCTCAGGTTGTTTTTGTTTTACGATAAATTTTTGAAGTGTTAAATACAAGGCCAATAAAAAAAAAATGAACTAGAAGAGGGAACAACAGAGATAGTTTGGATAATCGCATTTAGGCCCTGGATCCAGTTTTGCTTAAAAACAATCATATCAATTTCTGTTTTTCCATGGTAAATTGAAAATAAGATTTTAAATTATATTGATTATTTTTTAAAGGTTTTTTAAATTTTTAAAATTTTTTAAGAGATTATTTATTTATTTATTTATTTGAGAGAGAGCACAAGCAGGAGGAGCGGCAGAGGCAGAGGGAGAAGCAGACTCCCCGCTGAGCAGGGAGCCCGATGTGGGGCTCAATCCCAGGACCCCAGGATCATGACCTGAGCCAAAGGTAGATGCTTAACTGACTGAGCCACCCAGGCACCCCATTATTGATTATTTTTTAGCATGAGCCCATTTGAGTTAGATCTCTAATAACTAAAGGAATTATAATTTTCCCAAGTATAGATATTTACACGTATACCAAGTATAGACCTTGTTTAAAAGTATAATTTGTCAATTTCAGTCTTTCAATCCATATAAACACTTCTAGAAGAAGTTTGTTGAACAATTAGCTATTAAGATAGCAAACTTAAAGTATTGATTTAAATAGCCAAGTGCTCATGCTATGTGAAAAGCATAGAAGGAACAATGTATATTTATTTGGGATTATTTTTCCAGTTGTTCAGGGTAAGAAAAAAAAAATCAATCCCCTGTGCTATCTTACACCTTTAACAAATCTAAAATTTTATTTAAAAATAGAAAACCAAGAAAATATTAATAGAGGTAAGCTTTTCTATCCTCCACAAGTCTATACAGATCATGAGGCAGTTGTAGTAATAAAAAAAATATGCTCTCCTAGCTACATAAATCACATATGCCTTCAGGGAAGTGAGACATACCACTATTTAGTAGTTTAAGATCACCCTCTACATTGGTGACCAATTATTATTTTATGACCACCATGATAGAAATAATTGCTCCAAAGAAATTACAGTAAAGTATGTTATACCCTTTCATAATATAGTAATTTGAGAAGGTAGATTCAGCTGTTTACTGAGTGCTCTCCCAGGTTGATAGTATCATGTATCTAAATATATCTCAAAGACAGCAAACACATTAATTGCTAAGTAAGTGAATATACTCTCTAAGAAACATGGAGAGCACAGCATGTTAATATTAAAGAATATTTATTCTGCTCTCCATCTGTGACTATTTTCTTAAGTAGTCTTTATCTTTATGCACATAAGTAATATATTTAAACTTCATAAAACAAAATGTCTCTCTTTTTTTGTAATTTACCCCCTGTGTGCTTTTGAAATAGAATATTAATTATGATGGTTTTACAATTCAGAGTTTTAGAACCGATGAATCAGAATATGCAATACTTAAGGCACAATTTATTTCAATAACCCATATTTAAATAATTCAATATTGAAGAATTATGATGAGAATTCACAGATTATGTCTAAGAAATTACACACGTCATAGGTTAACAAAGAAAGGAATTCATAGTTAAGTTAGAATAGCTGAAATCAATTAACTACGAGAAGTGAAAAAATGTAGTTACTAAATCTTTAGCTAAATTAAAAATAAAAAATAAAGTGACAAGGTGATAGAAGATCAAATTATTCAAGAAAAGGTTGTTAAAAATAAATGGTCTGTGTGATAAAGAATATTTAATGTAGCAATTCAGAGAAAAGAATAACTGGATTATTATAATTAGACAAATTTTACCAGGTGTTTTTTTTTTTTTTTTTAACTTGGAAGGGGGCTCTGAAATTCCTGGTTCCAAAACATTTTCATCACTCCAGAAAGAAACCCCATTCTCAGTAAGCAGTCACCCTCTGCATCTCCCTACCCCAATCCATTGGCAGCCAATACTCTGCTTTCTGTCTTAATGAATTTACATTTTCTGCATATTGCATATAAATGCAATCACATAATATGTGCTCTTTGATATTTAAGATTCTTTTACTTAGCATAATATTTTCAGGGTTAATCATGTTGTAGCAGGTAGCTGTATTTCATTCCTTAGGGCTGAATAATATTCCATTGTACAGCTATACTGCTATTTGTACATTTATCAATTGGTTGATATTTGGCTTATTCTACCTTTTGGCTATTGTAGATAGTATAGCTATGAACATTCTTTTACAAGTGTATAATCAAAAATTTGTAGTTCTTTAAAGCATATGCTAGAAAGAAAATTGCCAGGTCATATGGTAATTCTGTTTCACTTACTGAGGAATGAATGTTTTCTAGAAGGGCTGTGCCATTTCACATTGCCATTAACAATGTATGAGGGTTCCATTACACCACATCTTCACCAGCATATCTTGTTTTCTGTTGTTTTGGTTTGCATTAAGTTATAGACATCCTAATGCGTATGAAATGATATCTCATTGTGATTTTGGTTTGCATTTACCTAACGACTAATGATGTTGGACATCTTCTCGTACGCTTGTTAGTCATTTGTATATTTTCCTTGTAGAAAGGTCTGTACAGGCTCTTTGCCCATCTCTTGTCTTTTATTGTTGAAATGTAAGGGCTCCTCTTATATTCTGAGGATAATAGATCCTGATCAGTATGGGTTGTCTTTTCTCTCTCCTGATAGTGTCAGTTGACAACAAACATTTTTAATTTTGATGAAGTCCAATTTAGCTGTTTTCTCTTTTGTTGGTTGTGCTTTGATGTCATATCTAAAACTCTATTGCTAAGCCCAAGGTTGCATAGATGTATCCCTATGTTTTAAGTCTTAGTGTTTTCTCTCTTATATTTAAGCCATTGATTTTTTTTAAATTTAGTGTGTGATCTAACAGCCCAGCTTCATTCTTCTGTAAGTGGATGCCCAGTTGTACCAGAACTAATTATTGCAGAATCTATACTTTTCTCATTGACTAGTGTTAGTCTTTTGCCAAAAATAATTGACCATAGTTATATGAGTTTGTTTATGTATTTTTTTTATTCCATTTCATTGTTCTATATGTCTATCCCAATGCCAGAGCCTCACTGTTTTGTCATAACTGTAGCTTTGTAGTAACTTTTTGAATCAGCGTGCGTGAATCTTTTTTGTTATTTTTTTAAGAGTTTTTGTGTGGGGGGGTTAGTTTTATCTTTCTTTGTTTGTTTTTTACTATTTGAGGTCCCTTGCAATTTTATGAATTTGAGGATCAGCTTTTCCAATTCTAAAAAAAAGGTCACTGGATTTTGATAGGGATTGCATTAAACCTATAGATCGCTTTGGGTAAAAATACTATCTGACAATATTAAGTTCTCCAATTCCTACACATAGGGCACCTTTTCATGTATTAGATTTTCTTTCAGGAAGGTACTACTGTTTTCAGTACGTCTTGCAACTCCTTGTTTAAACCTATCTCTAAGTATTTTATTTTTTTATGGCAATTATAAATGGAATCATTTCCTTGATTTCTTTTTCATATCGTTCATTGCTAGCATGTGAAAATACAACTGTTTTTTGTGTCTTGATATTATATCCTGCAAATTTCCTGAATTCATTTATTAGCTCTAATAGTTTCTTTTTGTGGATTTTTAGGGTTGTATCATATAAAATTAGTAGTAATTTTATTTCTTCATTTCTGATTTGAATGCCTTTTCTTTTTTCTTTTTCTTTTCTTTTTTCTTTTTTTCTTTCTTTTTTGCCTTATCTCGCAAGAACTTCCAGAACATGGGGCTCCATGCTTAGTGGGGAGGCTGCTTCTCCCTCCCCTTCTGCCCCCCTTCCCCCGCTCATGCTATCTTTCTCACTTGCTCTCTCTCTCAAATGAATAAATAAAATCTTTTAAAAAATATTGCTGCAAATTCTTCTATAAATGCTTGAAAACAATTGGCTAATTAAACCATCTAGTCCTGGAATTTTCTTTGCTGGGGATTTTGAATAATGATTCAACCTTTTTACTTTTTATAAGTCTGTTTCAAGTTTTTTCTTTTTATTCTTAAGACAGTTCTGATAGTTTGTATCATTCTACATCTTTTTCTGTTTCTTCTAAGATATTTAATTTGTTGGTATACAACTCTTAACAATCCTTTCAATTTTCATAAGGTTAGTGGTAATGTCCAAACATTTGTTTCTGATTTAGTAATTTGAGTCTTCATTCTTAGCAAATCTAGCTAAAAGTGCATCAGTTTGTTGACCTTTTCAAAGAACCAACTTTTGCTTTCTTTATCTCTACTGTTCTAGTCTCTATTTCATTTAGAGCCTTCATTATTTCCTTTTTCTACTGGCTTTGGTGTTAGTTCTGCCTTTCTTTTTATAGGTCCTTATGGTGTAAAGTTAGGTTATTGATTTGACATTTCTTCTATTTTTTCAAAGATTGTATTTATTTATTTAACAGAGAGAGAGCACACGCAAGTGAGTACAAGCAGGGGGAGTGGCAAAGGCAGAGGGAGAAGCAGGCTCCCCACTGAGCAGGGAGCCTGATGTGGAACTTGATCCCAGGACCCTGGGATCATGACCTGAGCCAAAGGCAGATGCTTAACCGACTGACCCAACCAGGCACCCCTGAGATTTCTTTTAAATGTCAGTGCTTATAGCTATGAATTTCTCTCTGAGCACTACTTTTGCTATGTCCCATAATACTTGATATATGTTTTAGTTATTATTCATTTCATAATTTGTCTTTTGCTTTATGCTTTGACACATCGGTTGTTTAAAGTTTAACTTCTATATTTTTGTGACATTTTCTAGTGTTTCTGTCATAGATTTGTGGTTTCATTCCATTGTGTGTATGTGCATGTGTGTATGTGCGTGTGTGCATCCTAACCTGTGGTCTATCCTGGAGAATGTTTTATGTGTACTTGAGAAAAACATGTATATTTTCCTCTTGTTAGGTAGAGTGTTATGTATATGTTTGGTAGGACTAGTTAGCTGGTAGAGTTGTTCAAGTCCTTTATTTAGTTATTGATCTTCAGTCTAGTTGTTCTGTCCACTATTGAAAGTGGGATGTGGAAGTCTCCAACTATTATTTAAATATCCATTTCTCCCTTCAAGTCTGTGAACTTCTGTTGCATGTATTTTTGGGCTCCATTGTTAAGTGTGTACATGTTTAGAACTGTTATATTTTCTTTATGGATTGGCTCTTTTAGAAATATATAATATCCTTGTTTGTCTTTTGTAACTATTTTTCACTTAGAGTCTATTTTGTCTGATATTAGTATATCCATTGCAGGTCACGTTTAGGTTCCATTTTTATGGAATATCTTTTTCAATTCATTCACTTTCTACCTATTTGTGTCTTTGCATCTAAACTAAGTCTCTTGTAGATAACATATAGCTGGATCAAGTTTAGTTTTTGGTGCTTTTCCTTTGTTTTTCCACATTCAGCCAATTTCTGACTTTTGATTAGTTTTTTTCCATTTGCATTTAAAGCAGTTACTGACATGAAAGTTCTTACTTATGCCAGTTGATATATTTTTCTATATGTCATACTAATTTTCTCAGTTCCATCATTATTTTCTGTTTAATTGATTCTTAGCTGAATTTGATTTCCTCCTTATTTCTTTTTCTGTATATATTTTAATTTTCTTAGTGGTCAACTGGGGGTTACAATTCACATCTTAAATTTATAATGAGCCACTTTAAAGTAATACCATCTTCTGTCAATAGTCTATAAAATCTCTGTTTCCATGGAGTTTCACACTCCCCTGTGTGCTATTGTCAGAAATTATAACTTTATATATTGTGCATATAGTAACATAAACTTATAATTTCTATTTTATTCATTTCCCTTTCAAATCATGTAAAAAACAGTCACAAACCAAAACACAACAATATTGGCTTTTAAATTTACCTATGTAGTTACTTTTATCAGGGTTCTGTATTCCTTTGGCTTTACGATTCCATCTTTGTTTTAGGCCCAAACATGAGGTCCGTTTTGTTGAATATACTGTGTGCCCTTGAAAAGAAGGCATGTTTGTTCTTATTGAGAGTAGTGGCTCATAAATATCAATTCAGTAAAAACAGCTGGATAGTGTTGTTCAGTTATTAGGTATTAATCATTTTGCGTCTTTATTTTACTGTTCTATTAATTGCTAATAGAGACATGTTGAAATCTCCAGCTATGATTATTTAATGGTCAATTGTCCCCTTGGTTTTCTTAATATATTTTAAAATATGCTATTGGCATATACACAATATGATTGTTATGTTTTTCGAATGAACTGAGGTTTTATTTTTATAATATCTATTTTTTATTTCTATCATTTTTTTGCCCTAGTCATAATTTATCTCATATAGTATATAAACTCTGCTTTCTTATATTTTCTCTTTTCATGGTATAAGTTTGTCCACCTAGTTTCAGCCTATATATATAGGATATATTTTATATATTGTATAAAATATACAAATATAGAAAATATAGAGCATATTTTTCAGTGTCTCTCTTTAAGCAGCATAGATTTAGATTTCATTTTTTTAAATCAATTATTTAATTTCTGTCTTCATTGCCATATCATTTTTAGTATGTTTGAATTTGGGTCTACCACTTTATCCTTTATGTTCTGCTTAACCCCTCTATTTTGTGTTTCTATGTTCTCATTCCTTGTCCTCTTTTGGGTTAGTTAAATCTTTTTTCTTTTTTTTTTTTTTTGGTGTTTTTAAAATTAAAATTTGAATTATCTGTTAGCATTTAGCTATATATCTTTGCACTATTATTTTAGTGACTGATTTAGGGATTAAAATAAACATTCTAAATTTCTCATAATGTCTCTAGAGTTAATATTTACCAGTTCACTTGAAATTTTAGAAATTTTGTGCTCTATAAGTCTACTTAATTTCTTCTCCATCTTTCATTCAGTACTTATTATATGTATTAAATCTGGATGCATTATGTACTTCACAATAGAGTACTTTAATTTTTGGTCTTAAGCAGTCATATATATGTTAAATAAATAAAGAGAAAATATATTTTAGTGCTGTTTATTTCTTATGAAGATTCAAGTGTCCATCTCACTCTATTTTCTTGGCACTTCAAGAATTCTCTCTAACGTGTTGAGAGGAGCCACTCTATGAGAATTCTAAGCATAATTCTTACATTTTATTTAGTCTCACAAATGATGGCCAAATTTACATTTTTAAGGTTTTATGCTTATACTCTAAGTGTCCTACAATTCAATACTAATATTTTAGTATCTTTTGGCATGTCCCACCAAATGTGAAATGAAACCCCAATCAATATTTATCCTCTCCAAAACATATGCACAGGTGAACATATGTATTACTAATCAGAAGGCATTGTACTTGTCTCCATCTATATTCATTTGTTAAAAAATTGCCAAAAATTTTAGTTGCAAATGTCCACAAGGTCTTAAATTGACTATATAAGGCATGTGTATTTACAAGTATATTTTATAATCTGTATTAGAATTTTAAAAATCTGATTAGAAACTTTCTGATAAGCAAATAAAATAAAAGAACAGTGTACAGCTATGTATATCTCTATGATGTTTGGCTACATTACTAGAGCAAAAATTCCCAAAGGACAATGACAAACTTGAAGTCAATAACTTTAAAATTAAACAGAATGACATACTGAAAGGAAAAAGAAAATTTAGGAAATTGGTATATTGGTAGAATATCTAGAAAATGGAGTGCTGAAAAATGCTTAACGACTGGCTTTTTTGGGGAAAATGTGCATATTTTTGCATAAAGTTTATTATAATTTTTTTATATAAAGGATGTGCGGTGCATAATTTAAAATAATAGTATATGTAATGTTCTATATTGTAAATTTCATATAGCCAATTGATTCCACAGAGTGCTTTTGTTGAATTTCACCACATTATATCTGTAACCAATCTATGGTTGCAATTCAACCATGATTTGACAAATGTGGAGTCACCTCCCAATACACCAATCTTATTATAATCAAATGTGATATTTGATTTATTGTTCAACTATTTCTCATATTCTACAAATTATACTCATTAAACAAATCTTTTTAGGTAGCACTAATTATAAATTTATATAATATGATTTTTATAATGACTGTGTTTTATACTTGGCTCATGCTATTCCTACAAATTTAAAAGAGGGGTCTTGTGAGCTAGTACAAACTAGCTTCAGCAAACCACTCTATCTCTATCACCTTATGGATTGGAGAGGAAAACAAAAGTGTATATCTATCTATATCTATATCTATATTTTTTAACTTTCATTTTCAATATCTCCTTGTTCTCTTATTTCTTCACCTCCAGTATATTCCAAAGAATAATTTTCCTGCCTATTTCTATAATTTCATTTTTTCCTTTTAGTCCATAAACACAGTAAATAATAACTAATAGCAGGAAACAGGTAATGATCTGAAAGAATAGCAGTTTTTTCGTGTGTGGGTAGCCTATGGTATTTCAGTCTCTGACTTTATTAAACAGCTAACACAAATTGTTTTGTTCGTTTACATATTATGTAGTTGTGTCTTTTGGTCAATGTTCAATCTAATTATAATTCAATTGAATATTTATTAATGTTCAACATACTATTCGGTTACTTGTGATAGAGCAAAGAAAGGAACCCCTATGCCCATTGCCCTCATGGGTCTTATGCACAGATACAATAATTATATACACAATAACTAAAAGTATGATGATTATAAGGGGAAAAAAGTCCCGTGAGGATAGCATTAAAATTTTATCTAGTCAAAGGTGTCAAAAGCTCCCTTTTGGAAGTGAAACATTAAGCATGATATAATATGTAGCCAAATTTGATAGGATAGTAATTCTGTGTGGAGACAACAGCAGACTTGGCAATGGAAGGTGCTTTACGTGCTAAGACTGCTTAGAGTGCTGAGTAACATCATAAGAAAATAACAGCAATGAAGAGTAGGAAGAACAATTAGTTCACATTAATAACCTTCATTCTCCAGGAATCTCAGACTCTCTCTTCCATTCTCTCACCATCTCTCCTAACATGAATGAACACACACACACACACACACACACACACACACACTCAAAATGAATCTTAATTCCTTCCTGTCCACAATACATTACTTATATTCTGATTTGTATAAGGCTGTAATCAGTGTGAAAAGTAACTGATTGCCTTGTACCATGATACAGATTATGGAAAGTCAATGGAAAAATAATTGGTCCTCACCAAAATAAATGAGTTTGAAAAACTTAGAAAGAGATCGAAATACTTAGAAAGAGTAATGTTTCCTCTTTCTATATTCTGTGAAAATAATCATGTCCCATTTCTGTCCTTTGTCTTGATGGAGCCTGGGCTCCTGTTCAAAAATAAGTCTTGTACAAGTCATGCCTCATTTTCTTGCTCTTTTATTTCATGCAGTCCAAGCTCATTCAAAATTGCCTATAAATGGCAGAATAGGTCACCATGTTCAAATTCTTTCCTTCTTTATTTTTTTAATCTGCTTTCTTTTCTTCTCTCTTTTTTTTTTTTAAGATTTATTTACTTATTTGAGAGAGAGAGAGAATGCGTGAGCAGGTGGAGGGGCAGAAGGAGAGGAAGAGAGAGAGAATCCCAAGCAGACTCTCCACTGAGTGGGGAGCCTGACTTGGGGCTCAATCCAAGGACCCTGAGATCATAACTTAAGCTAAAATCAAGAGCCAGATGCTTAACCAACTGAGCCATCCAGGCGTACCATTTTAATCTTTTTTCTTCAAGGAAGAGCTATGCAACTGGGTTCTGATATTTGAAGGTGGACTGAAATGACTTACAAAAATTCCAGGCCAGTCCTTAACATTGCCCATGATCAGATTTACCCTCGCCTCTGGCCAGTGCAAGGTTTGATGGAAGATTTGAGGGCATAAGAGATGGCAGAAGTTTTTGCTAGAAGGAGCCTCTGTTCCTGTTAACTTTAGCAGAGCCCCTCAACAACCCATATTGGACTGTAAGGTAAGTGGGAAACAAAATTCTGTTGCATTAAAGCAATAATATTGACTTGCTGTTTGTTATAGCAGGTAGGATTCTTTGCAAATACCATTTATATACTTACTACTTTTAAAATTATGTAGGAATTATAAACACCAAAATAAAAAAAAATATTTTTTATTCACCTCTCTGGAGGGAGTAATATACAATGGGCAAGAATGCAAAGGAGTATTCACATTTACTTGCAAATAAATTATTATTATTTATTTAAATTATTATTTTAACTGTGAGTGTATGATATCTTTTTAATGTGTTATTTTATTTCTGCCTCAAATACAGTATTAAAGCAATTTATACCACAGCATAAGGTAACAAAAAACTAATGACTGTCTCAATGGACAAATGGACAAATAACTTGTAAATGTGTCTCAAATTTAGAAATTCCAAAAACCAATAATATGAAAATCTGATAATTTTCACTTCCTATCAAAACAATGCTAATTAAAAAATAGCAGGCTAATATGTTTTAATACAATCATTGAATATATTGAAAAAATAATTGAATATATTGAACAATGCACTGGCAAATATTTAAAAGACTGGTAATGCCCAGGACTAGTCAGTCATATGAGTACTTCTACATTCATACATTTTCAAACTACTTTGGTCCTATATACCAGATTTAAAGTGAGAACATTGTTTGACCCATAAATTCTACATTTATAAATTTATTCTAAAATAATCACTTGTGTGACATGCATATAAAACAATGTTTATCTCAATGAAAAATAAATCATAATAAAATGTATAAATAGCCCACGTGATAAAAATGGTAGATTTTCTTAAACTCATTGTGGTATATTATAATGATTGTTAAATAAGTATTTTATATTTAAGACATAATTATTGTCATGATGTACATATGACATATTTTTAAATAAAAAAGCAAGGAAAAGTCCAGTTTATGTGATAAGATATGAACACGCAATGTGCCTTTGTCTCTCTGTGTGTGTGTGTGTATAAAATTTAACATAGGATAGAAAAGCATATATCAAAATGAAAAAAAGTTTAGTTTTGAGAAATGTTATTATAAATGATCTCTATTTTCTTGATATACTGTTCTGTGTTTACATATTTTGAATATTTACGCTATAATCTGAGATTTATAAAGTTATCCTTAAGGGGGGAGGAGAAGAGAAAAATAACTATGCACAGATTATTATTATTATTCTTATATACTTGAAATATTTTGTCCCAATGGAAAAAAACACATCTCTAATAGGTAAGCAGAACTAAAGATATCACTATCAGTCTATTTTAGATAATTAGTATTTATTAATTTATCCTTTTTTTCATAGTGTAAAAAATTGTTGCATTTGATAAATATATACAAAAATGTCTTCCATTCTACATTTTATTTTTTGTATTATTCCATGTAATATGCCCAAGTTTTATTTTTAATTATAATACAGATTTTCACCATGTTTATGATTATGAAGATAATACCTCTCTATGAAGTTATTAAATAGAAGATCTTCATCTTTTTTTGTATTGCAATTGATCAGTTTTCCATGGGAAGAACAAAATAGAATCTTAGGTTTATGAAGTTCCTGTAATCTATGCTTTTAAAAACCAGTCTAGATTAAATTATAACTATTAATCATAAATCAAGAAGAGAATTGAATGAAGGTATTCGAATAAAATCAACATCCTATTGATCATGGTTGTTCATTATAGGAGTGATAATATAAGATTTGGGCTACAGTTATTTACATCCTAGCAAAAGAGCACTCAATAACACACAGTACCCAGAAACATTAGAAAGAAACTGGATTGTTTCTGTGCATAACTAATATGCACAGATGCACATGAAATCAAGTAGAACATTTCCACAAAAAATCATATGAAATGGCAATATTACACACAGCCAATGAGTTTCATAGTTACTAGTCAAAGGGGTCTGTTACAACTTATTTAAAAGTCTTTCCTTTAATTTTTTGTGTCTATATTTCTCTCTTCATATATCTTAGATAACCCAATCTTCAAAGTAAAATTTTAAGATGACATACCCCTTTTAAAATTGGCTATGTATTAATATTCAAAATTGGACCAAATTTCCCCACTGAACATTGTATTTGTGTACAACATTAAATATGAACTATATGAACTTTGACTATAACACTATATAACTATCATACAGAAATTTCATTGCTTTCTAATATAAATCAAGATGTGAAACATTTAAAAAACATTAGCATTTTTCATCCCCATAGAACTACTTCAGCAATTCATTTAACCAAGTAGGTACATAAATACGTTTCAAATCAACAACTGTGATGCCTAGGCTAAAGCACTTTGTAACTAGTCCAACAATTGTACTTTCCAAAATGTTAATGTAATTTAATATCTCTAATTTTGTTTAAGGTTCTTGAGTGCAGGAAGAACCATCTTCCCAAACTCTTTTATATAAAGTGTCAAAAACTCTCAAAATTTGGGAGCAATTTATACTTGAAAACTTGAGTTCTCTAGTCAAGTTTTGGGAAAGTTACTTGTAAGGTTTTTTGGACATACCAATGATATTGAGTGTGATGTGTTGTAGCCTTGCCCTTATATTTATTGACAGTCTGCCTGGCACACATTTTAATAAAAATAATAATATTAATATCAATAGTAACAATAATAAAGAAGGCAATACCATTTCACTAGAAATACCTAAATAATTTTCATTGGACTAAATAATTAAAATATTAATTATTAGGGGCGCCTGGGTGGCACAGTCGTTAAGCGTCTGCCTTTGGCTCAGGGCGTGATCCCGGCGTTATGGGATTGAGCCCCACATCAGGCTCCTCCGCTATGAGCCTGCTTCTTCCTCTCCCACTCCCCCTGCTTGTGTTCCCTCTCTCGCTGGCTGTCTCTATCTCTGTCAAATAAATAAATACAATCTTTAAATAAATAAATAAATAAATAATAAAATATTAATTATTAGAATGGGCGAAGTGTAGGATCCATTTTAGAATTGTGTCAAAACAGTTAAGAGTAGATCTTCACCCCTGCAGCAAGAGTGGAATTAACTAAGATGGAAACGTTAAAGCAATAGCAACACTCTTCTTGTATAACAGAGAAAAATGCATTGTTCAAGGGAAAAATTAAAGAAATATATATACTAGAGAAAAATTGCAAATTATCTCATAGGAGACCTTATCCATACAGTACTAGACCCTGAGAGAGTAAAATTTTCTAGTGAATATTTTCTATGGTGGCATAAAATGTGTCATAACAAAACAACATTTATGTTTACATTTCTCTTACGGAACACAAACTTTTCTATTTTTTTCATCATAATTCAAACAAACACTGGGATCTGAATGAAATGATTCTCCTAATAAATGGCAGCACAGAAAAGAAGTTAAAAGAGTATGGACTTGGAAGCCAGTCAATTCTGTTTAAATCCTAGCTCCACCATTTACTTCCTTTTTATGATCTCTGGAAGTCATTTAACATCTTATACTTCAGCTTTCCTCTTTTGTGAAACTGGACAATAATTCTAACTACCTGTTGGCATTATGATGAACATTAAATGAGGCAATATTTATGAAGGATTTAGAACAGAGCCCAAACCATAGTTAGTGTTCAGAGTCACATGAGTTGTATTTTTAACACTGAGAGCAGGATTGCATATATACATATACTTATGTGTGTCCCAAATACACATCAGAATAAGACCTGCCATTCATAAATTAAAATGCATCTGGCTAATTAGCCCTTTTTGTTTTTCTTTTTCTCTGAAATTATAATATCAGAAGAATCTGGTATTCAGGGCCTAAAACATCCTTATGTATATGTCTTCTAGTCAGCCTCTATATTTTCCATTACCACAAAGAAAGTAATGGAAAAACTTATATTATGAGATAAGCTAAAATTACTGGAATCTTAAAGTGGCATAGAAAACACAAAAAATCCTGCCGAGGAATATGTGAGACAAAAAGGAGTGAGGGTTAGTCACATCCCTGCTTTGCCATGTTGGTAGGAGGAAAGATCAAAATTATTATATCTATTTTGAATATCATGTATAAATACTATATATGCATATATATTATACATATATCAGATTGTATGTACATATATGAATTTATCCATAAAATATGAGAATTTTTGTCACTATTTTTGAAATTCTCTGCTACCATACCTCTTACTTTATATTATATACTTCTGTAATCCAGATAGAAGTAGCTCTGTGCTAGTAGCCTACATTTTAAGCACTACTGCTAATACTCTTAATTCTTGCTAAATCTTACGCCAGGTCTCACTGGCATAAGGGGAATTAAATACTATCTTTGCTTTGGAGACAAAAGTCTGGCCTTGAACTATTAGGACTACTTATGGGCTTTCTGTATGATAGGATATATAGGTATCTATCAATTTTAGTTCTTTTGCATAATATTTTAAAAAATCAAAGCCAGGGGCTACATAATTCTTTTTTAGTTTTGATTTTCAGATCAGAATCTTTGACAGTGTCTCTCAGCTTTCGCCTGACACATAGCTAAAAATGTCTGCAAATTTTAAAATTGATCTAATGTATAGATGAGTTTTACACAATATCCATATTTCGGTGTATCCTATTGTATGGATGCTAGAGCTCCCTATATTGTTATATGTATGTCCTCTAACAGTGTCTATATTTAGTCCTCTAGCAGAGCAACTGACAAATTGGACTATGTATCACATACAAAGTTATGGTAATAGTGTTGTGACCTAAGTATATACATTATTGTTTACGAATTAACCCTATAACTTGGGAGATAGAAAAGACACATGTTAAAATTCCCAGTTACAGGGCGCCTGGGTGGCTTAGCCCGTTAAACATCTGCCTTCAGCTCAGATCATGATCCTGGGGTCCTGGGCTCCCTGCTTAGGGGGAAGCCTGCTTCTCCCTGTCCCTCTGCCCTTCCCTGCCCCATCCCCTACCCCTACTGCTTATGCACCACTCTCTTTCTCTTGCTCTCTCTCTAATAAATAAAATCTTAATTAATTAATTCCCAGTTATATAGGCATAAAACTAAACTCACATATTCACATATTTGTAAATATCATACTTCTTATTTATAGAGTTGGAATGCAAAATAATTCTCTTGACATGAATTTACATAAACTTTCATTCTATATCTATCAGTCAGGGCTCAGCGTAAGAAACAAACATTCCTTGAGCTATTTTAAGAACTGAAAGAGTTTTATCTTTTTAGAAATGAGAGATTATGAAAGCCCTTGAGCATGAAAGTCATCCTTACCAGGAGGACAGGGATTTCATCTCTCTCTCTCCTCACTTTTTCAGCACACGGAATAGTGCTTGGCAAACAGGGAGTACTCACCAAATATTTGCTAAATGAATGAATGTGCAGCTGTATGAGATCTGATATTACCTGTTAATTGTGGAGCACCTGCTTGGTGTCAGTTGCTGCAGGACATCTGGCTTCACATTCACAGTAAATGTTTAAGGTGTTTACTATTAACCATTTATGGATGATCAAACCAAAACACAGATAATTTAAAAGATTCTAGGACAACATGGTTAGAAAATGAAGGTCTAAATGAAGCCAAAAATCTTTCTGTATGCCAGTGTTTCTTGCTGACTCTAAATTAGCTTTTTAAAAAATCAATAGACTTTACTTTTTAGAGTAGTTTTAGGTTTATAGAAAAATTAAGCAGAAACTAAAGGAAGTTCTCACATATCGTCTCAGCATTCCCTCTCCTAGTTTCTTCTTTTATTAACATCTTGCATTGGTCTGATACATTTGTTAGATTAACAAGCACTTTGTACTTATTACAAATATTTTACAATAATTTATACATTATTATTAACTAAGGCCCATAGATTACATTAGGGTTCGTTCTTTGTGTTGTAGAATCCATGGATTTGGACAAATGCAGAATGACATGTATGCACTATTGCAGTATCATACAGAATAGTTTCACTGCCCTAAAATTTTCCTGTCTTCCACCTATTTATCTGCCTTTCCTGTATCCCCAAATCCCTTGCAACCAATTGTGTTTTTAGTGGCTCCATGGGTAAATTAATGTTTTCCAGCAATTCAGTTACTCCTTTTTACTTTATTAAATTCAGAAGTAATCATTTAAGGAAATGTCCTGTTACTTTATAACTGATAATATCTAGAAAATATTAAAAGCACTTTTTCTATATGTGACCCAGGTTTTCACAAAGTTCATGATAAAGATAAAAAAGAAAATGTAAATACATATGAATTCTCTTAAAATATAGTATGGAAAGTCTTAGCAAGTATATTATGAATAAAAAGGTTAATTAATTCTAAGATCATTATCATTCATGATTCCTGGTAGACTGGGAGAATGTCTTTTGGGTGATGAATATTCTACAATGAAGAATGCACAATATGGCAACTGCGTAACTGTAAAGGCTTAATGGGATCATAATTTATATATACCAAAAAGAAAGAAGGCATAAGTGCTGGAACAAATTTAATATTCCTATGAAGAAATAGCTAGCATATGATCTGAACAACTTAAAGCTTATTTTTGGCCTGTATACTTTGTGCAAAACACAATAATTCATGAAACTAAAATTAAGGAAAAATTAGCCACCAGAGAAAGTAGTAAAATAATAAAAAAGAAATTAACCCAGCATAGTCAATATATGCTGTGTTCTCTATCAGCAAGAACATAAAATAAGTGGCATTTAAAAAGTAATTTACTTCCTTAAAAAAATTCTGCAGTTTTGCATGACAACATATTGTAGGTTATGCTCTGATAAAGTGTGCATCATAATGTTTATAACTCTTTAGGGTAAAAATAAAAATACTTTATTCTCAGCAGTCTGAAAGTGACCATATTCTATAAGTGTTATGCTTGTAAATGAGCAATAATCATTAAATAAAACATTCTAATGTTTAAGTGTATAATAAACTTGCACCCCCATTTGCTAGTATTTACTTGCTCCTCAACTATAGCATCTAGTTAAAAATATTTTCAATATGAATTAAGCAAGAGTTGTTTGTTTTGTTACACAAAATTTAAAGAAATAATATTTGAGAGACTCTACAATCTCTTCTTCAATAATAATAATGTAGACAATATCATAGCAGTATGCGGTTGTTATAATTTCTTTTCTCATTAAACATGTTGTACGAAGATTATCCCATATAACTTTATGGCAAAATCAAAATCCATATTATACCCCAAATGTAAATACGGTTTAAAGAATCTTCCAATAAAACTATCGACAGATGTATAAATACATGATTTAATAGTTTTCATGTAAGTAAAGCATTATCTCTTGGGAACAACAAATCCTGGGATGTGAGATCTGTAATACTGTACTCTTTGCCTAAAGTGCTGGTGGAGAACTGAACTGCTACATCCACAAATTTCTGTTTCCCCATCATCCAGTACATTTTAGAACTTCTTTAATGCTTTAGAGGCATTAACTAATCATTACACCCAATAACTTAAGTTTTTAATGCCTTTTACATGACCAAAAGAAAGGGCAAGCTAGCACTATAAATCAGCATGCGGCCAAGCTAGGAGCATGTGACGCCCATGATATGATTTAGAAGACTAAACTTGGTTTTTCCCAAAATGATGTCCACAAGGGGGCTACTGATGGATGCTAAAGGAAAGGGCCAGGCCGTGGAGGGGGGAGAAACTCCACAGAAATGCTTGACCTAGTCATTAGAAATAATGCATTATTTCTCAGTAACATTTCATCATGCCTCTGCTCTATGATCACTAAAATAGTTGGAAATTAGAAGGTGGGCACAAGAGTTTATAGAGACATGAAAAATTAGTTCAACGTGCCTGGAGGAAATGACCTATATTTGTCATTGGATGTAGCACTTAGTGATTTCTTCTGACCTTGGTCAAAGGGATACTTGTGATCATCTACGCTTTGATACTTAAATAGGAAGTAGTTCACAATCATTATCACTCTGTTGTAGGATCATAGTTTTCTGATCACCTATTTACCTTGACTTCATGGTCCCTCATCATTTCTTTGAGACTCCAAAAGATAGATGATTTATTTTGGAAAAACTACTCTGGATGTGCCCCCCCATTTTTGTATAGTTACATCTCTTCATTTGTGTCTACCAAGTTTACGAAGTTTCAGTGTGTGGGACTTTTGCCAAAGGAACCAGCTTATAGAAATCAGACATAACATGCATAACAAGTATTATATTAATTTTATTCTTTCCCTTATTTTATTTTTCTGACATTTTGCCTGTGTCTTAGATTGTGATTAAATACATGCTTTAATGGTTGAGAATACTTGCTCTAAACTGCACTGCTTACATACAATTATGGTTCCATCATTTATGACATGATTAATCTTGGGAAAATTGACTAAATTCTATGGGTCCCTCATTACTCATTTGAAAATAAGTGCATTTCTCGTACCAATTAAATAAGGTTTTATATATATATATACATTGTAACTTTTTTAAGTTTTTATTTAAATTCCAGTTAGTTAGCATGCACTTAGAATAGTGTTCAACATGTAGTAAGCCCTCAATAAATATTAGCTAATATTATTAGTTTTATTATAATTTTAATTTAATCCTATTAAATCAGTATTTTCCCTATTTCATTTGTTGAAATTTTGATATATTTTTACAAATTAATTATATTTCATCCCCAGGTAAAACTCCAGTTTGGAAAATTAAAAAACTAGTTTCTAATTTTGCTTCTAGTCTACTACTTTACCGTGAAGAGATGCTTTTAACCTCTCTAGTTTATTATTCTGCAAATATATAAACATAAATTATGTTTTTCATAAGTCCTTCTAGGTCTATAATTCTACCAGTCAAAGCCATTTGTTTGGGTTACAGCTGACAGAGGTTTGAATATCTCCAACTATATTTCCTATTTTGAAATAATCTACATGTCAACTACCTCATTTGTACCATAAAATGCTGTCATACTCATTTTTAAAATTATTTCAATGTTTGAATATAACATGGATGCAATTTTGTAAACATCAGAGATTCTGTACATTGTCTTGGGTATTAGACTACCTATAGATATATTCAAGATTATATTCTGGGTTAATATATCCTCCTCAAAATATCTTTGGCATTCAACTTTTAAATTATGTTAAAGACACAATTCATTAGTGATATAATTTTTCTTGGGACAGTTTTTCTTTTGGAGAGATTATAAGACAAAACTGGTAAATAATGTAGGTAATCAAGCACATAAAATTATCTAAAAATACTACATGCTGACAAATAGGTAATTATGTGTGTGTGTGTGTAGTTCTAAAAGCAATTTCTGAAGATTATTCAGGAAAAAAGGGGGGCACGATTAATTTCAGTGACAATGAATTTACCTGTGAAAGTCTGCAATATCAAAAAGCAAGAATGAAACCAACTACCTGAGTGAGGGAACAAATCTCTTGTTTTTATCTATATTGTGAAGCATAATATGAACTGAATAAATGAGTGAAAGTATGATAACAAATTAGGTTTATATTGATGATTTTGTGGACCTATTTCCACATGGAAGAAAAATAAAATTATTTACTTAATATATGTGGTTGATTTATTGAATCCCAAAATATATATATAATTTATATCTATCCCACATGGGGAATCTCCTTATTTCATATTTATAGTAAAACCCTTTGGAGAGACACATTCCTTCATGGGTCTCTTAAGCTCCTACACATTTTAATTGACAACTCTTTTTACCTGGCATACTTCTTAGGTATGGAAATAGGTAATTCCCCACAAGTAATCTTGAGGAATAAGGTAACATTTGCCTCTGGAACAAAGAACAAGCTTGCTTCCTAAGTGGTGGATCCACACCAGTGGATCTCAGTGTTTTTCACCTGCAATACAAACCCTACCTTCCATTTGGTCCCATACTGCTTCATCCCTGTGGGACTTTCGGGTGACCAAACTGATGCAAATGTGGATTTACCTGTTACTTGCTATGCTGTGAATATTAATCTTTTGTCTCTGAACTCTAGAGTCTTTTTCTTCTGGCATTGTCTATAAAATACTAATAGGCTAATGTAATGGCTTGTAAGTAGGCTAAAATCTAATTCAAGACCTGACACAGGTGACGTTTTTGAGGATTTTTCTCCTGTAAAACTTCAGAAATAATATTTTATTATTTGACATTATTAGCTATGATACTATGTTTGATTAAATTAATGGCTTTTATTAAATTTATTTTAAAAACATAATAAATAGTAAAAGTCAGTATAGTAGTATAACAACTATTATATAGCTTTAGAGTAAAATGTGTTTTATTAATTCTAAATTGGTGTCTGCCTTTTTATGATGAATTTTAGGGGACTAATGAGTGAAGGTTAAAAGTACATTTTATGATAAGGACATTCTCCACATGATGTCTAATGATAAAGATTGTAAATATTACTTTATTTGTACTTTTAGCCTCAGGCTCTGTCTTTATGATGGTAAATTATCTAGTCTATTTAATAAAATAAATTAATTAATCTGTCTCATATCTTGTTTTATTAGCCCTACAATGAAAGTTTTAAAACCATGAAAGGATTAATAAAACTCTTTTAAAGATAAGAGTATAAGAAATATCAGGACATAAAAAAATTAAATATATCTACAATAGGAAAATTTGCATTTTTCAGGATAATTTAAAACATTCACCCCACCATCTAGATGTTTTGCTTCCCAAATGCCAAGAATCTGCTGTTTCAGGGTTACAATTTTTGAAATTTTAAGGGAACATTCTGTTGGAAGGACCAGGAGACTGACCTAATTTGTTTCTGAAGCTTATTGTTATTGGGTGATGAAAGATGGGTCCAGCTACCACTCTGACAGGGTGAAAAGATGTTGTCTAAATAACTGTGTCTATACAGTGGTTTGTTTCTTTTTCTCCAAGCAAGGAAAGGGTAATCTAGATAGCAATTACATACTATATAAATCTCTTTCTCACAAATACAATTGATATCGATTTGTTTGGAGAAAACATTTTAATTCCATTTTGAGCAACACACAATCTCCTTCCAATATCATGTTATATCATCATGTTCTTTTATATTTCAATTATTCTGCTTCTCAGAGTGTCCTATTAAAATCCTTTCTGATCATGAAAATATGCATTGGTAACATTCAAAAGTCTATTTAGAGACTCATCAATCATGGTATTGAATAATAATAGGTTTATCATATTCCCCTGTGAAGTGCCATTTTGAAGCATAAATTCATTAGAAATATTAGCTTAAATTTCATTTTACAGAAGAATGCCAAACCATTTGTTAATTAAGGACCACTTAAAAAAAAAAAAAAACGAAATAAGCACAAATTGCCTCAGGCTGATGAAGGTACATAAACATGATGACATGAAAGGAGCGAGCTAAAAGCATTTATCTATGACAGGAATTTGAAGCTACCTGGAGAGTGCACTTCTATTAACTTAAGAAACAAATCATCAGTAATGATGTTAGGCTGCATAAAAAACACTTCAGGTTGTCCCTTAAAAAAAAAGGCTGTTTTTCTTTAATTAAGATGTCTATGGTTTACAATATTGTGATATTGACTAATATATTTGCCTCTTCAAACTGCATTTATCGAATTCTGCATCCAGAGTCTTTTAATTACTCTAAACTAGAAGTAATGTGTACAAAGGGAAATAGAGTCCCCACTTTTGAAAATGTATATATATAATAGAAAATTTTCTTTATGATGAGGATTTTTTTGGATTTGTTTTGGCTGTCTAGTATCAGTATCTAACATTTTCTTAAAAGGATCACTTGTCCTACATGTCCAGTAATGTGATTCAGATAAGACGTAGTGCATGCCCAACTTTAGGCATGAAGTGGCTATCACTGCTGGCTATGAACATGTTACTCTACTTTGTTATTCCCATCAGAATAATATTAAAGAAGGACATGCTATAGAAATTAGAGTTTATAGATTCATCACAAACCAATTACATTCCCAGCAGCTTTTCTTTTTTTTTTTTTTCTATTTATTTATTTATTTATTTAGTTAGTTAGTTAGTTAGTTAGTTATTTTAAAGTAAACTCTATGCCCATTGTGGGGCTTGAACTCACGATCCTGAGATCAAGAGTCACATGCTGTACTGACTGAGCCAACCAGGCACCCCTCTTTTTTTTTCTTTTTTAATAGAATTCAGCTAGTGATTATGTTATGTGGAAAAGCAAATAAATGAGAGTAGATGAAACAAAGGTAGGGATGCCTGGGTGGCTCAGTTCGTTAAGCATCTGCCTTCAGCTCAGGTCATGATCCCAAGGTCCTGGGATCAAGTCCCACATCAGGCTCCTTGCTCATCGGGGAGCTTGCTTCTCCCTTTGCCTGCTGCTCCCCCTGCTTGTGCTCTCTCTCTCTGACAAAAAGAAAAAAAAAAAAAAGGTAGAAGACCCATACTACCTGAATTCAAGACCTAAAATAAAGCTAGGGTTATCAACATGGTATAGTATTGGTAAATGGATGGACATTGACTATACATTGTGAACCGATAAAGTGTCACATATACTATCAATTTATTTGATATGAATATGCCCAGAAACTCAATGGAATAAATACATTTTAGTCAGCTAATAGTAATGGAACAATGGAATGTCATATACAATCAAATGAACCTCCAAGTTATACACTGTGCTACATTAAAAAAATTACTAAAAATGTATCATAGACCAAAATGCAAAACCTCAAATATAAACATTCTACAAGAAAACATTGAAGAGATTCATTGTGACTTTGAGTTAGGCAACTATTTTTTGATATGACACAAAGGTGTAATCCATTAAAATATTTATAAGTTGGACTTCATCAAAATAAAAACTTCAACCTTTCCAAAGTCACTATAAAGAAATTAAAGAAAAAGTCACAAAGAAAAAAATATTTTCAAAATGCTTGTCAGATAAAGTACTTATATTCAGAATATGTAAAAACTCTCAAAACTTGATAGTAATATTTTGAAATCGGAGATGATCATAGATACTTGATCAAAGAAGATATATAGATGGGGAATAAACAAATCAAAAACGCTCATCATCAGTTTAACTAGAGAAATTAAAACCACAGTGAGATACCATGATACACCTTATAGAATAACTGGACAAAAGAAAAAAGGCAATTTGGAAATACTAAGTAAGGAACAACATTAACTCTCATACATTGATGCTGAGAATGCAGAATGGTATAGCTACTTTAGAAAACCATTTGGTAGTTTCTTAAAAATTTAAACATGCCCCAAATGTATACTCAGAGGTCTCAAATATCTGAGATATTTAACCAAGATAAATGAAAACATATGTTCACAAAAACATCAGTCCATGAATAGCAGCTTTATCCATAATCTTCAAGCCTGAAACAACCTATATGTCCTACAACTTGTAAATATATAGAGAAAGTGTAGTCCATCCATATTATGGGATACTATTCAGCAATATAAATAGATGTACTACTGACACACAAATGGTTACAATCAAATGCATTATGCTATGTAAGAGAAGCAGGATCAAAAAGATTATGCTCTATGGTTCTATTTATATACATTTGGAACAGGCACAACTATAGAGATAGAAAACAGATCACTAATTGCAAGGGAACATAGTGGGAGAAGGTCTGAATGCAAAGGACATGACGGAACGTTTTTTGCTTATGGAAATAATCTAAGCAATGATTGCGGTTGCAACACGACTTCATTTTTTTTTTTCGGTTAAAATGCAGTGAACTACACACTAAAAATTTGACATTTACTCTATGTAAATTTGAACACAACAAACCTGACTTTTAAAGAAGGGCATGCTCTGGAGTACACAATGACTAGGAGATCGTCTCAGAAGATCTCAGAGTTTAGCGCAAAGACACACAGCTATAAACAGACTGTTGAACTAAAATGTGGTAAATGCCACAATAAAAATATAAGAGCTATTTAGAAGAGGGAGCAATTAAATTTCCTTGGAGAAACAAGGTGAAAATCTTTAAAAGAGGAAAAGGGACTTAGAAGTTTTTCCAAGAGGAAAAAATTAAAAAGTAGTATCGGTAGAAGGAATAGAATTTACAAAACCAGTAAACCCTAAAAGATAGGTTTAAACAATATTGAACAGTTCAGAGCAAATTGTGCATGACCAGAAGTGGCAGTGGAGAAGGTTGAGAATGGGTATTTGATAATAAAAGTTCAAGAAGCATTCTTGATTCTAACTTTATCTTGTACCGGCTTACTGTGTCTCACGCTCCCCCGCAGATAATGTCCTTCCGTAAGTTCGCAGAAACTTAGTGTGTTTTTACGTGCTGTTGCTGTATTTGAAGGGCTGTGTCCTCTAAACCGTGCAAAGCTAGATCTTTCTCATTTCCTATTTCAACCAAAACATCACTTCCTCAGAGAAATTCCTTTTTGTAGAGGTGAGATCTTGTGGCTCTGTTATTCTCTATTTTAGTCACTCATTACTAATACTCCTTACTAATACTAATTACTCCTTCCATAATATTTGCCGAATTATGTAATATCTCATTTGTTTACTTAACACTTATTTTTTAACGCTCACTAGAATGTGCATTAGGACATCGAGTATGATGGCTTTATTCATTGTTTTAGCCCTAGTACGTTGAAAATAAAGCAGCTGGAGTTCATTAGTTGCAATAAATATTTAAAAAGTAATGAAGGAAGGAAGCCAGGAAGGAGAGGGGAGAATGAAGAAGGGTAGGAAGAAAGGAGGAGAGGAAGGATAGAAGGAAAGAACAGAGGAAGGAAGGAGGAAGAGAAGAAAGGACATACAGAACCTCTGAAGTAGGGCAGCCCTGGGTTTGAATTCAGCTACCTGTTAACTCAATTGAAACAATCGTGTCCCTCATCTATACAATGTGGATAATAATACACCTACTTAATTTTATTGCAAGTATTAAATGAACTAACATAGGCAAACCACTTTCCGTGTTGTCCTTTCAATAACACTAAAAACTATTTTAGTAAAAGGAAAATTATATTAGGAGCAAAAATTATTTGGCAATGTAACTTGCCAGTTAAGCACATGCGCCCTGGAGTCAGGCTGCCTGGTTTCAAATTCACCTTCTTTCATTTAATCTCTATGTGATTGATGGCTAATGTCCCTGCCTTCATGGAATTTATACCTAGAAGGAGAAAAAAAATATAAATGTATAAATCACTAGCTAATCAAATAATATATTTGCAGGGGAAAATTCCTCTAGTAAATAAAATTAATTAACTATGGGGACTTTTTGTTCCAGAAAAACTGTGGACTAGGCCGTTCTCAAACTCTCTTGTTAGAAATAATTAGAAATAAAGCCAAATTAAAAATAATGAAAGAAGAATAGGAAATTTGGCTGCCTTCCCAAGAAGAAAAGGAAAATTCCGAAATATATATTTTAAAAAAAAACAACCCAAAGGGGATTTGCACAAATAAGCAGAGAAGTAGATAGATAAACCAATATGGTGCTAGTCCTGGGGAGATTATTACACCAGTGTTTGGGATCTAATGTCCTCAAAGATGGTACGAAAAGTCTTTGGTCCATATCACTAGATGAGTTTGAAATGAAACTTATTTATAAAGTCTTAGTCTTACAACCCCATTGTAAGTGATCCTATGATACCCTACTGCCTAGATCTGGATCTCTGACTTAGGTTTTCTTTTTTTCTGAAGTTTTAGGAAGGGGCTCTTCCAAAACCCAGCAGGCCCAAGTGGTGGGGAATTAGAAATCCCTGGGAACAGCCTCAATCAATAGAGACTGTTATATAATGTGTGTGTGTGTGTGTGTGTGTGTGTGTGTGTGTGTGTGTGTGTGTTCGATTCTCAAGTGGGATAACCCTGTTTCTTAGAGCTCGGGTAACATCATTTCTTTGCAGAATTAAATTCCATTGGTTCACAGCTTGATAATACCTTCTTCTATTGGCTGCTTTGTCTTTCCTATATCTCTACTTATATTTCCTGAAATGGTCACATTACTTTCACTTGAATCCCAATCTCAGTGTCTTCTGGGAAAACAGAAATTATGAAAGCCAGAAGAAACAAACTAATGACTCTTTCTATTCGTCTGGGAAAATTAATAGGAAGTAACAAAACAAAAAGGAGGATATTTCCCAAATAAATTTCTATAAAAGTCAATTTAAGAATCTATGAAATAGGGGCGCCTGGGTGGCTCAGTTGTTAAGCATCTGCCTTTGGCTCAGGGCGTGATCCCAGCGTTTTGGGATCAAGCCTCACATCAGGCTTCTCCGCTAGGAGCCTGCTTCTTCCTCTCCCACTCCCCCTGCTTGTGTTCCCTCTGTCCCTGGCTGTCTCTCTCTCTGTCAAATAAATAAATAAAATCTTTAAAAAAAAAAAGAATCTATGAAATAGGTATTCAATTTTCATCTTTGGAAATTAAAAAAAAAAAATTTCTCTATTTCAGAGTATTTACCCAAAGAAAACAGACACACTAATTTAAAAAAGATATATGTACCTCTATGTTCATTGCCTCATTCTTTACAATAGCCAAGATATGGAAACAAACTAAGTACCTATCAATAGATGAATGGATAACAAAGATGTAGTGTATACACACACACACTCACACACACACACACACACACACACACACACGATTATTCAGCCATAAAAAAAGGATGAGCACTTGCCATTTGCAACAACAGGGATGGACCTAGAGGGTATTATGCTAAGTGAAATAAGTCAGTTGAGAAAGACCATATGATTTCATTCATATATGGAATCTAAAAAAAGAAAACAAATGGATAAACACAAACAAAAGCCAGAACAAGACCCATAAATACAGAGAACAAACGGATGGTTGTCAGAGGGAAGGGGGTGGGGGGTGGGGGAAAGGGCAAATGGGTGAAAGACAGTAGGAAATATAGGCTTCCAGTTATGGAACATATAAGTCATGGGAATAAAAGGGGCACAGCATATGGAATATAGTGAATGATATTGTAATAGCAGTGTATGGTGACACATGGTAGCTATACTTACGGAAAGCGTGGCATAACATATAGAGAAGTTAAATCACTATGTTGTACACCTGAAAATAATGTAACATTGTGTCAACTATACTCAAATGAAAAATTATAATAAAAATCTAATCAGGGTTTAAAAATAAATTGCTTCCAATGAAACCAGAAAAAAATAGTTTCATTTTTAGTCCCACCACTGAAAACTCAAAGTTTCATTCCAAAAATTCACCATCAGTTAAATTTGCTTTTAAAAATCACACACTATTGGGTAAAGAATCTTTTTTTTTTTTTTTCTAGAAGTGACCCAGTAATCCTAAAGCATGTGAATCCTTGAACCTGAAGAGTCATTCTCATGTATTTATTTTTTATTTTTTTCAGATTTTTATTTAAATTCTAGTTAGTGTAACATTGGGTTGAGGAGTAGAATTTAGTGATCCACCACTTACATGCAATACCCAATACTCAACACAAGTGCCCTCCTTAGTACCTATTACCCACTTAGCCCATCCCCCACCCACCTCTCCCCCACCAATCCTCAGTGTGTTCTCTATAGTTGAGTCTCTTATGGTTTGCTTCCCTCTCCATTTTTTTCTCTTTCCTTATGTTCATCTGTTTTGTTTCTTAAATTCTACACGTGAGTGAAATCATATCGTGCTTGCCTTTCTCTGAATGACTAATTTCGCTTAGCATAATACCTCTAGCTCCATCCACATTGTTACAAATGGCAAGATTTCATTCTTTTTGATGGCTGAGTAATATCATGTATTTGAAACCCAGATTAAAGAACAATAAAATTTAGAAAAAAAATGCCATTTTAAATATGCAAGCAGTTTTCTGCCTTGTAATTGGGGAGTACTTAAATTCATTCTTGGGTTAACTGTCCCTGTTTCAGCTGGTATGATCTTGGAAAACAAACATTTAGCTAGAAATTTTAATGCAGAGACCAAATGATAATGGAGTCATCTCAGAATTAAAGACTCCAAAGACCTTGCTCACTCTGGGTGATGGTGTGTCCTGAAGTCCACTGCCCAGAATAGTCATATATCTGATTTCACTGCCTCCAATGGAGAAGACTTTTTTGAATTAATAAAAATTTAGGTTGTGTTATGCCCATAAAGTCCTTCTTATTCTTGCAGGGATATGTCTACCTTATTTGAACAATTTCCCAGAAAATGAAAGCTAGAAGCTAGGAGGAAGAATGTAAAATCTTAAGTGTGGATTTTCATGTCTTTTGAGAAGAAAAAAAAAATTGGTTTGAAGTTTTTGTATTCCCAATTAAATAAAGGCCTTAAGGCTAAACCAAACCCGAACCTTGGGTTCAAACACACTTGAAAAAGACTTATATCAATTGCATATGACTCATATAAGGATGCAATATAAAGAAATGATGAGCAGGCAAAAAAATCTAAGAAAAGGATCACAGAATTAAACCATAACAAGATGCCTCACCAAGGAAGATATGCAGATGTCTGATTAGATATGAAATGATGCTCAACATCATGCGTTATTAGTCACATCACATCAAAACATAGATGTGATACCACTGAACACCTAATAGAATGCCTAAAATCCAAACAGACAACAATACCCAGAGTTACTGATGACGCAGAGCAACAGGAACTCTCGTGGATCACTAGTGTGAATGTCAAACGCGTACTTTAGAAGACAGCTCAGAGTTTCTTGTAAGATTAAACATAGACTTAACATACAATCCAGCAATGACACCCCTAGTTCATAAGGTAAAGAACTCGGAAATCTCCCCATGCAATAGACAGTGTCTAACTATAAGAAGGAGTCCTTCTCTTGGCATGAAGTACTTGATTAAAAGAATTTTTAGGTTTAACAAATTTTCTAGCCCTGGCCACAATTTTTTGACCATCTTTCCAATTTCATCAGTTGGATAATCTTAATTATAAGTCTCTTCAATAAACAGGAAGTAAATGTTTAAGAATAAAAAGAAAAATGTGATAAATAAAATAATTTAAAATATAAGAGTATAAACAGAAATAAAAAGATCAAAAGATAATAAAGAAACCATTTTAAATCCTTAGCATTTGCACTTTTGTAATTGGATTTCACATAAAAATATTGACCCTAACTATAATCATTGTGTTGTTTTATGCTTCTATTTAAGGTGCATAAAACATTAAATGTCTAATTTAATAAATTAAAATTTCCATCAAATATTCAAAAGTATATTTAAGTAAATCAACATTTTTCAAATTTGAAGAAATCAAATTTGTCAAATTCATTAATTTTTTATTACTTGTTTGAATAGTATGTGATTAATGAGATTGAGGTACAAATAGTGATAGTTTACTTCCCATGAGAAAACCCTTTTTTTTTTTTTTAAAGATTTTATTTATTTATTTGACAGAGATAGAGACAGCCAGCGAGAGAGGGAGCACAAGCAGGGGGAGTGGGAGAGGAAGAAGCAGGCTCATAGCAGAGGAGCCTGACTTGGGGCTCAATCCCACAACGCTGGGATCACTCCCTGAGCCGAAGGCAGATGCTTAACCGCTGTGCCACCCAGGCGCCCCGAGAAAACCCTTTCAATATTAAAGAGTATATCAAGAATGAGGTATTTACCTCACATTGAAAAAATGATTATTAGCAAACAAACACAGGTGCACCTTAGGAAATGTGAGTACCTGTACATTTCTTCACACAGATACACATACACACAAACACAATTATGTCACCCTTTCTTTTCCACTTATTTTTTTTCTAGATAAACTTCATTCATTCTTTTGTCTTTTTTCTTTCTTTCTTTCTCTTTCTTTCTTTCTCTCCTTCCTTCTTCCTTCCTTCCATTATTATTATTGTTTATTATTATTATTATTATTATTAATATCATTATCATCATTATTATTATTGTCTCTACTTGTCTTATCTAAATTTGCCATATAGGTTTCAAATAGCTGGACCCAGAACTGGCTAATTTCTATAGTAAGGATCTCATAAATGCATGCTCAAGAAAAATATTCATTTCATTCTGTTAAAAGAAAAAAATGTAAATTTTAGGCCCTAACTTGTAATTTTCAGGCAACTAAATCCTTCCTGGGAGCAAAAGGTATTTTCACTTGCTTTTCGCTCTTATAATGCCCCTGTGGAGCTTTTTGCAGTACCAGGCAGAAATATTTATTTGCTGAATTTATATACTATTCACCTAGGGCAAGTATTCTTTGCAGTGGAGGTAGAATATTTCAATTTGCATTGTTCTTCTCTGCCTGCCATAAAATCTAATTGTGTGCACTCTGTTCAGTGTATTGCTTGAAAATGCTTTCAAATATCTTTGGAATACTGTTGCTGAAGGAACACATTAACAGTCTGGAAACAATGTGAATTTTAACTGTGTTCTGAGAAGATACACTATGTTAAAATACATATGCTAGAAGGCCATGTAATTCACATCACACTAGATACAGCATTCTAGCTAAGGTTCTAGCATAACCAAATAAGTACCTTAGTTCAATTACAACTGGTCTCCATTCTTCAAATAGCCTTGACAAATGCTGAAGACCACTACAGAAAATATTTAACCTTCTTCAAAATAGAGGCCAATCTTTCAACTCAGATATTGAATGTGGCACATAAATGCACAATTATTTCACTTCAGTAGGCATTTAGGCATGAAAATAGGTATTAGCTTTAGCTAAGCGTCAACAGGGGAGCTCAAATGTGCAAATTATAGATACCTTTTTGATGCCAGGTTTTGAAAATTTCAGCCAGAGTATATTGACAAGTTGTGAAGTTTTGCACATATATAAAATGCAGTGATTTGATCAGGTCAAAAATATCTTGAGTATTGTGAAATTTTATTGAGACAACTCCTAAAGGACTGGCACAGGGGAAACACATAAACATTAAAATTAAACACTCATTCCAATAGTGAGAAATCTATTTGAAGAACAGATTTATGACTTGACACATACTAAATTGATTGTAAATTACTGCACATTGTGCCATTTTATTTTCCCATAATTTTACATTGTATAATTCAGGTCTCTTTATAGTCCCAGATTCCAAGGTAATAAAACATCAGAGCTATTTTCTCATCCTTTCATTTACTCATTTTTAAAAAAAAATGTATAGCACAATTCTTACAAGCTGGACTGTATTCATGTTAGAATTCCCAGGGAAAGATTAAGTGCCCTTTTTCATAATAATGTTGATGATGATGGGGATGATGATGATGATTTTAATAATGACTTTTTGGCTGCCAGAAGTCATACAGCATTCTGGTTGAAAAATGGTGTGTGCTTTTTCAGCCAAATGTGAATTTCCTTTGAGTACTGCAAATGGCACTTCAAACGAGAAATCCAATACATTTGCTGCTGTTTAAATAACTTAAACTTTTTTCCCCATCAATCCAGCAAAGTTGTTACTAGATCTATGTAGGAGTTAAAACATGTTTGAAAAAATTACAGCTTTTCTGACTCCTTGGATAAATTATATTTTTAATCCTTGTCTCTTACCTACACCATAAAGAAAAATAGATTCACTTATTTTCTACATCACAACATCTCCATCCTGCTTTCTCCAATGATACAAGGGCATAAAGTAAGTATTTTTGTTGGCAAGATTATATAGGAATTTCTAATGAGCACTTCTATTTACCGGCCAATGTCTTTTGGAAAGTTTGAAACAGATAAGGAATATGTAATTCACATGCCTCATTATTTAAGAATACCAATCATGCTGACCAGTATTAGTATAGGTGGTTTTAATTTTCTATGAGACTGTCTGGAGGGAGGAGAAATTTGACTAATATTGACCCAGATCTTAATTTAGATACTTACATATGGGGGAAAAAAGATTCAAATAGTGAAATCTATTCATTCCTTTGCAATCGGTAAATAAGCACTTATAAGAATCAATTGTCTAATTTTGATCAAGATCATTCATTAACTTAACAACTATTTATTGAGAGACTTCTATGCCATGGGAATAAGGTGAAAAATCATTTGTTCGACTTGGCAAAGTGAAACATCATTCAGGAAAATATTAGTTGTACTTGTGACTTTTTTTAATGTAACCGAATGTACAAAAATGTCTTATGTAAATATGGTCAGAAAAGATCAGAGATTTTGAGTGCAACAATATACTTTTTAAAGATTAAATGAATTTAGAAATGTGGCATTTTTAAAAGATTTTATTTATTTATTTATTTATTTATTTATTTATTTATTTATTTAAGAGAGTGAGCATGAGCAGGGGGGAGGGGCAAAGGGAGAGGGAGAAGCACATCTCCTGCTGAGCGGGGAGCCCAATGCTGGCCAATCCCAGGACCCTGAGAACATAACCTGAGCTAAAGGCAGATGCTCAACCAACTGAGCCACCCAGGTGCTCCAGAAATATGACATTTTTAATGATTGTAACATTTGGATATTTTCACTGAATTTCAAATACCACTGCATTGATTATAATTCAGTTATCAGGCTAGTGAATAGTACACTTTATCTGAAACTTTATATATATTGCCAGATTTTAAAAAGAATTTAAACCATGAATACGGTGAAAATCTAGCGATTTCTTTTTAGTGCTATTGCTATCAATTTTAGATATCATTTTTCTTCAATTTTATGTATTATTTTAAAAATCACTATTGATATTCTTGAGCATGTATAAGAAGGTATAATTTGGGAAAAATGAAATATCAAATGTCTTTAAAAAGTAAACACAATAATTGAGAGATAAATCTAAACTACTGGGTCCTGGGAGTCCAACGGCAATTCACATGATTTGCCTTAAGGGAATTGGGTTTGTGTCACAGGGTTATGTCTACTCCAAAATTATTTGGACAATAATAAGTTGAATAAAGTATTTAAAAATATTTTTGAACCTATCTAAGCCTATAAAATTTTAGTATGCTGTATAACTATTTCTCAAATTTTTTTGAATCTCTTTTTCATAGAAAGCATTATAAAATTGGAGACCCTTACAATTTTTCAGAAATACTATGTTAGAATGATTGAAATAAATTATATCATTTGAGAAATAAAATACGCATCTGATACGAAAATGTCAGCTACTCACTTACTTTTCCTTAGCAATCACAGAGTGCTAGATTAGTAAGGAATCAGGAGGTTATCTACCTCAAAGTTATTTTAGACATAAACTACCTAACGCTGAAACAGGTTAACGACACGTGTAAGTTTCAAATCAAGAAGTACAAGGTTATTATTTGTAATGTTACTTTCATTATTGTACTGATTTAAAAAAAAATTAAGTCATCTTTTAAGAAATTTAAAGCAAATGGCAAAGTGAGTCAATTCACGGCACAACATATTTATAGCGAACTATCTTAAATTCTTATTTATTGTCTTGCTGACTTTGTTATTGAACAACTTAAACTGGAAGCACCCTAGTTTTCTTAAAAGAAAATACAAGTTATGGGAGCCAGCAAAATATTTCTGATCTGAATTGGGTTTTATTAAAGCTTAAAGACAGATGTAAATTGTGGGGATTCATAGTGCCTGGATAGACAAAATTTGTCTTGTATATGCCTCCCTGGGTGGGACTATTTGAAAAGCAAAGGAGGAGTGCCCCGAACACTGGGCCTCCTTTTGAAGTTTCTTGGCTGAAAGCAGCCAGATTCTTACTGCAGCTCAAAGTTCTCATCTAGGGATGCGATGTTTAAGTTTTGAAGAAAAACAGGCACCTGTGGTGGTCACGTACTTCACGAACTCCTTGCCTCCTCGAGCTTATCACACGCTGCCCCATATATTACTGGCCCAACCATTAAGGTTACACTTTCCTCCTTTCTTTGCTCTTGTGCCTGGTGCATTGATAGGACCTCAGTAAAAGTGGAGACAAAGCTTGGCTTGAGGCCTTTCGCCACTAGAGCGTCTGGTCCTCACGCCTCTCCTTTCTCCTACTGAGGTGTCTAGAGTATCTTTTCATTCGACGTCTCAGGGTGTGCTGGCCAAATCTGACAGTAAATGCATGTTTGAACTACTCATCAAATCTTAATAGAAATAATCCATTTGGTTGGAAATTAAATATTTGTGAAAAAAAATGTTAGCCATTTTACCTAATTTACGTACATTACTTTATAATAGCAAAGAAAAAGCATTTGACATTAACAGATAATAATCATATTTTTGAGCATGATGTATTATAAATTAAGTTCTTTCTACACTAAAGCAGTGACTTTGTTCTCTGGCAAGGCTCTCAATTAAACTAAGAATGAAGAGAGAGCCCTCTGTAAATTGTTACATGAAGAACAGCTAGGTTTGCTTCAATTGCTTTTCTCCCCTGACTATTGCACATTTCTCTGTTGTGAACACAGATTTACATGCAGTGAATTTAAGGGCAGATAAATGCAACTAATGTGATGAATGGTCCCCAGTAGTTCAGAAGAGAAAACTGACTAGCCAGAACTAGGGAGAATGGCAAAAGAAGTAAGGACTAATTACTTGTATACATTTTACATAATTAAATAATAGGACATGGAATGGCTGCACATTATTATAATTCATAGAAAGATAAGTTTTTTCATTTTTGTGGTTAATTTTACCTTTCCTACTCTTGAAGATTCTTCCTAACATTTATCTTTCCTCTAGCATATTTGGTCTGTTACACTGTTATTTCTTCTGTTGATTAAAAAAAAAAAAAGTTCTTAAAATATCTATTTTATTCTACTCATTTTTATAATATTTGTATTTCTCACTTTAGTCCCTAAGACATTAGGGACAAATGAATAACAATAACGTCCTCCTTTTTTATTTTTAATGGTTCTTGGGCATAAGACAACATAGTCAACCTATATATATATTTTTGTTTCTGCAATTGCAAAACTTTTTTTAGAGGGTTCTACTCAAGACGTTTAGTTATTCTCTCACATAATTTAAATATTTCTCAAATTTCGAAGCTTTTTTAAAAATTTCATTAATATTTTGGTTTAAACTGCATTAAAGTTGTTGAAAATGGGTTTCTCAGTAATATTCAGTATTAATAAGGAACATGGTATATTTATTCATTTATTCATATTTTACTTCTCTATAAAGGACAGACTTCTCATATTGACTACTTATGGATAATTCATTTTATGTATAGGGAACTAGATATATCAATATGATATCAATGATATAGATACTATTATGATTCATACACAAGTGCAGTTGATGAGAGAGATCAAAATATAGATGCAGATATGAGATTATTTATTGCCAAATAACTTTTTAAAAACTGGAGACATTCTGAAATTTCATCTTTATGAAATGGATAGAGTATGTTATACTCTTGCAATGGATAATTATAAAACTAATAAAATTAATAAAAGAGAAACAAAATTTCACCCATATTCCTTCAGGAGAAATGCACATGTAAAAGATAAAGATTCATTCCAGATTCTCTAAACAACATAAAGGGAAACATTATGTTTAAGCCTAGGTATCTTACGGTTTTTGGTGAAATTGTAAATAGGATAGAATCCTTGATTTCTCTTTCTGCTGCTTCATTATAGAAATGCAACAGATTTCTGCATGTTGATTTTATATGCTGTGACTTTTGCTGAATTCATGTATCAGTTCTAGCAATTTTTTGGTAAAGTGTTTCAGGTTTTCTACACACAGTATCATGTCATCCGTGAACAGTGAAAATTTAACTTCTCCCTCATCCACTTAGATGCTTATTTTTCTTTTTATTTTCTGATTGTTGAGTCTAAGACTTTTAGTATTATGTTAAATAACAATGGTGTGAGTGGATATCCCTGTCTTGCTCCTGACTGTAGAGGGAAAGTTCTCAGTTTTTTTCCCATTGAGGATGATATTAGCTGTGGGTCTTTCATATATGGCCTTTATGATGTTGAGGTGTTCTTCTATCCCTCTATCTCTCTATCCCTACTTTGTTGAGGGATTTTTATCAAGAATTGGTGCTGTATTTTGTCAAATGCTTTTCCTGCATCTACTGAAGGGATCATATGGTCCTTATCCTTTCTTTTATTAATGTGGTGTGTCATGTTGATTGATCTGTCAATATTGGACCACCTCAGAAGTCAAAGAATAAATCCTGCTTGATGGTGGTGAATAATTCTTTCAATGTACTTTTGGACTCAATTTGCTAGTACCTTGTTGAGGATTTTTGCATCCATGTTCATCAGGGATATTGGCCTCTAATTCTCCTTTTTAGTGAGATCTTTGTCTGGTTTGGGAATCAATGTTTGCCTCATAGAATGAGTTTGGATGTTTTTCTTCCATTTCTATTTTTTGGAACAGTTTGAGAAGAATAGGTATCAGCTCTTCTTTAATGTTTGATAGAATTCTCCTGGGAAGCCATCTGGCCCTGAACATTTTTGTTTGGACATTTGTGATTACTGATTGAATTTCTTTGCTAGTTATGGGTCTGTTCAAATTTTCTCTTTCTTCCTGTTTTGGTCTTGGAAGTTTGTATGTTCCCAGGAATTTACCCTAATCTTCCAGATTGCTCAATTCATTGGCATATCATTTTTCATAATATTCTCTTATATTGTTTGTATTTCTGTGGTATTGGTTGTGATCTCTCCTCTTTCATTCACGATTTTATTTATTTGGGTCTTTTCTCTTTTCTTTTTCATAAGTCTGGCCAGGGGCTTATCAATTTTATTAGTTCTTTCGAAAAACCAGCTCCCAGTTTTGTTGATCTGCTCTAATTTTTGTTGTTTTTATATCATTTATTTCTTCTCTAATCTTTATTATTTCCCTTCTGCTGTCTTTAGGCTTTATTTACTCTTCCTTTTCTAGCTCCTTTAGGTGTAAGTTTAGCTTGTATATCTGAGACTTTTCTTGCTTCTTGAGGTAGGCCTATATTGCTATATACTTCCCTCTTCTGACCACTGTTGCTGCATACCAGGGTTCTGGAGTGTCATGTTTTCATTTTAATTTGTTTCCATGTATTTTTTTTAAATTTAATCTTTAATTGCCCGGTTTGCATTAATTCTTTAGTAGCATGTTCTTTAACCTCCATGTATTTGTGATCTTTCCAAATTCTTTCTTGTGGTTGCCTTCAAGTTTCATATGTTGTGGTCAGGAAATACACATGGTATGATCTTAATCTTTTTGTTTTCTCTGTTCCTTCTAGTCTTTGTTGTTTTTGGTCCTTCTTTCCCATTCAGAGTCCCCTGTAATATTTCTTGCAGGGCTGGTTTAGTGGTCACGAACTCTAGTTTTTGCCTGGGAAACTCTTTATCTTTCTTCATCTGAATGACAGCCTTGCTGAATAAAGTATTCTTAGGTGCATATTTTCCCCATTCATCACATTAAATATATCATGCCACCCTCTTCTGACCTACCAGGCTTGTGTAGAGAAATCTGCTGCTAACCTGATTTGTCTTCCCTGTTAGGTTAGGGATTTATTCTCCCTTGCTGCTTTCAGGATTCTTTCCTTATCGCTGTATTTTGGAAATTCTGACCAAGATATATCTTGGTGTTGACCTGCTTTTGTTGACTTTGATGGGAGTTCTCTGTGCCTTATGGATTTGGATGTCTGTTTCCTTCCCCAGATTAGGAAGGTATAATTTGCTCAAATGAACCTTCTGTCCCTTTTTCCTTCTCTTCTTTTTCTGGGACTCCTATGATACAAATGTTATTATGTTTTATGGAGTTGTTGAGTTCCCTAAATCTATGCTCATGATTCAATATTTTTCTTTCCCTCTTCTTTTCAGCTTCATTATTTTCAATAATTTTATCTTATATCACTAATTCATTCCTATGTTTCTTCCTTTGCTGTGGTCATTACCTCAAGTCAGTTTTGTATCTTGGTTATAGCATTTTTTAAATTTCGGCCTGACTAGTTTTTAGGTTTTTTATCTCTGCAGTAAGGGTCTCTCTGGTTTCCTCTATGCTTTCTCAAGCCCAACTAGTATCCTTATGATTATTGTTTTAAATTCCGTTTCAGGCACATTACTTATTTTGATTAGCTCACTGGCCATGACCTCTTCCTGTACTTTCTTTTGGGATGAATTCTTTCATATTGGCATTTTTGTCTAGCTCTCTGTCTTTTGTGTATTAGGAAAGCCTGTGCCTGGTCCTATTCCACTGGAATAAAGCTTCACAGCACTCTTGATCAGTAGACCTGGTGAGTGTGTGGGGGTGGTTTGTGCTGGTGCTCTCAATCACACTTGCCAGATTTAAAAAGGTAACTGCAGAGTACAGGGAGGTGGGGCTTGGTGTTAGAGACTCAATCTTCCACTGGATGCACTGTGTCACTCACTGAAGTCCATTAGTGCAGATGGGACAGGTGAAAAATGGAGTCAGCCAGCTCTCTTCCCTGGAGATGACATTTCACACCAGCTGATGTTCAGGTAGTCCTCACAGAAGAGTGAATAATCTCCCATCTTGTGTTCCAAGATTCTGTTAGATCCTTGCCTTCACCCTGTCTTCACCTGAGCTTTCTGCCCACCCCGTAGTACAGTGCTCCTGTGTTTTATCTCAGGCGCCAGATAGGGTTTCGAAACTTCAAATTTTAGGGATGCTGTGTGACATGGACCTGTTCTGATCCTCTTGGGGAGGGTCTCACTGTGCTATAGCAGGTACCAGTTTGTCCCAGAAAAACAGTCACAGAACACGCATGCAAAAAAACAGCATCTAGATCAACTGCCCTCAGCAGGTGTCTCTGCCCCTACACTAATGAATGGGGCAGGTCAATGTTGCTGCTAGCAGTTTTGTCCCCTGAGAGGAAGTACTGCTTTTCCCAAATCCACTCCATGATGGGGAACTGTTTCTCTCAGCATGACCCAGGGGTACCTTAGAGCAGACTCTCCCCTCCTGGGCCTCTTGCCTTCCTTCACCCCAGGAGCACTTCCACACCCACCAGGCTCCACTTGGTGATGGTGTGGACTTCTAAAAATTCAGACTTTCAGCTCTGCTGCCTGTAAAAACTTGCTATAATCAGCCACTCTCATTTTCCTAGTCCCCCCTCACCTTTACCCAATGGTTTTTGGGGAAGTGTTTTCTTATGCAATCCCTTGCATGCTGCTTTATCTGTCTCTCTTCCTCTCTCCCTTCTCTCACTGATCATGGCTCTTTCCCCTCCACAGCACCTGTGATTCTTTTCTCTCCCAAATCACGTCTCCGCACCTCCTACCTTCCAGGATGTGGCCTCTTTTTTCCCTCTAGGTGTGCAGTTTGTTCTCTCAGTCCTCAGATCGATTTTCTGGGCATTCAGAATGATTTGACAATTATCTAGTTGTATTTGAGGGATGAGCTAAGTATAAGGTCCTCCTACTACTCCACCATCTTAACTACTCAAAAATATTTTTAAGGAAGCATTCTAAAAATCTTGATTGAGACATTAAAAGGGAAGAATAAGTCCATTTGGGAACATAGAAGATGCTCCACTTAAGAAATATTTTTCAGTGAAATCTAGAAGTATCCTAAAACATGAATCTGTACCAAGTTGAAGTTACTGAGGTGTTCATTGATTATATGCATATGGTATGCTATTAAAGGTAATATTGTAAATTTAATTGTTTACTCTAAAGAGAAGCTTACAAATCTCTATGAACTTTTAATTAGCTTTGGCTTTGCCAACACAGAAAGTAAAATCCAGATTTTAAAAATACAATATTATTGTTTTTTTTATCATTTTTCAAGCTGTAAATTGTTTTTCCTTTCTTATTTCTAAGATTATAGTCCTCTATAACTTTCAACATTAACTCATTCATTAAATATGCATGATGTAATTCTCATAATGACTCTCTGGAATATAAACATTCTTTCAGATATCTTTTATTCTTTACCTACTTTGTTCAGGATCCTAGGTGGAGACTAGGATTATATAGGTGAGTAAAACCATGGACAAAGTGACTCATGGTCTAATGATAGAAACATGATCCATTATAAAACAATGTACCACGTTTTATAATAAATGTATATAAGAATTGTATAAAAACACAGAGTCAAGACCATATAGAAATCAGAGTATGAAACGGAGCCTGGCTACCTCAGTTTAAATCCTGGCTCCACACTAACCCATTGTGTGATTCTGGATGAGTCATTTAACCTTTTTCTATCCCAAAATCTTTGTAAAAGTCATTAGGATTAAGTAACCTGGCACATAAGATAACTATATGTCACAGCTACAAACAACAACTAAAAGAGTAAAACATCAAATAATATGTCACTTTCCTAAAGGATATGAAAGAGGAGACTGAGCCTTGTGTTATTAACACAAGCACTGTTCTTATTTTACCACATTATTTTCTTGTACTGGTGACATTTTAGTTTTTCAGTGATTTATATTTTAAGTAGTTAAAAGAGTGGCTTAAAAATGTTTAATTTCATTTCACTATTCATTCAGTGCCATTAATGAGAACTCTCCTGATCTCTGAACAGAATAAACAAAAAGAAGCAAACAAAAAACAAATGTTTATCCCTCATTTCTTGTACCTTCAGCCATATTCCAAACTGAATCATTATTCATACCTAGGTCAATCTACAACTTTAACAATTAGTGTTAAAATCACCATTTTGCTTTAGTTCTGATTAAATATTATTAAATCTCGAGACCTTGAATTATAAGCAGAAAAAAATATAGTGTTATTTTTGTACGGCAAAAATGCTGAAATGTTATTCAGAAATCTCTTCTCAGTAGGTCTTAATTTTTGTTATATGTTCACCAGAACTGAGTTCCCCTGCAGCATGGGATCATTTATCAAGCTACCTTGTTTATGTTGCACTTCAGGTATCTCAAAGTACATGTGTCATAAGAAATTTTTTTAATTTCCTGCAAAAATGTCTTTCTCCTTTGTTACCTATATTTCAGGAAATAGCAACAGCATTCATTTGGCTAATTAGGTTGTCTTTGGAATCAAACTTAACTCTTTTGTTCTCATCCCCACAACTATTCTGTAAGTACATTCTTTAGTTTCTTTAGGATAAAACCCATATCCAGCTGTTTTGCATGACCTCATCATCGTCCTACTTAGCCATTGTTCTCTTTCACTGAGAAAAATCCACCTGTTTCCCATGGTTTTCATTTTGCCCTTCAAAGTCAATAGTCCATACTGGATCTCGAATGATGCTTTTCAAATGCCAATCATACTGTGTTGTTTACATGTTTAGTCACCTCCAATACATTTGGACCCATTACATTTGGAATAAATCCAAATACCTTCAGCCTTGGTCTAATGAGCCCTATATCAACTGACCCCTGGATATCTATCTGGCTTAAAACTCTATGTGTTCCTGCCACATTAGCTTTCTTGCTATTAGTTTAAACTGCCAAGCACAATTTTGCTATGTTCTTCCCTCTTTCCCAAATGCATTTTATATTTCTCTCCTCAGGCAGCTCTTTCCTTGTTCTGGCTTTGCTTCCCCCACCAAAAAAAAAAAAAAAAAAAAAACCAACTCTTTAGAGAAATCTTCTGTTCATTTAAAAACTGATTCCCCGATGAAACATGAGAGACTATGGACTATGAGAAACAAACTGAGGACTTCAGAGGGGAGGGGCGTGGGGGAATGGGATAGGCTGGTGATAGGTAGTAAGGAGGGCACGTATTGCATGGTGCACTGGGTGTTATACACAACTAATGAATCATCGAGCCTTACATCGGAAACCGGGGATGTACTGTATGGTGACTAACATAATATAATAAAAAATCATTAAAAAAAAAAAAACAAAAACAAAAACTGATTCCCCGAACACCAAGGGAAAGGAGAGATGGAACAACAAGGCAGAACACTCTTGATGGGAAGATGGCAGTTTTAATAAGCAGAGGACCATATATACAAGGCTGGTGTTAGGCAGCTGCAAGACAAGTAGATCTCCACAAGCCAACCACAACCTTAAATATTTTTATAGAAGCCTTAACTGGGTTCAGTCAAGTATACCATCCAGATGATCTCAACATCACCTTACTCTCTCAAGGTTACCATCTTGAAACAGCTTCCATTGTGGGAACAGTGGGTAGAACTGCAATTCCAAGGACAGGGGAGGAGGAGGAGCCTCCAGTTGCCTAGTTCCAGGTCTTGGGTTAACCAGAGGTCACATTCTCTCCATTACCTCCTCCAACACTTTCCCAGATCATCTTTTCTAAAATAATACTTCAGGCAGTTCCCCATTCCTTCTTACTAGAATAAAAGTTCTAGTAGGCCAGAACTTCTCTGAAGATACCAAATAAATATATGTCAATTACATGAAACTAATCATTTATACTGGTTTCTATGTTTATAAATCAAATAAAGATCACCATTTATTTGTATTTCATATCTTAATGGTTTACAGTAGTAAAATAAAAATGAGTTATATTCACAATGAAATTTTTTAAAGAACATTCTACCTCTCAATTCTCTAGGGTTATGTAGGAAGATGGACTTTTTCAATTAATGCCTTTGGCATTTCAATAAATGCCGACATTTCATGGCATTTCAGTCAATGCCAACAGGAAAACACTGATAGAAAATGGAAATGGAAATAACAGATTTGCTAATTGGAGATTGTATATTTTTAAATATTGGTGATACTGTGTTAACTCTTAAAATTATGCTTGAGATTGAGAAGCTGGAAAATTAAAAAAAAATCAATATGTTTTGTTTAGGGGATAAATATTTAATGGGTTTCCCTTCCTCCTTTTTTCTTATGTAAATAAAGTACATTTCAGGTTCTGCTTTATTTTTATAAAAACCTTTTTAAAAAAGGGAATAGTTACTGGATTTCATAAATTTTTAAATATATATAGAAAACCACATTATCCTCACAGACTTAGATTAACTATATTAAAAGATTTCCTAATTTTGGAGAATTTTCTATTCTTGGGATAAACTTCACCTGGTCAGATTTAAATATTTTAAATCTTTATAGGTAGATTAAATTTTATTTAAGGTATTTTGCACCAATTCTAAAATTATCTGGTCTGTATTTTTCATTGTTTTGTTTTTGTGAAAATTTTTTTATCATTGTTATTCTGATTATGCCACAATAACAAAAAATCTCTCCTACCTTTTATATCCTCTTGAAGAACTTAAGTACCATTAGAAATACAGTTTACTCAAATATATCATTGAATACATCTGTGAAAATAGTCATGCCTGGTGCTTTAATGAATAAGGTAATTCAATACTTTTCTATTTTCCTTTTATATAATTTAACTTTTAAATTGCTTTACCTCCTGGTATCTGATGATTTATATATTTGTTAACATGTTTTCATCAAAGATTTCAAAAGAATTTCCATAAGGTTGAAAACACTGATTGCATGTAATTATTTTATTTACTTTGTATTTATAGCTACATCCTTATTTTCACATATAGTTTTGTGTAATTTTGCTTATTTTTATCATTTTTGAGAAGATCACCTAAATTTATTTTATGCTTATTTTTAGTGTTTTTAAACGAAACATCTCTGGGATCTGTTTTTCAATTCTACTTTTAATTCAATACTTTTTATCACTTAAGAGTTCAACTACTCATGGATCTTTTTGTGTTTGTATTTCAGATGATTTAAATCTCATTCTTTTCAGTAGTCATGATCAGCAGCTGTAGTGCTGCTTGCCAAACATTATTCCTCTTCTACATGCTCCCTAAGTATATATTGCTTCTAGGAAATTTGCTATTTCTGAAAAGCAGGCTGAAAAAGTTTGGCCGAACCCTCTTACATTGTTGGTGGGAATGCAAGCTGGTGCAGCCACCCTGGAAAACAGTATGGAAGTTCCTCAAAAAGTTGAAAATTGAGTACCCTACAACCCAGCAGTTGCACTACTGGCATCTACCCCAAAGATACAAATGTAGTTACTGGACGGGGCACCTGCACCCTGATGTTTATAACAGCAATGTCCACAATAGCCAAACTATGGAAAGAGCCCAGATGTCCATTGACAGATGAATGGATAAACATGTGGTACACACACACACACACACACACACACACAATGGAATACTACTTAGTCATCAAAAAATGAAATCTTGCCATTTGCAACAACATGGATGGAGCTAGACTGTATTAAGCTAAGTGAAATAAGTCAATAAGAGAAAGACAATAATATGATCTCATATGTGGAATTTAAGAAAAAAAAACCCAGAGGATCATAGAGGAAGGGAGGGAAAAATAAAACAAGATGAAATCAGAGAGGGAGACAAACCATAAAAGACTCTTAATCATAGGAAACAAACTTAGGGTTGCTAGCAGGGAAAGGCGGTAGAGGGATGGGTTAACTGGGTGATGGACATTAAGAAGGGCACATGATGTAATGAGTACTGCATATTATAGAAGACTGATGAATCACCGAACTCTACCTCTAAAAACTAATAATACACTATATGTTAATTAATTGAATTTAAATTAAAATAAAAAGAAAAAATAATAAAATAACAGCCACAATCACAAAAAGAAGCAGTCTAAATTCAGATAGGTTATAAACAGGTTCATATTATATTACTTATTAGAATGTATAAAGTCATTTGTTAGATCTACATTATAGGTCATAAGTAGAAAGAGCTTCACAGCACACTACTAAAAGAAAATCCTTCATTATCTTAAAAGGATGGAAAGGGGAAAGAGAAAAGGAGAGAAAAAAATATTTTCTATAAATATCATGAGTATAATCTTTAAACAGTTTTTTTTGTTGTTGTTGTTTTTTGAGGGATTTTTTGGTAATTTTTATTTTAGGTAGATTCTACACCCAAAGTGGGACTTGAATTCACAATCCTGAGATCAAGAGTCATATGTTCTACCAATTTAGCCAGCCAGGCAGCCCAATATTTAAGCAGGTTTATGTTTTCTATGTTTCTAATGAGGGAATGACATTACAAATATGTTGACTATTTTCCTTTTCTATTTTTGTGTATAGTGATAAATACTACTAATAATACTAGTTAAAAAATAAGAAGATGCTCTCCTTTGCACACAGTCCTTGGTGTACTAAGATACTATACTTATTTTTTTAAAAGAATAAAATAGAATGAAAAATGGCTGATCATACTTCTCAACTAGAGTTCTGCCAGAAGTCTTCAAATTTCTAAACTATTATTCATAGTATAGAACTGGGAAACATCATGTTAAACATCACCCATGTGATCTATATTTTATAGAATAAATGGGAATGTTTATGAAATATATACATGATACTAGCTAAAATATATTTAATATTAAATGCCAGAAAACCTGCATGCATTCAATATTTAATATTCACAACAGGTCAGGGGATTGATACAGTTATTACAAACATTACACATTTAGGAAATATGAAAACTAAGATAGGTTAAATAATTCAAAGATCACAAAGACAAGAGTGGCCAAATTGGGATTTGAACTTGAGTCTCTCTGACTCAGGAACCCATTGACTTAATTATGACAACACTATTTATAACACAGCTACTTTCTGATCAAAAAACAGAAAATTTCAAGGAGTAAGTATCACTTCGTAAAATACATTGGAATAAATTGAGCGGGGAATGAAGGACATTTTATGCAGAAAATAGAAGTAAAGTACAATAAAATGTCAATTTCTGTTTCTGGCTGTGGCAGATTAGCTTGCTTCAGTCCACTCTATGACAATAATAAGAAACTTTGGATAAAATGGAAAAAATAAGTTCAAGGCAGTATAAATGTGAGAGCACATGTGAACTTGATCCCTTCCATGAGGCTGGCCTAACTGCCCAAATCCCAAAACAAACAAACAAGAAACAACTGAAAAGAAAATGGTACTAATACACTCATGTAAGCACACATTCAGTCCAAAATGAATCAACAGGAATTAGAATAAAAATGAAAGGTAAAAATATATCAAATTACAACTAGTTGTGTATTAAAAATAATACTTCTGAGAATAAAGTGATAATCGTATCATGAAATATATTACCAATATTCAGTATTCACTGTAACATTGAAATATACTGGAAAATCACCTCAATGCATTCCAACTAAACATTTGGAAAAATTCTGAATAAGTGATTGAGTAAGCTAACAATTGATGCAGACTTTCTGGATTTAAAAATCTAATAGAAAGACACTGGATTAGTGTTCTAGCTAATGCATCAGCCTACATCATTAATTAGAAAAATTATTTAAAATATTGATATAATAAGGAAATTTAGATTTATTGGATGATTCTAATTTATGTAAATCTATTTGTTTAATAGCATTCTTTAATAGAAAGCATTTTCCCTGCTATATTAATACATTCATTGGTTCTAGGGAAAAAAATCATGATCACAATGATATGTTCCATTTAATATTTATTGTGATACTTCAAATAATAATATATCACAATGTTTTCTTGTTATATAATAATCTGCCTTTGAGAATGACATGGTGGAAGGTAATACATATATTTCCTCTTATAGCTTCTGCAATGTTTATAAATAAAATTGGTCCATGTTAAATATATAAAATCTATTTTGAATTTCAGAGTTGAGTCATTGGTAAAGCCACTGTGTGTGTATGTGTGTATGTGTTTCTAGTATTCCACGAGCTTCTGTTTGTCTCTTCAATACATTATAATAATTAAATTTGTTGGTAAGCCAATTTTAGAAATTCCTAGGTATGTAAATTCAACATGTCTGAGAGTCGTAGCAGTACCTAATCAATGAAAACTTCGAAAGGGGAATATTAATCATAGGAACTCTAACTCCAGGTCTCTAACTGCCCAAGTAGAAAGCCCTGAAAACTATCTCCAGTTTTGATTAATGCACCCTCGAAGGAGTCTCACCCAAATCTTTCAGTTTATAGGTAAGTAAACTAAAGCAAAATAAAATTAATGAACCGTCCAAGATTAGAAACCTAAATTAAATATAGTATCTGGAAAGAACATATTTTCTCTTTGGTGATACTGCTCATAAGGAAATATATTTTATTGAAGAAGTTAATACTTAGAAGTAAAATCAACAACTTAATGGGAGGCATTGGGTGAAATATACAATGTAAGAAGAAACAAGCTGTAGTGTTTAAGTCTCAGGGAGAGGCCTGCCCAGAACACAGCTCCCCAGTGGGGTAGTTGGTTGAGATGAAACTGTGCAGGCCTCATAGTAAAGGATGAATTCTCACTGGGTTAATGATATTATGCTGAGAAAGCTATCTACAAATAAAGTAAACTGCAAAGATCAGGAAATTAATGACCTAACTATCTCAATTCTGGAAGAAAGCCCAAAAAGAGTTTCGTAGAAGTTTGTACAACAGAAATGCGTAATATGAAAAAGGAATGTATCTAGGTTATAAATAAAAAAAGGAAATTATACTTAGCCTGAGGGCACTTCTTGGGTCTTGTGGTCTGTTTATACCCCTCTGATGAAGAGGTAGCCTGTGTAAAAACTACCTGTTAAAAGCGAGTCTTTATGGGTTCAATAATTTTCTAAACAATCATTGTACTCCACATCACATTAACAACAGCATTATTATCCTTCTGCAGCTAAAATTACAGTGACATAAAATGAATGTTTAGGTTCAAAATGACAATCCAAAGTACCGCAAATGTGTTTGTTGTTCAATGAAGCTACCATTTTCTTTATTATACTAAATTATCCAAGAAAAGAGCTGAATAACAAATACATTATCAAAAATAAGCAATATTTGAAAAAAACATTTTCGGTCATTTTTATCAATATCAATCATAATGACATATTTATTAAACGTTTTAGTTGATAAAATAATGATATATATAACCTTAAAATCATTCAATCCACATCCCAAAAAAGGTAATTTACTAAAACCTTATTTGATAGTAACGGCAACATCATCATTGACCCATTTAAGCAGACATTTACACAGCCAAATGATATGTTTCAAATACAATTTGGGCTTTCCCCCTAGTCTCAAAAGTTACACCAAACCCAGAGAAATAGGACCAAAAACATTGATAAAATGTTGATAAAGAAAATCATATCCACTAACCCAATGTTTAGACCATGTTAAGTACAAGACATATTTATTTTCAAGTTTATTTTTCTTACATATACAGAAATTCTAATATCATGTTAGTAACACTTCAAATAACACTTAAATTCTATCACTAGATTTGAGCAGGACTATTTGATGAATCCAGCTCTAGAGTAGAGAGAGGGTGATGGCCACATACATCCCCAGGACCTAGATTTCTACTGCCAGTCTAAGACTCAGCTTAATCAGAACATAAGAGAATGTTCTTCTCCCACACCCCACCACCATACTAACAAAACTCACATAAAACTAACCAGAAATGCAGCAGGAAGAACCGTAAGAAATAGTTAATCTGTGGTGAGCAGTTACGCAATAGGAGGAATCAAAGACAAGCAAGGAGCAGAAATTGAGAAGAATCCTCTGACAAACCCACACACTCTGCAAAGAAGATATTATTATGAGAATTTCAAGCCTTGCGTGCAACGCAGACAAACAAATTTCAAATCCAGTTCAACTCCTGACTCTATTAATACACCCCCCCCCCACAGTATACGCCTAGCAGAAAGAGAGGCATGCTCAAGTCTGAGAATATGTATTTACCTCGGCTTCAACTCTCCAAAACACTAGGTTTGATTTTCAACAAAAAAGTACATGCAATGCAAGACACATTTTTGTGTCTCCAAGACACATACAAATAATAGCAAATACTTTATGTTATGCCAGATCCTGTCCTAATTGTTTTTAAAGTATTACTTCATTTAACATTTAGGATAACTGTCAACCTAGTTATTATCGTCTCTCTTTTACAGATGCGAAAACTGAAATACAGAAAGGTGAAGCAGCTTGCCCATAGGCACACAGCTGATAAACTGCAGATTTGGAATTCTAACCTAGGTTGTCTATATCAAGAATCCATGTTTTTAACTGCTACGCTATCCATCCCTCCGGTGCCTCCTAAACATGGAGACATGAAGTATTCAACATTCCGCCATAATACAGTCAAAGATATGACATCATGTGACATCATTTTTCATACAATAATGTAGAAGTAACTGGGGAAAGCCTTTAATCAAATTGTACATTATATTAGCTTAATTAAATGTACATTAAGAAGGAAAGGAGGTACTGTTTTTGGTAGAACAAGAGGAAATCACTAATGGACTAAATAAAATATTTATGAAGTTTTTATTAAACTGTCTTATTTAATTGTCTTCACTGACTTGACTAATTTTGTCTCTGGTAAATTACACTCTAAATTGTTGTTATTTTTAGTAGCTCTTAAATAAGACATTCTAATGAATGAAATTTGGCAACCAGCAAGAATAAATAAGGACATGCACCTCCATGTATTTAAACAGTTGAGATGTGTTTCTGAGATATAAATATAACTCTACACTTTTAGTACATAACACACAGAGACTTTACTCTTAATCCAAAAGTATATACACAGATACACTCACAGTATGTGGTAAGGGGTCAAGAGATATTCTGAAAATGTTAAGAAAATTCAATTATTTTAAATAAGATTTTTTAGCAACTATGCCACACTCTAGCATTGAAATGGGCATTAAACAACATTCTAATGGACCTAGCTTTTATTTTGCAAATTATTGCAATTTTATTTGAAAGTCTAGATATTAAAGGAAGCCAGTTTATTTGTAATCACACTTAAAAAAATAATTTAAATCCAATTACATACTTGTGAAACTTCTTTCTTAAAAACAACTTCCAATAGTAAGAGTATTCCAAACAATAAACTGAAGATTGTGAGATAAGTACAAAGTTTTATGAAAATGTAAAATTTTATAAATATGAGCTAGCAAGATTAATTTATTCTTTAAATTTTGCCTTGGAGTTCAGTTCTACTACAAGTGTTCTTTTTGTACTAGCCAAGAACATTATAGATTCAAGAAACAGAAACCAATCCAAGCTACCCTAAAAGAAGAAACCAAGTAAAATGAGTGCGTGTACACACACACACACACACACACACACACAGTGGGGCAAAGTAAAGGGGAAAGGTGTGTAAAGATACCTTGCCATCTCATGGAAAGCAAAGCTGAATGGGTGGGAAATGCAGTGGGACCACCTGAGATACTTTGGGTGGAAATCCACTGGGACCTGACATCTAATTTCTCAGACAGTCACTGTGAAATGTCTCATCTCATCTGCATCATTCTCTCAGCAAACTGGATTTCTTTTCTCTGTAATCTCATCAGGAAATGTCTATTCCAATAAAATTCAGGATTGCATTTTCCCTCAAGTTTAATACTATTAAGAATGACTAGGTTCTCAATCAGCAAACCAAATTCCCAGGAGAGAATATCTACCTTGTCAACTTCGTTCATTTACCCACTTGAATTTCAGCCCTTAACAGAGAGTACCTCATTCACACTGGTAAAAACATGAGGACTGAGCCTCCACATTACCAAGCATGGGGGCAAAAACCACACACAAATTCTTTCTTAGCTATTAACATATTTAAAATAGCTTTTTCAGTGTTTTGCAGTGTGATATGTAACGGGAATCTAAATAAATCAAGGATGAATTTAAGTCAATTTTTAGAAAAAGTAGAGGAGGAGCAATTATTTGATAGAGTAATTTAAAAATTTCAGTGAATGTTCTTTAGAGAACTTGGGAAAAAAATGAAATTTAAACCCACTTACTATAAACAAGGAAAATGTGTCGCAGTTACTAATTACTGTCTAAATCACTTCATTGTACCTAAAGGGCGATCAATAATATTTCATTGCATTTTATTGCTCAGGAATTTATGAGCTCCTTTATTGTCATTCAAATAGGAAATAATTGAAGTTAATGTGAAGTTAAAGGTATTATAAAATGATGACCACTAATTGTTCCATACCTTCTTTGTTACACCTTTGGCAAGAAATGAAATAAAATATCTACTGTGTGTTAATAAATAAAATATAAGAAAGTTTTCTGGTTCATGGTTTTCTTTCATGTTTATTTAATTACTTTTTGTTTTATTTTATAAATTTCATCATGAATTGAAAATAACTTCAAATCTGGAAAATTAAACTACAAAAATTCATTGATATAAAACTTTTTTTCTCAGCGAATGGAAATTCTAAATTTACTTAGCCTTGTCCATACCTTACAGGATTTTAATTAATATTTTCATTGACTACTTCCAAAATTTGCATTTAAAGCTGCTTCTTTTCTATAGCTAAGGAAAGCAAAGAAATATTTCAAATGTGTACTCTCCCAAACTTTGTTTGTAAAATATTAACACATTTTACTTCAAAAGGGAAAAAAATATTCAATAAATAATTGATAATGTGATTTTCATCCTGAAAGAGAACTGTCTTGCAGATACAGGCAATTTCAACTGAAATTATTTTCAAAATGGTCTTTTAAGTGCAATTGTAATATAATACAAATATAACACATACACAATCTCCTTATTTCAGACATATACAAATCTCAAAAAAATATTTCCCTTTGTTGTACTTGAGATATTTTTCATTTTAATTTGTGTTATTGCAAATTGCGTACGAGAAAATAGAACCTTTGGTAGCCATGCTGATAAATCTTTTGATTAGAGGATTTGCCAGTTTGAGTCATGTAATGTATCAAATATATACTATTAATTTCTTCTTTTTATATTTTTAATTCTGTAAAAACCCAGTCTGAATGTGAGATTCTTGATCTATTATCAAGACAAACCTATTAACTTTTATTCATTGTTTGAACAAATAACACATTATACTGATACAAAAATAGTCACAACTGCTATGACATTTTTATTTGCTGAATCTAAACCTTTCAGTTACACCCACTTCAATATAGGTCAGTACTACTGTAAATTGTACGATCATCTAATCTCTTTCCTCCTCTTACGTTATAGACTATACTCATTTATATATGGCACAATTATAGTGATTCTCTATTTAGCTACATTTAGAATCATTGTGGAGATTTAAGAAATGTTTCTGACTGGCTCATAGCCCCAGAATTTCTCTTTAATTGATCTTGCATGTTCCCTGACATAGTTTATAAACATTCTTGAGGTGATTCTAATATGTAGCCAAGCATGACAATCACTTCAATATGGGGTGCACAACCGAGTAAAATGCTTACATTTACAATATGAACTCTTAGAATATAAGTTTTCAAAATATCACTCTAATTTTCTAATTATTCTTTCACATGTGAAGCAAAGAGAAACATTTTTCATTGTGTTTTTTAAATTCCAGCTTCATTAGATGTCATTCACATACCACACATACCATAAAATTTATCTTTTTTAAGTATATATACTATTGAGTAGTTTTTAGTATATTCACAGAGTTGGGCAACCATTACTCCTATCTAAGTTCAGAATAGTGTCACCACCCAGAAAAAAAAAAAAAACGCATACCCTTTAGCACTCTTCATTCATTCGTCCCCCACCATCTAGTACACACTGATCCATTTTCTGTTTTGGTGGATTTCCTGTTCTGGACATTTTATATAAATGAAAATCATATAATATGAATTTTTTTATGATTTGGTTGTTTCATTTAGAATAAACTTTTAAGGTTAATCCTTATTTTAGAATATGTCCTTACTTCACTTATTTTTAATGTTGATATAATATTTCATTGTATAGATATATCGCATTTTGTTTATCCATTTGTTGGTTGATGGACATTTTGGTTTTTTCCAGTTTTGCTATTACAAATAATGCTACTGCTGATGTTAATGTACAGGTTTTTGTGTGGCCATGTTTTAATTTGTCTTGCATACATACCTAGGATTATATTTGCTGAGTTATGAGGTAATTCTGTATCCAACTTTTTGAGCAAGTTCCAAACTGTTTCCTCCAGCAACTAAACAATTTTGTATTCACATCAGCAAAGTATGACGGATCTATTATCTCCACATTCTCTCCAACACTTGGGATTTTTTTTTTTTATCCACTCTCGTACAACCTCAGTAAAGTTTTGCCTTGCTTTTCCTTAATGACTAATGATACAGAGCATCTTTTCAGGTGCTTATTTGTTATTTCTATGTCTTCTTTGGAGAAATGTCTATTAGAATCTTTCGCCTATTTAAAAAAATTGGGTTATTTATCTTTTCATTTTTGAGTTGGAATTGTTCTTTAAATAATCTTGATAAAATCCTTGTCAGATAGGGGATTTGGAAATATTTTCTCTCATTCCTACAGTGATCTTTTCTTTCTTCATGATGTCCTTCCAGTCCAGAAACATTTTTTTTAATTTTTAGGAGGCCCAGTTTATCCATATATTTTTTGCCACTTGTGATTTTTGTGTTATATCTAAACCCAATTTAAAGTAATGGAAACTGAATCCTATGTTCTTTGCTTTAGGTTTTTACCCCCAAAACTTAGAGACATAAATTACATATAACATTGTGATAAATAAGTTTAAGGTATACAACATAACAATTTGACATTATATGTATATATTGTGAAGTGATTACCACAATACGTTAGTAAATGCAAACATCATACCAATAGTTACAATTTTTTTGTGGTGAGAACTTCTAAAATCTACTCTCTTAGCAACTTTCAAATATGCAATACAGTATATTTTAATTAGAGTCCTCATGTTGTACTTTACCTCACCTGAATTTACTCATCCGATAGTTGGAAATTTGTATCCATTGCCCATCCTCACCACCCCATGTCCCTGGAAACCAACAACCTGTTCTCTGTATGGCTTAGTTAGTTCCCTTCTCTCCCAATCCTCACCAGCATTTACCTTACCTTTTTGATATTAGACATCCTAACAGGTATGAAGTGATATCTAATTGTGGTTTTGATTTGCATTTCTCTAATGATTAGGAATGTTGAGCACATTTTCATGTACTTTTTGACCATACATATGTCTTCTTTGGAATGTCAGTTCGTATACTTTGCCCATTTTTCAACTGGATTATTTGTTTATTTGTTATTGAGTTGAGTTCCCCAAATATTTTTGATATTAAACATTTATCAGGTATGTGGTTTACAAGTATTTTCTTTCATTCCATGAGTTGCTTTTTCATTTTGTTATTTCTTTTGCTGTTATTTCTTTTGTTTTTAATTTGATGTAGTCCTACTTGTTTATTTTTGCTTTTTGTTGCTTGTGTTTTAAGTATCACATCCATAAGATCATTGTTAAAACCAATGGCAAAGTGCTTTCTCCTATTGTTTTCTTCTAGGAGTTTTATGGTATCAGGTCTTACATTTAAGTCTTTAATCCACTTGAGTTAATCTTTGTGAGTGGTAAAAGATGGGAGCCCAAGCTCATTTTGTGTGTGTGTGTTTTTGCACACCATTTATTAAAGACACTATTTTCTCCATTGAGTATTTTTGGCTCCCTTGTCAAATACTAGTTAACCATATATGCATGGGTTTAGTTCTCTACTCTCAATTCTGTTCCAACAATATGTGTCTGTTTTATGCCAGTAGCATAAGGTTTTGATTACTATAGCTTTGTAATATACTTTGAAATGAGGAAGTGTGATGTATCTAGCTTTGTTCTTTTCTCTCTGGAATGCTTTGGCTATTTGGGGCCTTTTGTGGTTCCCTATGAATTGTAAAACTGTTTTTCTTTTTCTTTTCTTTCTTTCTTTCTTTCTTTCTTTCTTTCTTTCTTTCTTTCTTTCTTTCTTTCTTTCTTTCTTTCTTTCTCCTCCTCCCCCTCCCCCTTCTTCTTCTTCTTCTTCTTCTTCTTCTTCTTCTTCTTCTTCTTCTTCTTCCTTTCTTATTTCTACAAAAGATGCCATTGTTACCTTGATAGAAATGCATTGAATCTATAGATTGAGTAGCATGGACATTTTAACAAAATTAATTCTTTCCATCAAAGAATAAGTATATTGTCCCTTTTATTTTATTTTTAATTTATTTTATCAGTATATTATAGTTTTCAATTTATAAATCTTTCACCTTCTTGGTTAAATTAATCCCCAGTATTTCATTCGTTTCTATGATAATGTAAATGGGATTGTTTTCTTAATTTCTCTTTCAGATATTTTATTGTTAGTTTATATATATGCATATTATTTTTTGTATACAATTTTGTATCCTGCAAATTTACTGCATTTAATCATTAGTTTAGTTTCTTTTTCTTTAATATTTTATTTATTTGACGGAGAGAAAGATAGTGAGAGAGAGAACACAAGCAAGAGGAGTGGGAGAGAGAAGCAGGCCTCCTGCTGAGCAGGGAGCCCGATGCCGGGCTGATCTCAGGACCCCAGGATCATGACCCCAGCTGAAGGCAGATGCTTAACAACTGAGCCACTCAGGCACCACTCATTGGTTCAGTTTTTTATGGGATTTTTGAAACTTTTGGTATATAAAATCATGTATGTCATTTGCAAACAGAGATAATTTTGCTTCTTCTTTTCTAATTCAGATGCCTTCTATTTCTTTTTCTTCCTGAATGCATTTCTTAAGATTTCCAGTACAATACTGAATAGGAGAGGTGAGACTGTACCCTTATTTTGTCCCTGATTTTAGAGAAAAAGCTTTCAGTCTCTCACCGCTGAGTATGATAGTAGCTGTGGGCTTGTCAACTTTATTATGTGAAAGTATGTTCCACCTCTACCCAACTGATTCAGAGTTTTTATCATGAATGGATGTTGAATTTTGTCAAATGCTTGCTCTTCATCTATTGAGATGATCATGTGCTTTTTATATTTTATTCTATAATATTGTTGTGATCTATCACATTTGCTGATTGCATATGTTGGATCATTCTTGCATCCCAGAGATAAATCCCACTTAATAATGGTGTTTCATCATTTTAATATGCTGTTGAATTCAGTTTACCAGGAATTTGTTGAGAATTTTTACATCGATACTTACCAGGGATACTGACCTGTAGTTTTCTTATAGTATCTTTATCTGGCAGTATCAGCACAACGCTGGCCTTATAAAATGAACTTGGGAATGTTATTTCCTCTTCAATTTTATATTAATTCTTCTTTAAATGCTTGGTAGTATTCGCCAGTTAAACTATGTGGTCCTGAGCTTTTATTTTGGGGGAGGTTTTTTTATTCAATCTCCTTACTTGTTATCAGTCAGTTCAAATTTTCTATTTTTTCATGATTTGGTCTTCTTTTAAAATTTTTATTTATTTATTTGAGAGAGAGAGAGTGAGAGAGAGCACAAGCAGAGTGAGGGGCAGAGGGAAAAGTGGATTCCCCACTGAGGAGGGAGCTCAATGTGGGACTAGGTCCCGGAACTCTGGGATCATGACCTGAGCCAAAGGTAGACATTCAAACAACTGAGCCATCCAAGCACCCCATGATTCAGTCTTGATAGACTGTATGTTTCTAGGAATTTATCAATTTCTTCTAAATTATCCAATTTGTTGGTATATAATTATTCATAGTAGTTGTTATCATATAATACTGATTTTTTATTTACCTCTGTGTTTCTGGCAGCTCAATGTTGTCCATTTTTTCTTCTCATCTTCCTACATTTTTGTCTTGCAGTGAAGTTCTGCTCTTCCTTTACTCTTACTTCTTTATGTCCATCTAGCTCATTTAAAATGTTTGCTTTGACTATTCCATTTTACTCTTGTGACTACCATTGGTTTTCATTGATTACTCCTCAAAACATTCCAGTGTTATGTTTCCTTGAATACTGACTAAAAATCTGATGATCAACTTTAAATATGCCAGTATAGTTATTGCTTTCCTTTTCTGTTTATTTTTTATGTTTTAATCTATGTAGAAATAGAATTTTGCCTAATCTTAAAGTATCTCTCTTTGAGTTTACTGATTGCATTGGTGTTTGGTACATATCACTACCATTTTTTTAGA